>NW_004524592.1:11644995-11780127 GCF_000260255.1 Octodon degus
TCATGAAATGCAAATTAAAACCACATGGAGGGGCCGCGCCTTAGCTCAGTTGTTTAAGTGGCAGCTTCAACAAAGCAGTCAGGTTCAGGTTGCTGTAGTTCGATCCCCACAACTCAAGCCAGCCAAACCTGCCCTGAAGGCATTCGGAGCAAAAAAAAAAAAAATCCTACTATATCTGTACAATGGAAAAACATTCTCTCATGCCCTGTGACGGCCTCCTGCAACTCCGCCTCCAGTACTGTGTTGGCTTAAAAGGAACCACAGTAAGTGTATTTACACTCTGAAAGTGGCAAATGTTACCAAGGTCCTGGGTTTTTTCCAGTCCTTGGGAAATCAGTTGTCAAACATTTACCAGAACACCAGTAGTACAGCACGCAACAATCAAGATAGTAAATAATGCTTTCTTCTCTTTGGTTAGAAGGGCTAAAGACAAAACAGTGCCAGGATGAGCTCTAGAGAGCTGGCTTTCCAAAACCCAAAGGTAGGCTTAATAATTCAAGGGCTGGCAGCCCTTGGCCTCTGCAGGCCAAGTGTATGCAGCTCTGCTAGACGCTGCAGCCATGGGCACTGCAGCCACGGGCACTGTAGCCACGGGCACTGCAGCCACGGGCATCAGGGCCACAGGCATGGCAGCATTTCGGTCCCTGGATGTGGCTGGCTCCAGGACTGGTGGTACCCTCCAAAGAATTGGTCAGATTCAAGGCCTGTGGTTTTCCAATGAGTCACTTTAGGAACAATACCTAGCTTGAGGCTGACAAGAGGCTCACTGACAGTGGTGCAATGGGAACAAGGGGACACTAGTGACTTCATCAATCTCCTAGGTCCTTCCAATTGCTCCTCCTTCTTTTCGCTTGGCCTCCCCCAGCCCCCATCTTCCAGGCTGTGCTGTCACCATGAAAGTGCTGGGAACCACCAAATAGCTAATCTCTGTGGTGACACCTTGGGCAAAGGTTGTGGTGGCTTGTGGCACAGAATGAACAACTGCAGTACAGTGTGAAGTTATGGAGATTGCAAAGGAATCCAGGGCTGAGAAACATGCAACAGGTGAGCTTACACCTGTCATCCCCTGACCTGTGGCTGGCTTACCTGGAAACGTCTGGTCGTTGGGGCTAGAGCTGCTGGTCCAGGTGCTTCTGAGCCACTTGGCATGGTCGTACATCCACCCACAGGGCTCCTCGGGGAAATCAAAGTTGCAATTGAATCCTGAAGGGAGCTGCAAATCTTTGTCTAAAGGGGGGAGAAAAATAACCCAAAGGATGGCAAATGAAATGGGGTCCAGAGAGCAGCCACAGTGGTGCTATTTAAATGTCTGGCAAGGCCTGAGTGGAGAGCACAGAAAGAAGTGGCTCCCTTTGGCTTATTCATTTAACTCATCTTGGCGATTGCTGGCTTTCAGGTCAGGCTTTGGTCTCATCCTTCCCAGGCATGAAAGCCAAGCCTGCCAATGGGTTCCCATAGTAAGCAATTATAAATGAGGCCACCAAATGGCTTCAGGCTCTAATCAGCCTCTTCTGTCTACCCCAGAGAGCAGACAAATGTGAAAATTGCGGTTCCCTAAATGCCAGAGAAGAATATCTCCCCAGTGCCTCAGTGGAAGGCTGGCTCCCAAAAATGTACTATCTCATCTCTTGCCAACCTGGCTCTCAGAAGTGATGGCACAGCCCATTAGCATCCAGAGAGGCGGAGAGGCCTGGGAGGTTCTGGCCAGTGAAAACAAAGTGACCTCAGAAACAAGGCAGGCTTGTTTGCGACCCTCACCTCTTTATGACCGTCTCTTATTTCAGAGGATCGAGACAGTAAGACATCTTCCCCCAGGTGGCCAATTCAACATGTCAGGAGCAAGACAAAGAGGCCAAACTGGCAGGCCACCCAGGATAGTGCTCACCAGCCTGAGAAATAATTTTACGTGGTGCTGAGCTCCTCTGAGCAGGGGTCCCAGAGACTGAGAATGTTCCCCTGGAAATCTAAGAAATGAGCAAACAAGGCTTGTCCCATCTGCTTTGGAGGTTCACCTGCTTAAGCTCCAAGACAGAAACAAGAGGGTTTCATCTGGGTCCTTCCCAGCCCTGCATAGGTCCGGTATGAGCTAGGCCAAACTCACTGATTACGTGGAGGTGCACAAAGAGGAAATGAGATCTGCAGGAAAAGCAAATTTGGACTGCTTGCCAGTCATGGTTGTGGAAAGGTGCTGGGCAAACTGGCAGCCGGGAGGAAGTGGGGCCCACCCACTCCCCTTCCCAAGGTTCCCAGAGGAGAATTCCTGAGGGGAAGAAGTTTCAGAATGTGGGTGAAGGTGTCTAAAGGGGAAAACAGACTGTTATAGTTGAACTGCTTACCAAGGGGGCAAAAAGGCTCTCGTGTAGGGGATAGGGTGCTGGGATCTCAGGGGCAGGAGGCAGACTGGCAACAGACCTGCTGTGCCCCCTCCTGGATATTTAACGTTTGCCTACCCTTGGCCAAAGGCAGCCTGCGTTAAGAAACAGATGGAATCTATTACAGAAGCAGCAACCTGTGGCTTGGAAAAGCCAGGCCTTAGCGCTCACATTCCCTTTTCTCTACAATTCCTGAATGTCTATTTTTCTGTTCAAAAATATAAAGTAATTCAATATACCATAATTCTTCCCTAATGTTTACATGCATACCGTTTCTCAGGAACCAAATTCCACAAAAAGATCTTTTGGGAAAAAAAAAGGGGGGGGAGAAGGGTGGAACCATCAAAGAAACCTCAAATCAAACAAACCACTATAAACGGTAAAATTATATTAAAAATAAACTTCGGAAATTTTTTAGCAGAACCCTTAAATTTTCCTTTGGATTGTCATTTAGCTGGAATCCCCAGCCTCATCCGTCCAACAAACTAACTCTTCCAATCTAGTATCACGTATGAACTCCTTGTGCTTTCCAATTTTGGCTCTCAAATTGTCTTAAACATGTCTTAGAAGATTCTCCAAGTTTCCTTCCTCTCTTCATAAAACAAAAGCAAGTTCATTAAAATGTCACAGCGCTGTATTCAACTAACCCTGACCAATAGGGTCCCTCTCCCACACAATACACAAAAGCACATTCTCAAAAAGCATATGCATTAAATTAGCATTTTACAGGCATATGACTTCAGCATGTACCCTTGGCTTTCCTCCCATCCTTGGTAGCCATGTTTTAGAACCACCCACTAGATCCGGGGAGTTCTTCGAGCCCTCCAGTGGTCACCTGTGCAGGTTTCACCTACTGATCCACCCACCTCCACCTTCATGCCCATCTCCTCTCTTCATCAACTTTGCCTCATTTTATTCACTGAACGTTTAATAACAACCAGTAACTCAGTGTAGTAAACCAAAGCTGTCAGACTTCAATCCCAGTCTCAAATGCCCAAGTTCCAAAACTTGTGGTTTTTTGTTAATGTCTCAATACTGGTGACTTGAACAGTACGATTTAAGATGTGACTTACTTTGGGGCCTTGCCAAATATTACTTTTTTATCTAACTTGGAGATACTTAGAAGATAAAGGGAAAAGAGGTTCCCCACATGAAGAGATGATCGCAAAACAAAGATCTCCTCATTTGGGAGGAGGGCAGAGGATGCTGGTATGTCTGAGCTACACTCAGGATCAAAGCATAGGCAGCGTCTTTGCAATACATTACTTAAGTCTTAGTAAAAGACGAAGTTGTGATTAGCTGCAAAATTAACTTCACGCTCACACTCCTTGAGCCAAATCACCCAGGCCAAATCTCCACTACATGGTATGTGGAGACTCAGGCTAAAAGGATAAAGTATCAATACTGTGAATTCTTAGCCTGGGAGTGGCTCTCCTTTACCAGAAGTAAGACAGTGAGGCCTGAGCCCTGAGATGTCTCATAGGAGGTTCTCTTCGGAGACACCCTAAGTCAGCTGCTGAACACCTGATCATACCATATGGCTGTCCTGGTCACCACAACATTTGAATTTGTCTAGATGGGCTATAAAGAACCACTGTCCCAGGCCTCTGAGTATCTGTACCTCCCTGAGCCCAAGTCACCTCCCAGTCCTAAGCCACCTCCCTTACTGTGCTGGGCCCATCCCCTTCCTCACCATCCTCAAAGCTGCAGTTCTCTCCACATTCTGTGGCTTCCTCATCGATGGGATATGCGGTGGTGGTCTCTTCACTCTTTATAGTGGGTCCCAGTGTCTCTACTGTGGGCCTTGAGTCTGTATCAAGGCAAAAGAAGCGAAGAATGTATTTGTAGCCCATATAGAAATCCAGAAGGGGACAGATGCTCAAAACTAAATTTTGTCTCTAAGCAGGGGTGTCTGAGAATGAAAACAAAGATGCATGTGTGCATAACACTGTGGGGTCACCTGTGCCATGGACAAAGCCAGGAGTCTCACCTGCCTGAGTTGAACAGGAAAAATTTAGAGCTGCAGAGCAGATGTGAAGGAGGCATGACCACGAATTCACGCCCTTGGTGTCACAGCACTGAAGGCCTGCCAAGGTTTATGAGGTGGGTCCCCAAGCAGACTGACCTTGCTCTGAGTATCGTGCTTAGGACAGAAGTGTGGGCAGTGCACACACGGGACAGGGATGATGTGCATCAACACTGGTTTGTACAGCTCAGTGTGTAACGAAGCACACCTACTGTGTGGAGAAGGCTTCTGAGTGCTCTAGTCCTGCTGGTCGCTGGTACACCCTCCCTCACACCAACGGATCTCTTTTTGCACCCTTCTCTCAGACAGACCAGACTATTTAGAACTAAAACTAACCCTAAAAAATGCTCTAACCTTTGGAGCCCACCTATAGTAAGACTGTTAAAAGTAGTGCTGCCAAAGCCATAAGCAAAATCCTGCATTTTGGGAAATGGGAGCCCAGACTTTGTGTTTGTACAGAACTGGAGGGATAGGAATATGGGCTTACAGGGACTCCAAGTCTATGTGGGGAGAGTCATTTGGAGCTGTGCCTTTATGTTAGGGGGTGGCAAATTCAAGTGTTTTCCAGATCCAAATAGCTACTGCCAGTTTGGGAGCTAGACTGGGTGGGGACAAGAGTAAGGTGTGGTGGCTGTCAGGCAGCCAGGATCTTGCGGCCTGGTTGAGGGGAGGCCACCGTAACTGGCTCCAGCAGAATGAAGCTTCTCTGTGAAGGAGGCAGCTTAGCCACACAGAGTAGTGCAAAGGAGCATGAAATGGGGAAACTACACACCATGTGACCAGGTCTTCCCCCAAGTTTTTTCCCCGACAAGAAGTTAAAAATCCCCGTGTCAAATCTACAGGCTCATAAATGTTGGCAGCTTGTTCAAAATGTTACAATAAGCACACAATAAAACCTGACAAGGGCAACTCTGGCTGCAGGCAGTTGGTTTTGACCTGGGCTCCAGGTGATTCATCCATCCATTCATTTGCTTATTTGTTCATGCCAGACATTCATTCAGCAATCATTTGGGAAGAGAATGGAGCTATGAGTCAGGTCCTGGGTGGGGTATGAAGAATTCTGGAAACTGGTGCTCAGGCCCGTGTGTTGGGAGTGGTGTCTTCCTCCCACAGCTACGCTCCAATGAGAGGGCCCAGGGAGTCAGTGGATTACTTCTCCCATTTCCATACATGCTTTCTGAGCTACTGCATGGGAGTAGGTGTCTTTGACAGGGACCCTTAGGATACCACTTAACAGAGCTAGGAGCTGAAGTAAACTGCTAAGTATGCTGAATGGCTTTCCATGGTTGACTTCCCACCTTTCTGCTATTAAATACTACACACATAACTTCCACACTTCCCTTTGCCACGTCTGCCTCTTGTTCAAGGTAAATAACAAATAACCTCAAAGCATCCTACTGTGTGAGTTCAATTTGGTCACTGTGTCATAGAATCTTTTTAAAAAATTTATTTATTTTTATTGGATATAGGGTCTCACTACACAGTTCAGATTTGTAGTGATTCTTCTGTCTCAGCCTCCCCAGTGCTGGGATTACAGTGTGCACCACCATCCTGGGTTTCAGGCTGGCACAGTGCCCCCAGGGTTCTAGGTCCAGAACAGCACGTGGTACTGGGGATGGAACCCAGGTCCTGTGCTTGCCAGGCAGGTGCACAGACTGCCGAGCTATCTCCCCAGCTCCACTGGGTCACAGAATCTTAAACTCAACTGTAAAGCCACCTATGGATGGCAAAGGAAAAAGTAATGATTGGAACCAAACAAGCCAATAGGTGAAGAAGCAGTCCCGTTGAACTATTTAGTTGTAGAGCCTCAACCCATCCCACTATTTTTTCTGTTATCTTTTTTTTGGAAAGAATGAAGAAGGGAGTATGAGTTGCAGAAATTGATGGAAATTGGACAAGAAAAAACAAACCCACAGGACCTAAGTGGAAGAGTTTCCAGAAATGTTAGGTAGCAAGATGGGTCAGCTGTTTGGTGGAGATAAAGTTAAATCCAGGGCACTGGAGGCTAGCAAGTTGACAAGAGGGCAAGGTGTGTAAATGAAAGGGGAGAAACAGCGGACAGCCTCTGTACCCATGTATTTGTACTGGTCGTTCTAGAGTAACTGCCCATCATACGGCAGCTTTCCCTCCAAATTGAAACCAGATGTCAGAGGCTTCAAAGGGAAGGAGGCTGGGTGAGAGGTAACCGCCCTAACTCTGATCTTCCCACAGCCAGGCAGGGCTTTGAAATGGGAAACCTGTTACTATCAAGCGCCACCATTTGGGGCAGGTGGAGCACAGAGGACAATTAGAGACAGAGGTCATTAGTAATTGTCCAGCTAGTACTAATTCTGTGCCAGCCCACGAAGAGAAAGAACTGGACAAAGCACTTACAAGTTGGCCCATGCCTAGTTAAGCAACGTCTGGCCTGTGGTATCTCTCTAGGCTCAGTTTCCCTGTCTGTCCAAGAGGATTTATCCTGGCTCTATGATTTATTTTCAAACTGTGTGTCACTCTAGTCAGTAGGTTGTGGAATTGATTTAATGGCTCATGACAAGCATTTAGAAATAGGAACTGTATGATTTGGGAGTGCACCAGGGGTGAGGAGGAACTCTGCTTTGGAGCCTTCTGTTCCTGTTACATTTACCTAGAACAGGTGTGCTAGGCTGTGACCTACAGACCTCACATTTATGTTTTTATGTAATCCTCGTAACAGTCCAACGGATGCAGGCTGACTATTATCATGCCCATCCTTCTGTTGAGACTGAGTCCTCGTCTGAGCTTATACAAGCAGCAACGGCAGGGACTTCAGCCATCTGTGTCTGGAACACAAGTCCTTGACCAGATGCCATACCCCACACATGTAAGTGTGTGGTTCTAAGTGAAGTGAACTGTGGCATTTTAAATTATAGATCATAATAAATACAGTTGGGGCCACTGGCCCAGACTTTCTGTTCTCCTACATTGTGGACTCCTGATTCTAAGGTGGTTATAAGTTGAGCCAGTTCGTATGAGGTAGAACTCAGAACCTGGGAGGCCCTGTGTGTAAGCTGCTGGAAGCCTTGCCTCACCCTGCACAGTGAAAAACAGTGTCTCCCCATAGGATGTCCTCTGGTAGCAGTCTGTGATGTCCAAGTGAGAGGTGCCACCCTGGGCCTGGTTCCTGGGTTATGTCTCACACCAGGGCCCTACTTCACCCTCATAGCTGACTATCGGCAGTGATTTTCTCCTTGGGAGTCAAAAGCACTTCTCAGACATGCCCTTACTAATGTTTCAGGCCATCCTGCTGGGTGAGCTGGTCACAGGTAGAGATTGGGGGTGGGGAGAGGAAATCCAGTCACCTGGGGCCCTGGTGGGGAGGGGCAGGCTGCCTTAGCCTGCTGGTGTCTCCTGCTACTTTGGGCCAAGCTCTGAGATCCAGGTAGCTCAAGAGGGTTGGGCTAGTGAGCTCTGGCATAGATCTAGTGCCAGGCTTGCTGTGGGAGGTGGAGAGAGGTGGGCCCTGACTCAGAAGTCAAGGGAGGGGAGCTTGGCTGGCCATACCCCACGGGGAGAACTACAGGCTCTGATCCAGGCTTGAGCCTCCCGGCCCACCGGGAATGAGCATGCTCAGGCTGCACACTAGGAAGAAGTCCTGTTCCTATAGGCTGTCCTGCACCAGGGCTCTTCCTGCCCAAATAAACACCTTTTACAGATGTGGCTTCGAAATGAAAAGGCAGCCTCTGAGCTACTGACATCTGGAGGCCAGATTCAGACAAACTGATTACTGTATTATCAGGAGGGGTTTTTTCCCTACCCTAAATCAACAGCCATGGCCCTCTGGCCTAAAGAGTCAGAGTCTAATTGAATTTGGGTGGATGGAGTGTGGTTATGATTTGTTTTTGAGAGGGCTTGGGTTGGAGAACTGAAGTGATCCTTTAGAAAAGACAAGGCATATGCTCTGAGAAACTGCCCGAGTCTGGAAGTGTTTGAGAACACTGAGCCATATGTTAATGTCTGCAATCTCCAACTGACAGGGCTTAGTCTACATGGGCGTCCCCACCAGCACCCTGGTCATTCTGGGATGTAGAATCCCAGACCGCAAGACCACACGAGGGACACCTGAAGAGGAAAGCAGCTGTACCTGTCCAGTCACAGCCCAGCACCTCCAGCCGCATCCCAATGCCCGCCGGTGACCACCGCTCTGGATATACACGCACGTACTGGGCAGGGACAGGGTCAAATCTTCGGATGTCGGGGCTGTCGTAGTGCACGTTCCCTTCAAACAGCTGCAGAGACAGGCGGCTCAGCCTTTTGCTGTATATGATCCCTCCTCACCTGCCACCCATGCCACTGTGTCCCACCCAGAGAGTAAGTTCATGGTGGAACTCATGGGACATTGCTGCCCATGGGAATTCCACACTACACTTAGTGAGCTCCACTAACTTGGTCTATAGTTCCTAGTTCACTGAAAGAATAAAGGGAAACTAACTGCCCTTTTTGCCAGGCTGAGGACTGATTCCTCTGATCACACACTGATGGCTGAGAGTTATCTCAAGCCTTTGTTTATTATTCTATCAGAAACCTCAGTAGAGTCCCACCGGGCTGCCCTGGTTGAAGTTGGTGGCCTTTGGATCGCCCTCCAGGAATATAGCAGGGCCAGTGGGTAAAATGCCTGGATCCCCAGCTCCACAACAGGGGCAGGACAGGCTCTGATTGTAGCCAAGATCACCTCCTTTTCTAAGGAATCAACTCTCCTGGGGAAGAATCAACTCTCCCGGGGAAGCAAGTGGCCCAACTTCTATTCCACTCACCAGAGGTTCTAGTTACCAAGCCCTGAGCCTCTCCAAGCCTCTGGAATTGCGAATTAGTAGTTTACATCTGCATGACAAAGCTTCTGACTCAGCCCTGGCTTCTGCATTTGGGATGGAAACTTTTGCTTAGCTAAGGTGGCTGACCAGAGACACACAATACCCCTTGCCTTTTTAGGAGATTTGCTCTTCTGAAGATGAGAGGTCGTTTCAGAAGGAGCATTAGAGAGGCTGGCCAAATTCATTAGTAACAAATCTAAAGAAGGATGGAGGAGTGAGGTCCTCTCCCCTCCTGAGGGCTCCACACGCCCTGGTTGAAGGCTGGCTTCTCTTGTCTGATCACAAGGGTGGGCTTAAGTGTTTCTCTTTCTTCTTCCCAATCTCAATACGAGATGCAGGAAAGACCTAAGAAGCCATGACTAGGAAAATACAAAGGGATAGGGATGCAGTAACATTCAGAAAAGGTTATTTTTGGAAGTAAACCTCTAGCTTCTACAGTTTGGGCTCCAGCAACCATATCTCCTTGGGATGGTTGGCCAACTTCAAGGAAATTTCATCTGCAAGAGGGTGAAAAGGATCTTGAATTTTACAAACAGGCAGCGTGGAGTAGTGGCTAGGAATCTGGGTTCTGGAATGAGATTTATGGTTTCTGAATCATGGCTTTGGCTCCTGGTAAACCTGTGACCCTGAATATCATATCAAATCTCGGTTTTGTCATGTCTAAAACTGGAATGACAAAAGGGTTGACCTCATAGAGGTGTTGTGGGACCGAAGGTCTAAATAAGGTATAGATGTGTTAAGCACAAGCAATCTCTTAACCCACACTGTGATGCAAGAATTTGATGAGGGCCTATCAGGATGCAAATCAGCATGCTCACACTCTCTGTACCCAGTAAGCCTTCCTGGTAAGGCAGTATTAGCACCCTCTAGGGATGGTCTACCTTTGGTTGCTGGGTCCTGGGATCTGGGATATATTCCCAGTCTTTGCCATTCAGGCTGTAGGAGACTTTAAACTTGCGCACGAAGGCCCTGGCTTCCACTGCTGTGCTGCTGTCTCCTCCACGGGCCCCCTGGATGATGACGCCTTTCACCGTCTTGGGTGCTCCCAGGTCCACCTGTAGCCACTCTTCACCTGGCTGCGCCTGAGGGATCCGAGGGAACCAGCCTGAACGGCTGCTGACCAGGCGCGCTGTGCTGGGGCTCCAGAGGTACTCGCGGGTGGAGGAGGCAGAGATCTGGGAGTCGGGAATGAGGCCTGAGAGCATCCCCAGCATGTTGGAGCAGGGGGCATCTGCAGGGAAGAAAGGAAGATGCCATTCATGGCTGGTTCTTACTGATTGGACACCACTCCTTGGTGGGAGGCTGCAGGAGGAACCCCCTGGAAAATTGCCTTGGTCAGCACTGATTTCCTGGCAACACTTTGCACAGCGTCTTGGTTCAGAGCCTGAACCGGGGGCTCTGAACATCTTTCTCATGCCGCCAGTCCTTTCCCAGTCCTCACTGACTCTTGCAGTGACAGCCAGGGGAGAGAAGTGCCGCTCAGTAAGGTCATCAGGCAGAGGAGACCCGTGTGGGGTCAGTGTCCGGTCTTTCCTTCCACATGAGTTAGCGTATTTTTTGGTTTCCCACAGGCTCTTGCCACTACTCCAAAAGCACTTCTGCTCCATCATCTGTTGACTAACCTTTAGTCACCCCAAGGTATAAATATCATCATATCCTTAGAAAGGCTGTCCCCAAACTTTCAATCCTAGTAAATTAGAGCCTCTCAGGAATCCTTCTCAGCTTTAACTAAATCCCTGCTAATTAGCCTTTGCTGGCCTGGAGCATCCTCATAGAAGGGAGGCAAAAGAGGCCTCTAGGTAGGATTAGGATGGCCTGCACCCCTGGGGAGAAGCCCGGTCTTTGTATAAAGGTGATAACAGGGAATTTGCGTGGAGAAAATACACATGGAGGTCCTGCCTTGTCACTCCTCGCTGGGTGCTCTGGGCCAGGTGTTTTGGTTTCTGCATCAGCCCCTGCCCCCACTTGATTGCTAGAGTGAGTGGGCAAGACAGTGTACAAGGAAGAGGGGCAGTGAAGCAGACACTGTCCACAGGCAGTGGGCTATGCCCTGGACCAGGATGGGGACAGGTGGAGGGAGGGACACAGTACACCCTCCCATGACAAAGAAGCAGAGCCCACAGGATGGAGCGGATTGTGCTGTCCACCAAAAGCTGGCACTGGTCTATCCACCAGCGCCTCTTGTCAGCAGCACAGTGCCAGCCTTGCAGAGGCTCCACTCTCACCCTCTCCAGGCTGTGGACTTCAGCCCACACAACATGCTGCTTTCCTGCCACATGCACTCCCTCCTCCTCAACTCAGTGCCATCCAGCCAGCTGTGGCCACTGCCCAGTGCCTTTCCCTACCTGTAACTGGGCAATGCCTGTCTGCCCTCTGCCCTGACTTAGTATCTCCTCAAGGAAGTCCTCCAGCACCCCAGGGCAGGTCAGCTGTCCTGAGGCACAGGTCCAGGTTCCCAGATGGCACAGTTTTGATTTTGCACATAATGATGAGATTGCCTGTTCACTAATTTGTCTACCCATCAGCCCATGCTTCCACAGTTGGCCTGTTGTGTTTGTCATTGTACCCACAGGACTGTGTGTAGCTCTTAGACCCCAGTCAAGGCATCAGAGAGAGCTATTTCAAGGTCACAAGCTTTGGGCTCAAATCTGGTTCACCACTTAGTGGTGAGGTGAGGCATTCTTCCAACTCTTAATTTTGTCACCTGTAAAATGAAGAGGATAATAATACTTGCCTCAGACAGTCCTTATGAGGATAAAAGCTAAGACACCTTAGGTGAGACTGGAAACTGACATGTAGTTCGCAGATCATAAACTTTAGTTAGTAGAAATAGTAAGTGCCTACTAAAAGCATACTGGCTGCTCCCAGCTCTCTGGGAAGCTGAGGCAGACTTGATCCCAGCTTCAGTAACTCAGTGATTTAGCAAGACCCTGTCTCAAAGAAAAAATACAAAAATGGCTAGATGTTAGCTCAGTGCAAAGGCCCTGAGTTCAATTTCTTGTACTGAAAGGAAACAAGAAGAAACAAATCAATAACAACAACGACATACATACAGGATGAATGAATGAATGAATGAATGAATGAATGAATGAATGAATGAAAAGATAAAGCCAGAAGGGACTTGAGTCCTGAAGCAGTCCTTCTGGGAAGAACACAGGATGCTGCGTTTCCTGGGAGAGGGAGCAGAGCTCTGGACAGAAGCAGCTCCAGGGTCTGTGGGGCACCTGTCTTACCTGTGACCCGGCAGCCGAAGAGCTCCAGGCGCAGGGCGATGCCCGAGTGCCAGCTCTGCGGGCGGATCCGGACGAACCTCGTGAGCAGTGGTGTGTGCAGCTTGTTCAGAACCACCTCGGAGGCATCACTGTTGGCCTGGAACACCTGGAGATGCAGCAGAACATGGTACTGGGACTTGCCATGACCCCTGCATGTAGGGCAGGGACTCTAGCTGCCTCGGAAGGGGCAGGAAAGTTCTCTTCAAGCTTGCAAACTAACCAGTGGGCTTGTTATTCAGGGCTTTTCCAGAAGCACTGTGAAAACATTTTAATTTCTCATAATGCTCCAACTTGAAAACAATAAATGGTCCTCATAAAAACTTTTGGAGGGAAGAAAATTTTTGCCTCTCGGCTGAAAGCAAGCAGAGGCAGAAGCCTTGGAAAAGAAAACATTTCAGAAGTGAATGAAGGAAGAAAGGACAAAACAGAATGCCCATTTAAAAGGACATGTTATCTTTTAGAGCTTGTAGAGCTCTCTCTGTTGAGCTTGACACCCCCTGGCAGGCATATAGGGATTCTTGAAGAGCATTTTTATAATGTTAAAAGTGCTTCCCATTCATTTTTTTTGATTCTTTATTTCTTTGAATAAATTTATTTGGACACTTTCCCACTCCACTAGCTAGCAGCGAGGTGGTGAGGGCCTCCATTCACCCCCATGCCCTATGTCAACCAGGGTGTTCCTGGTTCTCTCTGGTCTTTGATTTAGGGTCAGGATTTCGAGACTCTCTCAAGAGTTCTCCATCTTCCTCTCACTGTGGTTGCCGCCCTGCAATGAAATCCATCCCTCCCCAGTTGACCAAAACATCTCTCCTGGGAGCAAAGGCTTTTTGGAGTGGTTTCTGATCCAAATGGTAGGCATAAGTCCCGACTTACCAGATGGCCCAAATCAATAACTGCCACATGAACCTTAGGCTTTTTTGTACTCTCCGTTAAAAAAAAAAAACAAAAAAAAAACAGAGAAAGTATACATGAATTTCCCTAATAAAAGGGAAAAACCCCAATGATAATTTCTAAATCATACCTATCACAGATACAACCAAAGTACCTTAAGTAAGTCTACTCGCAACCAACTCTGCCTTTACCTCCTGTTGAGGGGGAACCAAATGCTTCCACTTGATACCCAGGCTACACCAAGTGTTTGGGACACTGGCTGGGTGGGGAAAAGGGGAAGGGGGACACAGGTATATCTGAGTATCTTTGCGCCAGAAGGTACACTACTCTAATCCCCTGGGAGAGAAGTACTACTATCTCTACTTTATTGATAAAGAAACCGAGGCTGGACCCTTGGCCTGATGCTTGCAGCTTTTTAGGTTGACTCTTAACTGTTAATAAATTTGCATCATTTATGTAATTGGCTAGGAGCCACAGTGTCCATAAGGTCCCCAATCATGGGCAGAATGGAAGTCAAGTTGCATAATCCCACCACGGAAGCAGAGAGCTCTTGAGATGTTCTCAATGTGGACCTTTCTCCATGAACCCTAAATACCACCATTTGGCAACTTTGAACCCTCAAAGATAGGTGCCTGCAGGTCCACCATTGTTTAAATCATTGTTCTTTGTGCTAAGCCTCCCAAGGTTAGGGTGCACCAACATAGCCTACCCTGCTTGCCGCTGCCTCTGCTTCCTGGGGAGCACCCCACTCTGATACCAGGCTATAGTGTCCCCTCAGCAGCCATGCCAGGAGCAGGAAGCATGGGGCAAGGAGTCCTCTCCCAGCTTCCATTCTCCTGCTGAGGAGGAATGAGAAGGCCAAGTCATGGTGGAGGGACAAGGGCCAGCCATGCAGAGGGCAGGAGTGTTGGAGCCACAGCCCTGGGAGGAGGCCTGCGGGGAAAGGTTGTGGCCTACACCATGCTTCTCCTGGACAGTAGTGACCACTGGAGGAGGCATGAAGCCCAGCAACGTCCTGGCCTTGTCACTCCAATTTCTGGCCTCCTTTGTATGGACAAAGTGCTCCCTAGCTTTGAGGAAAGGAACAGAGCAATTGCGTCCAATAAAAGAGATGAATTCAGCCCTCCTAGAATCCAGAATGGGACAGAGCCTTTTTTGTTTGTTTTGCTTTGTTTTGGCAAGAGACACATGCAGCACTTTGCTGACTTTGGACGGGTGCTGAGAGCAGTGGGGCCACCTCTGGATACTCCCTGGATGGGAGGGTAATGGGGGGGGGGTGGTTCTGGTAGGAGACACCAAGCAGCTCCTATCAGGGAAAAAGTTTTATTTGCCACATGGATATCTAATTGGAGAGCTGAGTGAATCTGAACTTGCTTATTACTACTAATCCAAAGCGTACACATCACGCTGGTACTGTTTAGAAACACAGCACGCTTTATGTGTTTTTAATATCCAATTTTATCTTATCTGACCTCTTCATTTCTCAGCCTTGACAGTGAACACCCAGTTATTTTCTCCTTTGCTTCTTCCTTAAGGAATTGATTGTACATCTGAATAGCCCTTGTGAGAAGGCTGGGGGGCACCTTTGGAGAGACTGGTCTGCCTGTGCTTAGGTGTGGCCACAGGTTTCAAGCCCTAGGTCCTTGCCCATGGGGCACCAGTCACAGAGGATGTAAGCTCCACTGTTCTCTCACAGATGTCTGCCTGAAGCTCATTCTGAAATTCTACTTCGCTCACTCCCCCACCTCAGGATCAAATAAAGACTTTTGAAACTTGGTTTCGAGCTGTTCTTCACGTTTCTGAGTCTAGCTCCTCACTGTTTTCTGGTTTGCACTTGATCTCATGTTCAGCCTGCCCTCTGTGCCTCACACACCTGAATGAATGATACCACTCTCAGAATTTCCATGCAGCTTCTGCTCTGAGTATGGCAGAGTAGATCAAAAGCAAAGCCCAGCAGCACACTGTGACCCATCACTGAATCAGGAACCTGCAGCCAGGCTTTGCTGATAATTAGCTCATATGGAGGGCAAATATCCCTACACCCTTGAGGTGCCGATTTCCCTCTCTGATGAGTGAAGAGCTTGGGATCTGTCCTCTGGCTTCTCCCATCTCTCTTCACAAGAGTTTCTGTGGTTTGAACTGTTCCAGGAGTGCCCACTTTATATTATATGTGCTGCTGAAGCAAACATAAGCTTTTCTAAGAGGATATTTTAGTTACCTATTGTCCCTTGTAGACTAAGTGCTCTTGTAAGCGAGTGCTGTGGATTTTTAATACACTTCAGCTACTGCCTAGAATGCACAGTGAGTGCCCCATTCAGAGAACATACCTTGTTGGTATGTTGGCTCAATAACAATTCAAATTATTAATAACCATAAGTAATGAATAACATCGCCTCAGTCCTTACTGACTGTCTTTCACCCAAAGATATCAAAGTGCAGTTTATGAAAATCCATTCTAATGAAATATTAAGTAGTTCCTATTTCTCCTGACCCAATGGGTTTACAAGGTCTCTATTTTCCTCCCTGCATCCCCCTATTTATAGATGGTAAATGCTATCATATATTATACATCTTTATGACTTTCTCAATGCTTCTGTGGTTTTAGAATCACCTTTCATTTGTTTTCTGATCAAATTCCCTGTGATGGAATCTTGGCTTCCAGTCTGGACGATGCAAGGTAAGGGGCTGAATGCATGGGGAAACCATGCCAGGAAATTGGTTTATTGTCTACTCTCTGCCGACTCACTGAATGACTACAGGCAAATCAATAAACCTTAGATACTATGGTTTCTCCTTCAAGAAAATAAAGTCGATAATCAGGTTGCAGATAGACATGAAGTTTACCAGCTCTCTCGGCTGGCTCCAGCGCTTGTATAGGAGTCAGGCCAAATGCTGGAGCAGAAGCCAGGTCACAAGTAATAAATGGGCCTTTAGACAACCAGGAGAGTTCAAGCTCAGACACCCATAGACCCCCGGGGTCCCACCTTGAGATCACACACTATCAGGCTGTAGTGACTCTGCCAGGATATGTGCATAGAACTCATAATACATGTCAGGCTGTGCTGATATGTATTAAACCCAGACAGACATATATCAGAAACAATGATTGACTCTTAACATCTACATTAAAAGCTGGAAGTTGGAGTTGACTTTTTTTATGCATTTAACAAAAGATATTAATACAGTTGCTTTACTACCCAAAAGAAAAACAAGGATTATATTCAAGGTGACTCCATCTTTCTGGGGAGATTGACGATCACATACTTTTTAAATGTGTGCATGCCTGTGTTTTGTTTTTTGTTTTTTTAAAAGAAGCTATGTTGAACAAAAGATTTCTTCAAACGCATCTCTCCAAACCAGGATGAAAAAACAATTCAGGGCACACAGTGGTTTGGATAAGCCATTTGGTCCCTCACTGAATTCTGAACATAATCCAACAATTTCCAGTTGATTCTCAAGACCTTTGTTTCATTTTCAGTAAGTCAGAATCCAAAACCCAGCAGAGTTCCATGGATTTTCTGATTTGCACCTCTGGGGGAGGAGGCATCTGCCAAGCAAACCGGCTGCTGTCTGACATCCCAGTTCGTTCATCGTCTACCGCCCACCCCAAGGAAGGATAATCAGAGTGTGCTGACCATGCCCAACGATCGACAGGCTCTGACCGCACAGACTGTGCGAGGTAGTGTCAAATAAACATGCGTTTCTTCTACAGAAGATAAGGAATATCTAGTGAGCAACCATCACTGATGTTTTCTGAGGCCATTGTCCCCCTTCTTGTCCAGGTTTGGTTGCAGACACCTCTCTTGTGGAGTCCTCCGCTCCGCATGTCTTTGAGGAACACACTGGGACTCTGACCCTGCTGGGCACAGTGCGCGGCCTGCCCAGGCCCTGGGTGGGAGCTCTCTGCATGGTCTCAGCCCCTCTCCTGTCCACCACTAGTCTTCTTTTAAGGATACTTCTGCATTTATTGCACTCAATGTTAAACAGGTGATATTTACATTATTCCTAGAAAATACATTGACACTGCCTAACACAACACATACTTGGAAAGACACAACTCATTTGCTTAGATATTTCGAATTAGAAAGTATTTGAAATTGATCACAGTGTAATGAATCCTCAATTGCAAGTTCTAGAGATAATTATTTACAAAAATCCAGTAAAACTTAATTCAGTAGTCCATGAGTTCTGTACCACTCTTAAATTTCTCTATAGAAATACGGCTTTATAAAAAGTAGCATCTTATAATTCACAACAGAAGTGCTTAACTATAACAAATGTCAACTCTGCACCACCCATATCATAGCTTTAGAAAATTGTTGCTCTTAGTACTAACTTAGCTCAGATTTTGATTACACACTGAATCGTCATTCCACCATTAATCTTTGCTATCAGCATCCAGGTGTCCAGGGTGGCGTGGGTGCTGCGTGTATGTCCTCGTGTCTGCTGCGGAGGGCCAGGTCTTGGAGCTCCTTGGAGCAGAGATACTGACTGAACGGGGCCAGCTGTTGCATAGCTGTTTAACCTTCCTGAATGCTGAGGGCCTCTGGTGGGCATCGGGCCTCAGCTCCACGTGCCGCATCTGATTTGACGAGGGCTTCTGTATTCTGCCTGCACACACCCATCTTCTCACTTGCCTGTGCTGTGACCTACTGTTTACTTCTATCTTGCTCTAAATATCTGAACCCTAGCTCCAGGGACTGTGAAGAAAGTAGGAAACATTTTCAAAGACAACCCTGTGCTGAAGCCTTGAGGTAGAAATTGTGCATGAGATGTTCTTCACCTTTAAAAAAAAATATATTTTTTTGCCACTAATAAATGTTTCATTGCATCCAAAGTTCTCCTTTACAATCAAATTGGCACAGACAGTCAAGCAGGAGGAGAACAAAGCAGGCAAAAAGGGAGGGTGGTGGGAACTGTGGGCAGAAAATGGGGAAGCCACTGTCACGGTGTAGAAACACATCTCAGAAGCAACAACAGTGCCGCCTCATCCTGGTGCCACACCAACAGCCTGTCCT
The DNA here is from genome assembly GCF_000260255.1 of Octodon degus. Taxonomy (NCBI): domain Eukaryota; kingdom Metazoa; phylum Chordata; class Mammalia; order Rodentia; family Octodontidae; genus Octodon; species Octodon degus. The sequence continues at coordinate 11,663,404 of NW_004524592.1, forward strand.
CCCCTCCCACCTGCTTCTTGCCTCCTTTCTGAAACCAGCCATGGGTCTGCACATAAAAATAAATTGTTAATCAATGCACGCCATCCTGTTTAATTAATCTGTTGTACCAAATAGGCAAGGTGGGGGCAGGGGGCTTGTGCTGGGAGAAAATGACAGAGGGGATGGGCTTTTCTTCCTCGCTGCTTGTAAATCATGGTCCTGACATTTCACTCTTAAAACTCCCCCTTAAAGATTATTAAAAAAAATTTTTTTAAAGCTGCCTTCCTTCTGTAGATGTGGAAATTTAGCTAGATAGAATCTGGCTAGATAGAATCAGAAGGTATGTGTGTGTGTGCCTGTGCATGTGTATGTAAGGGACAGAAGAGGAGAGAGAAAGGGAGGGAGGGAGTCAGAGACTAAGGGAAGGTAGGGATGGGGGCAGGCAAAGAGGCTCCCTAACAGGCAAAGGCCCACTTATGACTCTGATGACCTCTGCTTTCCTCCTTTACTTTAGGGCTGTTTTTGTCATCAGACAGGAGCAAATGGTCCTTTCTGGGGTGGAGTGGAGCTGGGTGGGACGTGCACATCCCCATCTGTGAGTGCCTTGTGGGCCTCTAGATTTAATGCAGGATTATGTTACCCCCACGGAGACACTGAGCCCTGGAACACAGCCTACTAACAGGATTAGGGTTTCAGGATTTGAGACAGGAAAGCATCGGGGAGAAGAGGGAAAGAGGGTAGCTCAGGGACTGGGCTGGAGAAGAGGCAGGCTGGGGAAGAACATGATATCACAGTGATGAGCAGGCTGACAAGGACCAGCGACATCCTCCAGAAAAGCTGGAGGGAAAAGCATGGGCTCACCTTGCCCAGACACCTCCCTAACCCTGATGTTTGGAGCTTTTTAAGTAAAGATGGTGCCTCTATCCCAAGGGGGCAGAGAGCGAGCCACAAACAGGGAATGAGGGGCTGGAGTGCTCCGATGCCTACATGCATATCTGGGTGATGCCTCATCAACTGCAGAGCGGAGACGGGTGGCAGTCCAGACGGTGCCATCCACTACATCCGGTCCTCCCTTCTATGCTTACCTAGGTTTACTAGGGTTGGCCAAGGAAATGAAACACCCAAGCAAAATCTCAGGCCCCCACATCTGGGTTCTTCTCAGTTATAATAGACAGGAACAGATAAATTGAAGGACTGGAGCTTGGAAAGGGCAGGAGCCCTCTTCAGAGTCTACATAGCCATGGTTGGACAATGTGATAACATTTGAAAGCTGATCCCTTCTTGTGATTTGAATCGCTCATCTTTACACAACAATCAAAACGACTATCACAAAAAGAGTAAGAGTAAATTAGGCAACTGCCTCAAGGTTCAAGAAAAGCTCCTTTTGAAAATTCAAATTTTCAGCTAGGGGAGTGATTACACCTCTGAGAGAAAAATGAGGCTAAGATGCAGCACATTAATCCAAGGCAGCGCAAGCTCAGGCCCAGGGAAGGCCGAGAGGACTTCTCATGGTCCTGGCTAGGCTTCTGGCTTTAGGTCAGGCTGCTAAGTATGCCACCTCTGCAGGGCCTTCTGCCACAGATCTCCAGGTGCTCTGGGGGCACGGGGTCACCCAGGCGTAGGGCTGGGAAGGAAAGTGGCCCAGGTCACAAGTGCATCATCCCGAAGATCTGAAGGAGACTAGCTAGATCTCTAGGAGACTGACTCGAGTTCTTCTAACTCTAGCCAGCTAATGTGGAGGTTTGGCTTTCAGACACAACACTCTCCTCCCAAGTCTCTGATTTTAAAATGATTTGTTTTAATTTAGAAAACAAATATAGGACAGAGGAGTTTTGAAGTGGGGTGTTTATTTGTTTTGAAGGGATGTAGCCAAATCAAACACAGAGCAATTTCTTTGAACTCTGCGTCCCCACAACTGCAATGGTACCCGGACACCACAGCGCTGAGCCCAGAGCTCTAGGCGGTGCAGGCGATGCAGTGCTCTCCTCCAGAACTTGAGCCCTCCAGGAAGACGTGTGCCTCTGGGCCTGAGAGTAACTAACAGGAAGCCCATCTCCCTCAGGGTGCAAGAAGAGGAGCAAGGCTGGCGGCAGCCTGTGGGTGGCCAAGGTCGAGCAGGAGGCCAAGCATCCAGCAGGAGGCCAAGAGTGGAGCAAGAGCCCTTACTGGGACTCCACCACTTCACTGCCTCTGGCAAGTTGTTTGGTTTCTGACACTTTTCATTACACAGCGCATGAAATTCTGAAGCAGTAAATCAGCAATTGAGCAGTACCTGGGCCCCTTGGAGGGCATCACTGTGTTAATACGATGAGCTTAGAGCAGTGATGGCAAACCTTTTAGATCTTTCAATGATACCAACAGTCCACTGTGGCACTCATGACACAGGATTGCTTTTACTGGATTACAGCACTCCTGCCACTTATTATAGGGTGATTCTGAAAACTAGTGGGCCAAAACCTTTTCTCTTTCTTTACCATTCCATCTTCAATCTGTATTCCAAGGTGTAACGACCCTCCTTCTGTCCCTAACTTATTTATTTTTTTAATGTATTTGGTACAGTGTCTCATTACACAGATCAGACTTGTAGTGATCCTCCTGTTTTCAGCCTCTGTAGTGCTGAAATTACAGGTGTACGCCACCATACCCAGACTTGGTCCTGGTTCAGCCAGCCCAGGAGCCTGGCTGGCATGGCATGTGGTGTGGGGATCAAACCTGGGTCTCTGGGGGATCAAACCTGGGTCTCTGAGCTTGCCTAAGCAGGCACTTAGTCCACTGAGCTATCTCACTGGCCCTCCTAACTTATTTTTAAATAGATGAGAACAGCTCAATAACCCCATGACGAAGGACAAGGTAACCTGAGCTCTTGTCAGTGAAAGAGCTGCCCACACTGACCAAATAAGGAAGAATTCTGCTCAGACTTGTAAGGGGAACAGCCTGGGTCTCACTATCCTGACATCAGCCCTGTCTCTATTCCTCTCCAAGGCAGCCTCAGGGGAGTGGAATCTCAGGAGGCAGGACCTCAGCTAGCCTGGCCTCCCACCACCCATTCTTCTGTGCACCCCTCGGGCTGTGTGCGCCTTAAAATTACACACATTTACTTGAGCTTCTACCACTGCACCGGCCACAAGACGTCTATGTCTGGGATGTTACTCACACAGCTGGTAAAACCCAAAGCAGTAGTTTCTGCTGTGGTTTCTGAAGAATTCCATGTGAAGCAATTTGTATAATATAAGGGCGCACGTGGGCTGGAGATGGGTTCCATCAAGGGGCTGAGTGCTTGGCCTTGTGGTTAAGCCATAAATATGCATGACAAGGGCCCGCCCTACATGAAAATCATAGGTTTCCTATTTATGCCTGTGGAACTGGCGGACTCGGGGATGTGCTGCGCATATGGCCTGCGTCACCAGGCTGTGTTTCGCCAGAAGGATGCTTACAATCCCCTCAGCAACAGCCAGACTAGCTTTCTCAAAGGCAAACTCATGAATATCTGTTGGGTGGAAAGAGACTGAGGAGAGAGCCTGAACAATTTCTTAGTTTTCCCTTTCTTCCTGATAGTGAGAAAAAAGTCATTTCCCCACAGAGTCAGACCTCGCCTCACCCAGCATGAGTCCAAATTGCAAATAATGTTCTGCAGGGGTGTAGCACAGTCATTGCCTGCCACCTTGTGTGCTCATTAATCTTGTTTTTCTCTGATTTTCCCCACTCCCTTGTCTCTGATACTCTGCACTGGTGTAGACTGTGACAAGGGAATTGAAAGTGAGTTTCCAACTTTCGGCCCCAAATGTCACAATGCCCCCTTCGCTCTCTGTGTGCTGGGAAGGAGTTTGCACACCTTGTGAGCTGGCTGCAGGGCCGCTGCATCTCTCTCTGCTTTGGCTTTCCTGAGGTCCTGCCATCTGAGCTTTGCTTTCATGCCCACCACTTGACACCAGTTAGCTTGGCCCAGCGCCCAGTGTCCGGAGGCCACAAAGAGAAACTTGGTGGTAACGCCAGCATAGATGAAATCTTCTCTCACTGCCCCCCAGTCTCCTCTCCACCCAGCCTCCCCTGTCGTGGCATCAAATCAAACTGCAGTAGACCTGACAAATCTATTTGGCATGGTTCACTCAACTATTTCAACCCCAACAGCCTGGAGAGCTGTACAGACACACCGCGAACAGTGTGGAGTCTGCACAATAAACACAGCTATCTGGGGGAGATCTGCTAATGAATGGGCAGTGGGGGGCACCCTTGCAGGGAAGGGTGGGCAAGGCCTGCTGGCCGCCCCCCCCCAACGCATGGTGAGGTGAGGGAGCTGAGCAGGGCAATGCCTAATTGGCAGGCTCTCCATTTTCCTGCCTATTAAGTACTGGGAGGCCACATTTCTAATGGAGGCCTTGCTTCTGCTTTGATCCCTTTATTTGGGGACGACTATTATGCTAAGACTAAAACTAAAACTAAAACTGAACGTTACCCGGTTGGTTACTTGGGGAAGGAAATTGAGCCAAGGGCAAGAGGAGGAACAAAGAGAGAGGATGCTTGCAGTAGGAAGACTGGAGAGGAAGCATGCTAAAGACCAGAGACCTAAATTCAGTTCGCAGGAACATCTTCCCTGCAGAATGGATACAGGGATAAAGCGAGGGAAGACGACAGCATTCTATCAAAATGTGCAGTGCTAAGGTATTTCCAAAAGCAGATTTCCTACAAATGGTGTTTTAAATAGCATCCCAGTCCATCTGTGTGCTTTTAAAACCGGCTTATGCTACAGTATCCCTCTGGCCAGCACTGCTTAGTCATTGAGCCTGGACAGGGAGACGGTCAGGTGAGCCTCGGTCCTCTCCCCCAGGACCGCCTTGCTCAGGGCTGGCACAGGCCCACAGGCTGAACTTCTGGGCTCCACTGGGTTCTTGTCAAAAAGCTGTGTGAAAAGGTACAAGTGGGGTTGAATGAGGACACCTCAGGCCCAGATCTCCCCGCACCCATTCACTTGCCATTCCCCACTGACGTCTGGCAACCCTTCCTGAGACTGAGTCAGTGGGAAACCAGACCTGGCCCACACATGAAGGTGGGGTGTCTGTCTATTGCCAAGTGCCTCACTTTCCCTACTAGGGAAGTGGAGAAAGTGTGTGTGTGTGTGTGTGTGTGTGTGTGTGTGTGTGTGTGTGTGAGAGAGAGAGAGAGAGAGAGAGAGAGAGAGAGAGAGACCTGATAATATCCAGAAACCATGATTTTCACTTGAATGTTGCCATGTTACTATGGCGATTTTAATTTTTTAAAAAAACCCACTCCTTTAAAAATGCACATTTCCTGAATACAACTGCCAACATTAAAGTTCAGGATTTTCTGGGTCTAAGGCTTCCAGTTGTACCAGCAGTTGTAGTGCAATCTGCCTTGGGACAGTGACAGGAGCCAAGCAGATTCCCTTTTGTAAACTCTTTGGCCACACGTGCCTTATTCTGTTAATTCAGACCTAGAGAGCCGAGGCCTGGTGGAACTGTAGCACTAAGAGGAAGGGACCCTTCTACCCACTCCCAGCCCCCTTCCCAGGAAGGACAACCCGCCTCTGGGAACCCCCAGCACACCACATGCTTCCTAACCCAAGACCCAGCCACAGCCTGCAGTGGTCCCATCTCACCCTATGTCCCACCCAGGTGACACATGAGCTACTTCCAACAAGCCTTCTCCATGCCTGGTGCATTACAACCAGCATATCACCAGCTGCAGACCCAGAATGCCACGTATCCTAAGACAGCTGAATGCCAGTCACTTGTCCCTGTGGACAACAAAAGCCCCACATCCACACATCCCAGAGCTGTAGACACCAAGGACACCAGCCGAGAGGATTCAATGCCTCACTGCTAGGCATGATTGCTGGTTCAGATCCCAGTCCTGATGAACTGAAGTTTGTCTCATTATTTATTGTCTTCTTTTTTCTCTGAGACATTGTGATTCCCTCTCAGGATTTGTGCTCTTTCATTTCCAGACCTCAGTAACTCCTAAACTGCAGCTTCATGTGGTTTTGTGATTGTTAACACAGCATGGGTAAGGGACTCAGGCCATAAATGCTCAGTCAGTCCTGTGTGGGAAGACATGGACGTGGAACACATTTTCCCCTTCATTTGTAGTCAGAGAACGCTCTGCAACCTCTTTTCCTCCCTCCTTTCTTCCCTCCCTCTCTCCTGTGCAATATCACAATAGTCAGACTATAAGTAACAAAATGGTATTTTCCAACTGCTTTAGCATACAAGAGAAGATTTTCAGGGTTGTCATATCTCTGACCTCCAATTATTTGAGCCTCAGTAAACAAGGCCTTCTCTCGTGTGTGGGATCCACTTGAATCTCCTGCTGTCACATCCTTCCTACACTCGTCCAGACTGCCTCAGAGGTAGGGACATAGCTTACCTTGTGGTTCTTGCCATGTCGGTATACCATCCAATCTTCCCCATTGGTGCTGACCTCCAGCTTGTAAGATTTGACATAGTAGCCATTCTGGGTTTCCCTGGAAATTGCACCCTGTGTTGCAATGGCTGTGAGCATGGTTAGAAAGCGGAGGTCCACCTGGGAAGACAGGAAGGGGAAGATAAGGGGCCCAACACTCTCAACAAGGGGCAGCATCTGGCTTTTTTCTACAAAGGACACAACTGTCATACTTAGCTCACAATCTAGTGTGTGACTCATGAGATATATGGATAATTAGGCTCAGTCTGCAATTCCACTGGACAATTAAACTCAACTCCCTTGACACTGAATCAGACACTTCGAAATGTAACTTCATTACTTTTCTCTCTTTTCCTGTTCCACAAATCTGAATGGCCAGTATTCAGTTTCTCCTAATCATTGAGCATCTAGAATTGTGATCCTTCCTTATTAAACTATGGCCTGCCTTGGGCTGAGAAAGCAGACGCCGCTCTAAAGTAGCAATGCACGGCTAAGCCCGCTCTGCTCCAATCCAGTCTAATTCAATCCAATCCACTTATAATGCCCTGGTTGCAAAAGTCACAGCTCACAACTGCCTCCCATCCCCGTGCTCCCTCATGCCATTGTGTCTTTAGTTGCTCAGGTCACCAAGGGGTCAGAGGGCATACAGAGCCTGCCCAAGCAATTAGGCTTATGCACCAAGTCCTGACCTTTTGGTCTCCAGGGAGGAGGGCCAAAATTTTAAGGTGCCTTCTTTTCCAGTGTAAACCCATTTGGAAATTGCTAAAATGTTCTTCCTCCACCGGCCGTGGTGTTTCTTAATGGCAGCCTCCATGTGACCAAACTTCAGCCCCTGCACATGGGTGAAACTCAGTTTGGCAGGTACTGACTGACTGGCACTCAGTATGTCCACAGCACCATAAGATATTAAAAAGGAGTGTGCGGTGCCATCTGTGTGAATGAGAAACAGGTGGATAGCAATAGGAAAAGTATGTGATTAAGGACCAAAATTAAGGAGTATAATTAATGGGCTGTCAGTAACAAAGGAGAACTTTCTGGAGGCTTTACAAGATAAAAGAATTTTTGGAGAGGCAGAGAGGAGAGACAGTGACAGATGGCCTTAGAGGTGTGTTGTTGGAGACTCTTGGGCTCCCCGGAGTTCCTAGTGATCTTTCTCCCTTGCCTGCACTATGCTTCTTAGAGCAGAGGTCACCATGTCACATCAGAGCTACGACAGGCTTGTCGGTGGGTCACAGGGCTGTCTATGTCTGTCAGAAAAGCAGATGTTGCTCCAGTACAGGACTTGCAGCTTGCTCTTCCTCTGTTTCCTTCTTCCCAGAGGATGAGAACCGTTCCTGGATGCAGTGCGGGAAGACTACTCGACATGAGCTGCAAGACTTGCTCAGAGGGAAAGCAAACAATAGTCTGAAAAGATGCTGCAGAGCATCTGGGCGACTTGCGCTTCATTCCCGCAGTGACATTTTCCCATGTGTTCTCCTGCTAGCTATGTGCAAAACCTGCCTGGCAGGGCCCCCTCCAAGTAGCGAAGACCAGGAGAAGTTGCCGTATTCAGCTGCCACCCAATCAGCTTGCCCTTGTGAAAACACTTCCCCCCAGGTCCCTGCTGCCCCTCCTGTGCCAAGCAGGAGAGAGACCAGCAACCACACATAAATGTTCCCTGGATACTGATAGGGCAAACAGTATCCCAGCTAAGGAATTTCTCCCAAACCCCTTCATCACCAGGGTATGGACTGTCTACCCCCTACTCATCAATGTATCCCTGCACACAGCACAGTGCCCGGCACAATCCTTTTGTGTCTGGTATGCATACTTGTTCGGAAGATGAATGATTGAATGGGGTTCTCAAGTATGCTGTGCTTGTCTCCTTGGGCACTTTGTGCGCTGCAGCTGTGGGGCCACTCTGTTGCCCCGTCAGTACACACATACTCTGTATGCGCTTGCTGTCTGAGGAAGTACCTGGAGATACTCCTTGTTGGAATCCAAGTTGGGGGTCCAGCCATTGTCATCACCGTGGAGTCGGCTTTGTTGAGGGGACCACCTCCCATCGGAATAGGTCGAGGAGGCGCTGATCTGCTCATCAGCAATCCGGCCTGACTCCATTCCCAGAGGAACATTGCACTGAAAGTCTGGGAGCAGAGAAGGTCAAGGGCAGAGTGAGGTGATTCAGCCTGAACGCCACCCCCTGCTTCCTTCTAGGGACAAGTCATTGCAGGCACTGCCTTATCTAAAAGACTCTAATTATAGACTCAGTTTAAAAACCACTGTAGCAAGGGGAGCTTGACAACCCCTCTGGGTCTGAAAGAAACTAAATTGGACCTAAAAGAAATTAGGTGATGGATAAATAAGAATCATCATACAAATTAAAAATACAATCTAAAATACAGGAACTGATACCCTGCAGGCTCCGGATGCTCTCAGATGCCAGCTGCACCGTGGCTGCCCTACAGGTAGATGAGCGATAGACTTGTGGCAATCTGGGTGGGCTGCTCAGTTGTGGGAAGACAGCCTTACCCATAAACACCCAGGAGGCACTCCTGAGTCTCTCTTTTACCCAACTATCTCATGAGTTCTGGCACGGAAGACAGACTTACAAAGCATAAACACCTGTCTCTGGGAGATCTTTTAGGAGCATATTCATGTCACACTCTAGTCCGCTACCCACCTGCCTGGGAAAACAGATGCAGAAGTCACTCACTCTGGCCTCTAACTGCTGTTCCTCCCTGGATGCCGTAGAGACTGGTCAATATTTTCATAGTATCAAATTGGATCTCTGGCTCTGACTGGTCATTCGCAGATCCTGCTATAATTTGTCACACTAATTTTTGATTTTGTTTTAAAATCACACAACTTCCATGAAAAAAGCTAAGTCTGGAGCAGAACCCAGAGATTTTTCCTGTAGGTCAGGCTTCTGAGCCTATAGTTAAATCAGAAGTGAGCTGTCCACACCTGTGGTAGGATTTCCCTAGCTCTTAAGATCCTTAAAATGCTTTATTCTTTCCTACAGAGATCGCCAGGCTTCTGCTGAATAGAAATGGCAGCACATCTGAAGTACATGGCCAGGAGCAGCAGACTTGAAGACAAGCCCAGGGGCCAGACGTTCATGGCCTACATTGCAAGTTCCATGAGAGCAACAGTTTTTAATGCTTTACAACATGCCTGGCCTATAGGAAAAGCTCCCAAAGTTTAAGCAATTGTATTGTCTGGCCAATGAAACTCAACCAAAGGCAGAGATGTTTAGTATCAAAATACAGAGATGGGGGGTAAGGAAGGAGGGACGGAGGAGAGGAGAGAAAGAGAGATAGCTTTGAAATAGCTCAAATTTGTGACACTGGCCTCTGAGGCCTGGAGAGGGAGAAAACTGGCACTAGGCTTAAACATCTTAGATCTTAACTATACCCTTTTATATCCTAACTATTCCCTTTTATATCATAGATGAGGGAACTGAACTTGGATGGCACTATGAGACTTTGCCTGGGAATAAATCATTCTTGGGAGATGTTTTGCCTGTTAAGAGGATGTGGCTCTGATTCCTCCAGGTCAGATGCCATAGCTACTTCTCCAGGGTTCTACCTCCGCCTCTCCCAGAGGTCCACCATATGCACCCTACAGTTCTGACGCCCCCATGTTCCAACTCACTCTCCAGTGGTTCTTGGTGCACCAGGTAGTAACGTGCAGAGAAGCCATCCTTAGCCACCGCCATATCTGTGTGAAAGGTCAGCGACAGGATCCCTGTTGACGAGCGGAGTTCAGATGGTGTTTTGGTCCCACAGTACTTGCCAATCAGGGGGCCAACTGGACACGCAAGACAAAGAAAAAACAGAAACTTGATTTTCAATACATTGTCCCCTCCCATCACTGTGTGTCATCCCATCTCTTTGGATGGTGCAAATCATTTCCACCCATCTCTTTATGGACATAACAACCTAAGATGTACTTTTAAGGATGTAACAACCTAAGATGAACAATGCCTAGTGGTTTTTCTGCACATTTAAAAAGTACTTTGATGAGCTGGCTTCATTCTGTGTTTACAGCCTGAGCAGAAAGCTGTCATTACAATACTCATCCTTCAGAAGAAGAAATTGAGCTCCAGAGGAGTTAAGATATGATGTTGCCTTGTTCACACTACTACAAGCACCAGAGTGGGACCCAAGCCTTAGCTGCCTGATTAAATTTTATGCTTTTCCTAGGAGATGAAAATGTTCTTGCCTAGTTAGCAAGTTTCCCTTCTATTGGAAAATACTTAGAATAACTATATAAGTGAATGATTCGTTTCCTTTCCAATAATGACCATACCCAAGGTCTGTGTTGTTATTCACCTTGATTCTCAAACTTATTGTGGTGTCAAGTAATGCACCTTTTCAGCATATACTACTATATTAATAACAACATTCCAGTAATAATGATGGTGATACAAACCAACTTACGTAGTTAAGACAAAGATAAGCAGTTAAGTAGCTTTCTAAGGCTATACAGGATTTGAGAGCAGCCTGTGTGGCTCTAGAGTCTTTCTAGGGGGTCATATAGCCTGGCCACAGAGTCACTTTCTAATCTGACAACTTGTTCTGAAAAAGGACATCACCCTAAGGACTTTCCATCTTCTCAGTCTAAAGAAAACATCTCCAAAAAAACCAGTCTACCTTTCTGTAACTTCTCTCAAACCAATCACTGGAGATAAAGAAGAGAAAGTCATCCTGTTCCCTTGAGAACTTTTACTCTTCCTTCTTGTGATTACTAAAGCAATTCACAAAGTCCAAGCCAACTATGGCAGTGATGTCACTCACCATGTGGAATGCCATCCCAGATGTCCAGCCAGTCATATTTGCAGTCTCCCTCTCCCACCTGCAAAGGGTCATGCTCCAGGTCAAAGGTCAGGAACTGCAGGATGATCTCCATCTTGGGTTTGGCGAGGATGGTAAAAGTGCAGTCCAAGTTATGGGGGTACTTTTCAGGAAACCCAGGAGATTCAATGGTCCCATTGGGACTGGTGAAGTTTTTGGAACAATCTTCAGAGCCTGTGTGCCAAAGAGAGCTTCAGTATTAAGAAGGAGGCTTTCTTTGCTGCCCCTGTTGCATGGGTTATTTAAATGTTTGGGTCCAAATCCCTCTACTCACGAGGCTTTTGTTTTTACTAAAGGGCCCTCGGAGCAATGCACACAACTCTCCTTATCCACTACCCTCTTTATCTGGTACTTTCCTTATGCTGCTGTCCTTATCCACATTTCAAGCCCTCAAGCAGCCCTTTTTAGGATAGCAGTTAGGGAGGCACATTAGGCTTGTTCTACACATTAGAGTAAGAGTAGCAATAGAGGAATGGGGGGATAGGGGAGGAAAGAGAGAGAGGAGAGAAAACAAGAAGAGAAAGAGAGAGAGAGAGAGAGAGAGAGAGAGAGAGAGAGAGAGAGAGAGAGAGAGAAGAGGTCTTGCAAAGAGGAACAGAGTCTTCTTTCTCAATTACTCAGCTGTTCTCTCCAGAAATGTAAATTATTTCAATCCTTAAGGAAGGCTTGCTGGTTGCCAGCAGGGAAAACAATGTTACCCCTTATTTATTGCTGACCTCAACACTAGCCCCCATTGTACCACAGCCAACTAAGTGCCCCTTCTCCCTTCAAGACCCAAGGTGCCTCAGGGGAGGGGCAGAGGGGAGCTTGGGTCTCATTCATGTCATGACTATATTAAAACGAGCAGCTCTGTAATGGCCAGACAATTAACAATCGATGTTTTTAGCTGGCGGATCACAGTGGGGTGCCGAGGATGTTAAAGGCCGCTCCAGCAGCAAGTTTGGAAAAATGCAGCAGTGTATCGACATTCGGAGGGCTTCTGGCTCTTTTGTGGTGGGGAGGGCCTTGTTTCTCTCCTAAGTTCTGTGTCTACTTTCTGGGGATGCGTAGGGGTGGCCTGATTTACTGCGCGCACACCCTCAGTCTGGTGCAGGCCTGGCCGACAGCAGGTGCTCCTGAGAGGATTACAGGCGCCAGCTCTCGCGCAGCCTCTAGGTGGAGTGCTACTGAAAGAGCCCTTGGGCCTCGCCCCACCACCATTTGTCAGCGCAAAACTGTACAAAGATCCTGGGTGTAGGGAGACCCAGACTGGACCCACAGATACACAGAGCAAAACCCAGCACAAGTTCAGTCAGTTGATATAAACGCTGCATTTGGTAAGAAGCAGTATTTATGGGGAAGATAACAGACACTAAGCATGAAGAAAAAATAAACCACAGAAACTCTCAATAAACCAGGTGTTTACTGGAAGGAAGTATCCTCTGGGGTTCTTGCTGAAATATAACTACGTGATGTCAATATGCCGATCTTAGCCTGCAGCGATGTCTTCATCTGTAGCTTGTGGAGCAGGCGCCTCTTTTTATTGATGATGGCTTTCTGAAAAGCTGTAAATGTCTGACTTGGAAAAGGTGGCATGCAGATCCGTGGGGCGGGGGCACACAGGACAGGAAACTCCAGTATCCCTCATCCATCCATCCATCCATCCATCCATCCATCCATCCATCCATCCATCCATCCACCCACCCACCATCCATCCATCCATCCATCCATCCATCCTCCATCCATCCACCCACCCACCATCCATCCATCCATCCATCCATCCATCCATCCATCCATCCGTCCGTCCGTCCCCTCCTCTGTTCTCCCATGCTGCACCTGGGCAGTGAGGGAACCTTCACAGCTTCTTTGGAAGTTCTAAGTGCTACATTCTGGAGGCTCTGTGCTCCATCATTCGGAGGACTGGCAGTGGCAGGGCAGGCTCCAGGGCTATGAGAGGGCAGCCAGGTCCAGAGGGAGTAGAGGGGTGACCTCCCCTAGGCTCTGTTTACCAATGGGCCTCAAAGTCCTGTGGCCTCCTCAGTGGCCCAGGATGATGCAATTTGACACAGCCAAGCCAGCTGGCAGGTCCTCAGGGGGCCAAGAGGAATTTTGACAAGGTTAGAGTTTGCGGCTTCTGTGTAGCCTTCTCCACATGGGCCACTTCGGGAGCTCACACAGGTCTCTTTTCTGGCCCAAGAGCTAGCAAAGGCATCCCCATACTCTCAGCATGGTTGTCCTACTGTCATTTCCTCAGGAGGCAGAAGAATCTCCCTCTCTTTTGGAAGTAGGGAATTCAGGCTGGGTTCTTCTTTTGGTCTCTCTCATTGGTGGGGGACAAGGGATTCCACAATGGATACTCGGTGAGTCTGGGCAGGGCCTAGAGAATGTGAGTCCAGGCCATCCGCACTTTCCAGGGTCCTGGATCCTACATTACTAGAAGGAATTTTTCAGCCATGGGTACTGAAGGGTGAATTGTATTCTTCAGGAAAACATTTCCCAATTTTATCATTTTTATGCTGAAAAATCAAACCTATCTATCAAGCCCATATATTTATCTTGAACTATACCATGTTTGAAACATCAGAAAGGCAGCTGAATATCCAATATGAAGAATAAAGTCCAGGAAAAGAAGACAAAAGTTGAGTCTCCCAGTAATCTGTGCAGTCCAAGATCTGTTTCTGTTATGCATTATAAGAATAAAGTTTTTTTTTTTTTTAGAAAAAAAAAACTCTCAGTCAACAAATACTCGGGTCCACTCAACGTTTTCCCGTAGACGCTGGGGAATTTGGGCTGCAGTGCATGATTTCACAACAAAGAACTCTGGCATGGAAAAGTGACCGCTGCGTGTTTTCCCACTGAAAACTGTATAGTAATTTTGCACGTGGAAGAAGCATGTACACATATAAAACTGGGAAACCATGATGGACTTATCCAGAGCTTGCCTGGCTCAACTACAGAAGCGGAACTTAGGTCCTAAAGGAGACAGTGAGGGCAGTGGATGCTTCAGGTTTTGTCTGCCTGTGAAGACTAGAAACTGCATTTTCAGAAATGCCACTGGGCACTAGGAAAAAATAACAAAAACCCGATCTTGGACTCTGTTTAGAGAAACATTGGAAAAAAGAAACTCAAAACACGTTTCTATTGTTATGCAAGATTCTGTGTTGAGGACTGGATGACTCAAAGTCTTTTGAGTTTGAGTGGCTTTGGGTTACTGTTTATTGGTGGATGGCCGGCAAATGCACAGGATCTTTTGTACTTCCTGTGCCAAGTCTCGAGCCTTCCCTGCCAGCCACGACTCCTCTCCCCTCTGCACTGTGGCTCGGGACAACCCTGGGTGTAACTCTGCAGCACAGCCTTGCCAAAGAAAGGCTGCCACGGCTGTGTGTGAGGCTGCTTGTGTCTCTGTGTTTACAGTTTCCCCCTTCTTTCTTTTTATGAATCCGATTAGCAAACATAGCTGTGTTTGTTTGGATTTCTTCAGCTAGCCCACCCATTCTTTCATGTTCTGTGGCTGACGTAAACTTTGTATGTTTTCTCTCAGGACTGCAACCGTGGAAACACGGGTACAAGTGGCACCAAGAAGAATACCCATCTTCTGAAACTTCTTAGGTTTGGAGTTTGCATGCTTGTGCATATACGAGTTTTTTTTTTTTTTTTTTTTGTATGTGTGTGTATAGCTTTCCAGGCATTTATTATTTTAATCAAATTTATATATCAAAAGTGTTAAATGTACAATTCAAGCACATTAAGTACATTTAAAATGTACAACGGTTACCACTATTCATTTCCAAAACTTTTACACCATCTCAGACAGAACTCACTCTGCTGCCCATCTCAAAATGAAAAGGGCTGGGATATGGCTCAATGGCATCACATGCTTGGGTCCAACTGTGGATGCATCAGTTCTGCACACCGCTGGCTTTCACACTGAGAGCTGCCCTTTCAGATGGGTGTAATGGCAGGTGGGAGTGGCCCTGAGAAGCTCCTGGGCTCTCATCTGCTTTCATTCATATCCTCAGAAGCATGGGGCTGGCAGGGCTGTTACTGCTACAGTCACTTCTAAAGGCAACCTCAGTCTGGACACAGGCTGCCCAGTGCCCCTGGCCAAGCCACCCACCGTTCTTGGCTGGCTCCATGGTTTCTAGGCAGTTCACAGACTTGTTGCTTCATTCAAAATTCCACTTCAGCATGTCGTCCAAATACCAGTGTTGAATTACGATATCTTCTTGTGCGCTTTATCTTTTAATATCCTCCTTCCAAATGTGCATGATGGGTAGATTTCCTACGCCTTATCCGGTGAGGTTTGAGAGAATGCAGCATCCTGTGGTGTGAAGCACTAACTTGGGAGGCAGGAGACTGGCCACAGTGAGGGGAGGTGAGCTTTCATGGCCCCTCACCCTTGTTCTGGCTTCCCTTGGCCAGGTCTCTGGAAGATCCTGCCTGGGCTACTTTTCCAGGATGGTGGAGGCAAGTGACAAATTTAGCACTAGGGACCATGCAAAGTGATAAGACTCTACAGAGCTCCTTGATTGTTCCTACTTTTATAACCACAGCATGTGAATCATACCTGCAGACCTAGTATTGACTCATTTTTCTCAGTTTTCTTTTCAACTTACGTATAGGTTCATCCAGCAACATCAACTGTATGTGTGCTGTGGACAGAGTTTACACACATGCCCTCCTCTCTAGAAGAGGGTGAAACACTGTTTTATTCCTTCTCTCTCCCCTCTTCCCACTGACCCTTCTAGGCCATGTCCCATCAGTGCTGATGGCATTGATCTAGGTCTTGCACAGCCCTCTCAAGGCATGGATCAAGCTAGTAAGGGTCCTCATCCCAGCGCCAAGCTTCACATACATATCTTCAGTACCCTATGACTCCATTGTGGCCAAAAAGTCATGAAAATTCATGACAGATGGACTATCTTGGGACCCGCACCTTGTGACAGCATGGGTTCCCACACTAGTATGACACGGTTCTGAAGATCCCTCTCCTTTATTTAATTTCCATCTTCTCAGACCAATCCAACAAATATTTAGACAGAGTGGATATAAGAAGTGCTTTCAGCAGCTACTACTTCCTTTCAAGAACTGTTTAATGAAAACGAAAATATATATGAATAGTTCCCTTTGCACTGAACTCAACAGGCGCCGGCTGTGGGCCTCTCGATGACAGAGCTGACAGCTTTCCCCTGAACCAGACTCCATCCGAGAGCTGTAAAACTCAGGCTGCAGCAGAGGGGAGGCCCTGGGAGATGGAGCCATTGCCTCTGTGGTGGGGAGCAGGCAAGGTTGAGAGATAACTGGAGGATTTGCCAGGCTCAGCCAGCCTCAGGATACAGGGTGCCACCCATCAAATAGAAGGATATGCGGCTTGGGGAGCATCGTGTGAATGCACACCTGCTGTCCTCAGTCATAGAAACACACTGGTCCATGGTCAGTCCTAGTGGAATCTAAGGAGGACCTACTGGAATCAAGTGGTCACTGTATCTGTCCTCTTCTGCTATCTTGTTGATTGCATCACTGATAAGGAGAAATACTTGGCAGAGGAAATAGGATGGACAGCCAAGGGGAATTTCTAGGAGCCATATTTTAATTTTAAAGCTACAAGGCCAGCCAGATAGCTCAGTGGACTAAAGCGCCTGCTAAGTTATGCGCAGGGACTGGGGTTCGATCTCTGGCTTGCTGTGTTGGCCTCACGCCCGGGGGTGCGCTGAGACAGCAATTGAGACTGGGCGTGGTGGCGCATGCCTGAAAACAGAAGAAGCACTAGGAGTCTTATCTGTGTAGTGAGACCCTGTAGACCCTGTGCTAAATACATTAAAAAAAAAAAGACTAATTTTAAAGCTACAGGGTGATCTATTTAGGGGACAATGGTGAGCTCTTGAGGGCCTATAAACAATGAGAAGGTCATGTCTTCCGGCCCCTTGCAGCTCCAAAGAAAGCCAACATTAAGCCGTGAAGTCAGTGGAAGTTCAATTAAATTTTGCTTTTTTCTCAGCTTAGTTTGATTGAGGAAAAAAATACAGAAAGTCAGATTCTTTCAGTAAGTGTTGTTTCCACTTACTTGGAGCCTCCCACTCTCTTTCTCAATCTGCTCCCTCATGTCGCACCATGGCCCGAGACAGCTTTCAACCTTGGGACATCTCAGATACATCCTGAAACTGTTTCCCTTGGCCACCTTCAAGAGGACGAAGCCACCGCCCTTCCCGAATGTTGCACCCCTCCCACTGACCTGTCTTGAAGATCTCATAGCGCAGGGAGAAGCCTGCGCCCTGCCTGGCGTAGTCAGACGTGAACTTGATGTACAGCATAGACCCCGAGGAGATGATGGTGGGCGGGGCGATGTTCCCACAGTGCTTGCCCAGGAGGTCTGCGGACTCGCTATCCCCATCTCGAATCTCAATGAAGTCATACCTACATGGGGTTGGAGAAAGAGACAGGGACAGAAGATCAGCCTGAGTGGAGAAAGATGCCTCCTCCTGCTTTCCCCATCCACTTGGAGCCACCCAGGTGTTTCAGAGCCATAAACATAGTGTCAAAGGCAAGCAGCCACAGGAAGTTGCGCTGCTTCATTAAAGTCACGCTGGGCAGGAGCCCTTATCTCTTGCGCACATTAGAGCAGCAGCGTTAGTCCAAGATCATAAAACAAACACTTGGCTTTTTTCCCTAGCACCATTTTTATTTCCATTATGGCCTCTCTGAATCTTGAGTCTCTCCCTAGCTCTGTGTCAAGTTATTCCTTGAACCCCTTCAAGGACCAATGTTCTCCTCTGTAAAATGAGGAAAAATATCTACTCCAGAAGTTTGGGATGGAGGCAGAATAAAATTATATATGCTACAGAGGGTTCAGAGATACTTATTTTGCTGCCTCCCTGTTTCAACTTTCTCCTGGGCCATTCTTTCCTCTTGCTTAATTTCAATTGAGAGTGACAAGGCTCCCACACCAGTGGGCCACCTCACTCCTTGAGATGACTGCAAAGTTCACCTCTGCAGCATCTAGTCAACACCACATTTGGAAAAGGAGCCAGTGGCTTATTAGTTAGGGTGATAGAAGCCATCCTTCTAAAGCAGGGCAGAATCCCTGGCACCCCGTCTATGTGCATACAACTACTGACCCAGCAAGAGGCAGGGCAGGCTGCTCTCCCAAGGCCAAGCTCACTGGCTGCTGCAGTCAGTGCCCCTCTATCTGAACAGACACATTCTTTTCAACTATGGCACAGGCTCTGGCAGTGCTCACCTTGCCCAGGCTGTGTCCCTTGCTAGGATCCAAGTCACATCTTTGTCACAACTCCTGAGATGTGAAACTTCTCCCCCACTAGTAACTCTCCCACTGCTGACCACTGTGCTATTAATTTGCTAAAACCATCCATCTCTCTAGCTTCCCCTCCTGGGTTTATTTTGCATCAACCTGTTAAAATAACACTTAAAGAAATCTCTTCCTGAGGTGGAGAGAGGGGCTGGGAATGTGACCCCTGGGATGTGCCTGCAGCTCTGTGAGCTGAAGCAGCGGGAGCTGGCTGTCTGCAGAAGTGGCTGAGGCGAGCTGGAGAGGCCCAAGGCCTCACTCCAGCCCGTGGGAGCCATATTTCAGATTCCTCAGCCACTTCCAATGAATAGGCCTGTGAAGGAAGAAAAAGGAGTGGACCAAGAGTTGTTCCTTCTGGGACCTAGAAGGCGGGCTCACACAGCTCAAAGAAGAGTTTCAAGCTGACTCCAGTCTGGGGAAGTTGAGCGGGCTCCTGGGATTTCCTGGCAGGTGAAAAAGCCTGGGTGGGGGACTGTCTGGGACTTTGGTGTGGGAGGTGGCAGGCCTCCTTGTTTCCAAAGCGAAAGTAAAAGATGCTGTGTTTGCTTTCAGGGGAAACTCCCCAGATCTTCTGGAAAAGCCCTCCAATATTTCCACCCTGAAGTAAGAGAGGTACAGGCCCTCTCCAGGAGTGACAGGGAGGCCTCAGCTGCGCACATGCCTATTTACTAACCGGGCAGCCCCAGGTCACCTAGAGGCTGGGTTTGGATCCAGCTTAATCACAACCAACTGGGTTCTGTCAGGTTAGTCACTGAACCTTTCTGGGTCTCAGAAATGGGGAGAGTAAGAGTAAAATAGGGATATTAGGATTTTCTCCAAGGACTGAGAGATTTAAATGACTGACTAATCTGTGCAGTGTTACTACTGTGTCCTAAGAAATTTCAATGTGGTTGTTGTATTTTCACACCCACTTCAGAGGCTGAGCTGTGGGGCACAAATAACTGACCCCACAGACAGAGCCAGTAAGCAGGATGGAAATCTGTTCAAACATTTTAGGAGGCATTTTTGGCAAAATGTGCTAAAAGTTAATATGTACATAGCCTTTAATCCAGTCGTCCTTCTGCTGGAAAATTTTCCTAAGAAAATAATCAGGCAATTGTGCCAAGATGTATTTGCATCTTCGTGCATACATTTTTTTTTTAAAGCATGTGAAGAGTGAGAAGATGCTTTGTGTATAAATAGCATGATGTCAAAAAGCTCAACCCTAGGGGTGAGTGATTCAATTTTTTTTTAATTTCAAAGAGAAAAACAGCAATAAAAATGATACAGAATTTCAAAACAAGATCAATTGTAGTAAGTTGTATGAAATAAAATATTTTTCTGCCACAGTCAATGGTGCTACAGATCTAGAATTTGTGTTTTTACGGAAAAAAAACTGTTTATGATGTTAACTTAAAAAGGCAGATTTTTTAGAAGTACATTATATAACATTTGTTTCCTATCTAAAAGACTACATGCTAAATTTTAAGTGTGAAGTTACATGAATGGTAGAATAATTGGTAATTTTTACTTTCTTTGTTTTCCTCTATAATTTGAATTACTTAAGATGAGCCTACTTTTTTATGAAGTCAAAAGTATCTAAAGTATAGCTACTCTTCTGAAATATCTTTTTTCCAAGTATAATAGCTGAGACACACCAAGGTCTCTGAAACAAGGGCATCAATCACCATCATTCCCGTCACCACTTATCTCACATACCTGGTGTGAAGGTCAAAGGGCATGTCGGGATGCCTAGAATAGTGTTGGGCACATGGCTCACCCTCAATAGGTTTTTAAAAAATATTGTAACTAGTCTTTGTGTTAACAATTTCTTTAGGAAGGACAGAGACGCCCTGCCCCATACAGGCTTGTTCCTCAGAAGTGGTTGGCTAATCATCCATGCAGTCATTTAAGGGATTAACAAAACCAGCCAAAAGGCAAGGTTCCCACAAATGCCATTACTGCAAGCTGCCTCAATTTGCTCAGTGTGTCCACTGCCCGCAATCCACTGGTCCAATGTGGCCACCAACAAATACAGCTTCACATGTCTACATACATGTGTAGTAAGGAAATGCACTTTTGAAAAAAAGGTTCCTTTAATTTAATCGTATTATACATTCATTCTCTGAGCTTGTTAAAGGACCCCTCTGGTGAAGCCTTTTGTGAAGCAAATAATCAGCCCTTTCTTGAACTTCTTAGAAAAATGGATTTTTCTATCAGGTTTGCTTGGGGTGAAAGCAACTCAGAGTCACAATTGCACTTCGGCAGCTGAATTCCTCTCTCCTTACAGTGTCCTGCTCCTGCCCCATGGACAAACCCCGCTTAACCACACGGCCTTCTGGCTGGGCTTTTTATACAAAGGGCACACTACAAATGACATGCTGACTTCATACAGAATGTCTCATTTACCTCCCGTGTGACCGGCTCATTTGGGGAAATTTTTTATTATTAAGGATTTGCTACAGCTGGAGTAAATCTCCTTAGAAATTTCAATGTTGTCCGGTTCATTTGTGAAGAGGCTTAGGAAATTTGTGATCTTGGAATAAATATGGCTTTGCAACCAGCATTGAATTGCTACTGTTTGTTTGGTGAAGTAATCTGGGGTACAGACTCAGCACTTTACCCCAAGGATAACGAAGTAGGGTAACATAGGAAAAGCCGCTCCTCTCCTAACATGTTATTCATTTTTCCTGAAGGCAACATAAACAAGCTAACAGACATATTAAGTACTATGTTTGCATTTCATTATTCATAATCTCTCTCAAATGAAAAATTCCTTTCAAAGCTTTAGCACTACCTCTTATTATTTTATTTATTTTTTCCTGAGCCAGTGTAGCCATCCTTACTCTTGGTTCTTTTCTCTTTAAAATAGTTCTCTCACTATCTTTTCATTTTTGACCACAAGGATTCTGACAGTTGCATGTAGAGCACTTATCTAGAGAATGTTTTCTCTGCTTTACTTCTTAGCTTCAAAATCTTGATTTCTTTTTCCTAAATTCACATCTGAAGTGTGGAAATCTTGGTGGTGGAACTAATTTTAACAGTACACAGGAAAGAGATGAACAAACAACAATTTCATCCATTGTACTCATCACTGGACAAACATAAAAAGAGGCTTCTTAGTGTCCTAAGTCTGCCCATACTCAACACTTCCCAGAAGGGTCCTCAGACTGTGTTGGAAGATCCACCATGCTGAGCCCTTCCTTCAGTGCAGCATGACACCTAGCCCCAGGGAACATCCACCATTATGAATGGGCACAAACTGAGTGTGATGAGACTTCTACATCAGAGAACTCAGGTCCTCTAAGCCAGAAAGCTGTGCCTATTCTTTGCAATTTGGGTCTACACATGAAAATGCCCAAGACCTCTGCCAGAAATGAGTCTTTTTATGCTGTTGGTTTCACAGGATGGTTTTTGTAGCCAACAAGCTCTTTCCTGCCACTGGGCCTTTGTTATACTTGCTCTTTTTTCTACCTGCAATACTCTTGGCTAGCTTTGCCTGTAGCCATTTTTCATCCTTCATTCCTAAATGCATCCTTCAGTCCTCCAGAGATGTGTGCCCTGATAGCGCACCCCTTTCCTTTATCTCATTGTATTCTTTTTTAATTGTATGTATTTAATATAGGGTCTACAGGGTCTTACTACACAGATTGAACTCATAGTGATTTTTCTGTTTTCATCCTCCCAAGCACTGCCAGGGATCAGACCCCCTCATCTCCCACGTCTGCCTAAGCAGGCAGTTTAATCTGCTAAGTTACCTGGCCCACACTTCATCTCACTGTATTCTTGTTTCTTTTATAAAGGTCCGCATGCATTGTTTTTGATCTCCTGCACATGACAGTGAGCACCACAGAGGTAATGACTTTGACTTTTCACTGCTGGATTTATACTACTTGTTGGTATTTGGCACTGAGTAGGGATCACTGTTTGCTGAGTGAGTCAACGAGTAAGGGCTGAGCAATGGGTGTTGCCCATTAGGAAGATGCTTGGCATCGCGACATTCTTCCGAGGAGTTTAACAGGCTGCTCCTCATCAGCTTCTCTGCCTTTGGGGCCACCACACTCCCTGAGCTATTCTGGTTGTATCTGAGAACCAAAATGTTGCCTCCTGACACAAAAACATGAAATATAACATTTTGCAGGGAAGAAACATCTCAAATCATGCTGACAGCGTTTTCACTATTAGAGGCAAACAAATCAACTATAATTAAAATGCTGTCAAAGTGATTTGAGATTTTCTCACACTTTCAAAGTTCCATATTTCATGAGTAGATTATCGAGGCCTGAGAAATTACCACCTCCTGGAGTGCCTTTCTTCCAAGAAGCTCAAAGACAGCTACCAATACTGTCTTATTAATCCTTATATTAAAACCTGCAGGAGAATCGGAGGGAAAGTTTCCCTCCCCAGTGAAGACTCGCCTGTGGCAGGGAGACTGGGGATGGGGCTGTAATATGTGAGGTTTCTGATCAGCTCAGGCCTGAAGCTTTGGCTCAGTATGCACACCCAGCTTTTAGGGTGAATTCTGCTTGTTGTCAGGTCATGTTCATTTTAAGAAATAAATTGCATTTCCTTGAATTTCTCCCTTGCATCGCAGTACCCTTCATTTCATCAGCTAGTGTACTAGCAGAAAGCCATTATATGCTATGAGCATCTACTTTGGATCAGATTGTCAGTTTGGCTATTATTCCATTTAATCTTCACTGAATACACACTGGCCCTGTGATGCTTGCCATTCATTTGAAGATGCGGAAGCTGAAACTCAGAGAGGTTAAGTGGCCTGTGTGAGGGCATGCGGCACTAAAAAGTCAGAGGCAGGCTTTGAACCTAGGCAACCTCCCTGTGGGCATCACAGACTCCTCCCTTTGCTTCATTCTTGAATGAAGAACTAACAGCGACAGAAATATCAGAGTGCAGTAGCACAGATGGGTAAGTGGGTACCAGGTAGGAAGAAATCTTTTAGTCTCAGCTAGGTTCCCACACAATGGGCACAGAGTCTGAAAGAGACTTAGTGGAACCTTGCTTTTTTTTTAGTTAGTTGTTCTGTTTAAATAAAGCTCGCAGGATGCGCCAAAATAGACAAATCACCAATGGGAAGAATGAGCAGATTGGAAATACATGGCTTCAAGATTCCCCCAGAAGAAATCTAGTCTGTGAGTGTTCAGATGGGCTAACATTAATTCTCGTAAGTGTGGTATTTTTATAAGTGCATGTACACCCATATGTGAACATATGGCCCATCCAGTGAGAAAAGTAGGACCCTGCGTATTTATAAGCTCTTCAGCCATCATCCATATATTCTGGTCCACAGGTTTCCAAGAGGATCCACAGTGGAGGCTGGGGAACCTATAGAATTGTATGCTGATGCGTGTGTGTGTGCATGCACACGCACATTTCCCTGGGGATGGGGTCAGTGACAAGATAAACCTGACATGACACAGAACATGTCTGTCTCTGAGCACATGGGGCACACTGGGAAGCAGCCGGTGGGCTGTGCGGACAGACCTGCTGGTCCCTGGTGGCTGCAGACAAGCTGCCTACTTGGTCTGTTTCTATACCCATGAAATGGAATAACGACAGCTCCCAGCTTTGGGATGGTGGAAAGATTAGAAAGGCCCAGCACGGTGTCAGACGTCCGAGACACCACCATTCACACAGAATAGGATGGCCGGCTGGAGAAAGAGAAGCTACAGACACATGAAACCCTGCAAGGCTGACATGGGAAGATGAAACAGCTGTGGTCACAGTCTTAGTGTGCCTTTCCTCGTGGCCAGGTTTCTCCAAATCCTTTCCCTGCAAAAATCCATCTGAAGTGTTTCAGTCACTTATACTTCTGAGATGTCACTTCAACCCTGTGTCCCAAGCCCAGGCTCTGGACCCAGCCTGCCATGCTCGCCCCAAGTTGCCTCTTCCCTATTTGCTGGGTGGTGAATAGCAAGGCACTCGACTGTTTGAGCTGGTGCACCTCATTAACACATAGTAAGTGCTAAATGAGTCAACGTTGTTACTGCTGCTGTTATTTTTATCACTGGCGATCTAGCCCTAAGGCTTCAGTTCCACAACTGCATGTCTGCTTGTGTATCTGCGTTGGTGCCCAGTGCCTTCTCTGTAGCGCTTGCTTGGTGCTGCACTTTCTTCCTTGATTTCTCAGACAGATTGAGCTTTTTTCTCTGCAGTTCCCTCACAGCCAGGGTCATCATGGCCCTCCAACAGGGAGGAAGCCTGACCACCCAGCAAAGGAAGTATGCTGAAAGAGTAACTCAAAACAAACTGAAGGAGTTATTCTAAAAAATCTTGAAGGTAAGAAAATGGGAGCTACAAATAGCATCTATTTATAATTGCTGGCTGCTTTTCCGCAGAAGCCCGGGAATGATGTAGAGGGGCCTGACGACCTCACTGTTCCTGGTGGAACAGGCTGCCAAGACCACTCTCAGTGTGAGGAAGGAGACCCCGCAGGCAGGGTGGCTGGGAAGTCTCCCTGTAGGGCAACTTGCAGAGAAGTAAGGGCACGCAACAAAGCCAGAAGCTGTTCTGCCTGGCCTCCTGCGTGACCACAGCTTCCCCCACTACCCTTGTTCTCTGGTAAGACACATTCCTGAGCTGCCCAGCTTCATCTGCCTATGGAAAGGATGACTCTCCAGGCAACCAGTGACAGTGTGAAGTGTAAAGCGTGCACACAGGCTGTCTTCAGCTCAGCTGTTGGATCTTTTGCCTGTTCTGCATCTATAGACTCCACCACCATCGCTGTCAACTCACAAACATTCTGTGCTGATGCCAGAGTACAAAGCAGGTAAGAGAAGCCCACCTGCAGTTTATGTCACTTCTTTCTTTCTAGAGGTACTAGCTGCTTCTGCTGCTGCTCCAGTATGAAGGGGAAATCCTAGCAGGGATGAGGCTTTCTACATTGTTCTGTGCTAGCATGGGTCAGTCATGCTGTCCTACCTCAGTGTGTTGGTCTCATAAATGGGCATGGGGCAATTGGTAGCCACTAAAGGAAAGTAGAGTGAGTCATCCAGAGGCCCTGACATGTTGGCAGACACCTCCACTTGCCTGGCACATGATTCCCGGGGGGCAGGCTTTTACTAATCCTTGCTCCCAGGAGACCTAATTGTGAAAGCAAAATCATGATCCTGTCCCAGAAAATGGGAGCCTTCTGAGAACAGAGGTGTGCTAGGCACCAGGGATCAATCACTGTTCCAAAAGCCCTTTTTCACGTTTGCAGGGATTTCGGCTCCTATTAGGTTTCTGTCCCCCTTTGCTGACATTCAGCCTTTCTAACAAAACTGGGAAGATGCAAAACTTGTCTGAAAAAATGTGTCATGCAGGAATCCAAGCGGTGGCAGTTGGGAATCGTGGGTGGCAGGTGAGATGCTTCAGAGCTTCAAGTTACAGAGCTCAGAGCTGCTCCTGGCTCCAGGGGCCAACTTGTCACTATGATGCCAAAAACACTGCGGGGTGAGGGGTGTGGGAATGACAGGTCTATGCTAATGTCCAGGCAGGAAGAGGCCACTACCCACCAGGGTAGAGATTCTGAATTGGCCCTTGTGGCCAGTCAGCTGGAACTACTTCCGCCTCGCAGCACCACTCACTCAGCGGCTGTGCCCTCCAAGGATGCTGTACTCTGGAGTCTGGTGACTGCAAGGGGTTCAAAGCCAGCCGAGGTCAGGCCACAAAGGTGACAGCCTGTGTCTCACCCATCATAGAAGTGTTCCTTCTATCCGGAAAGGGCTGACCCGGGTTTGCCAGAGGTAGAAGTGGCAGACATTCTGGAATATTGGGTGCTTTTGGCGTGATACTTGTAAACCTATGATGGCACATGTCTAGAAAGGACATGGGCTTCCACAGAAAGGAAGCCAGATTGCAGGAAGTCTCCAAGCAGGATGCAAGCAGTGAGGCCGAACTTGAAGGACCTTTGTTTATCCCACAGGCTAAGTGGGCTGGATGTTCTCTGCATGAACTGCTGGCTACTTGCCATCCTGCTGTGACCAGCAGGGCCCCACTCTCAGCGTGGCGAGGTGTAAGTGCCAGGGATGAGCTGTAAGAGCCACAGTGTTGTGGGGCAGAGTGCAACAGCAGGGACCCCAGAGCAGTCAGCAGCAGCCTCCCGGACATTGGACTGAAACTGTGTCTGCATGGACCTCAGTTTCCCAGCTCATAAGACCCCCTAATAATAACAATAATAATACTGTCTTACCCTCCTCCTGCTCTCAAAGGACGACACACAGATAAATCACTCTGAACTTTCAGATGAAAGGTGTGCTATAAACCCGAGCTCTCATCAGCTGTAATTGTTATAGTAATTATTTTAATGATAATAATGATGATAATGGGAGAAGGGGGGTGGGACGGGACAAAACCTCCTACCTTGAGACAAAGAGGAACTCCTCCATCAGAACCTGCACCACGCTCCCTTCCTCTCCCAGCCTGCCACCAGCCCTCTCCAACTGCCAATTCCTGGGCTGAAATATTATTTACTCCTTTCCTTTCCAATAAAACAATTATTTGTTCCGCTGTTTCCCGCTCGCTCGCCCTCCAGTGTGTCTAGCGTGGCCCTGACAGCTCAGCCACGGACTGTTTACATGTCTCGCTCACCCTCCCTGAGTCTGGTTCAGCTCCATTGACACTAAAGGCAGGAGAATTCTCTGTGTGTGAGGAATCAATTACTTCCGCTGACACTCCATTACTGGCCCTCACATCTTCGGATTCCAGATGGAGGAGGAAGGTGGTAGTGAGGATGGCAGGGGATTTGAAGAAGGTGGTGAGGGGTGGAGCGCCTGGTGCGGAGGCCTCCAGCTTGTGCTCAGAGACACAGACGGGCCTCTTTCCATGACTGCCTGGCTGGCATCTGGACAGGACCATGTGGCAGGAAGAGGCAAAGAAAAGGAATAAAAAGAGAAAAGGAGGAGAGGTTGCTGGAGGCTACGTAAAAAGCATCAGGCAGACCCCAAATCCCTGACTACTGGACAGCAGGTGACCTGCTATGAGGAGACAGCTTTGGGCTGCCTGACCTCCAAACCAGGCCTACTGTGGCTGCTGGTGTGACCTGCCAGGGCCTCGGCATGTCCATCTGTTCAATGGGAATAGTAACCAGCCCCAGAGCTTGCTGTGAGAGTTAAATGTGGACAACACCTGACGTCTGGCGAGAGCTGGGGAAATGTTTGCTATTATTGCCTAACTGACAATCTCTCTACACTGCCTACAAACATATACTTGAGCTCCTAACGGAGCAGAGCAGAAAAATGTACAAAGACTGCCAAGCTACTTGGCTACAAAGCTAGGAAAAAGGCATTAAAAAATCATGTGAATATGCTTTTATATGTAGAGTCCTACGCTGCCCTCCTAAATCTAAGCCAACTCACATCTATTTCTTTCTCTTTTTGCTTTTTCTTTCTTGTTTTTAAATTTAGTTTTGACCCAGCTACAATTTTTCAGGGATTTTCCTTTTAGGAAAAAATGTTTGATTATGTAAATTAAATACAACCGTCTCTACCCTGTAATCAACTGAGGGGAGTTGTGAGGTACAAGATCCCATGATGAAGGACGATTATGGAAGTTTTTTTCTACAAGAAAAGACATGGGCAGATTATATATATATATATATCCCTTTTCTGGGATGATTTATCCCTGCAGAAGTAGGAAAATGGAATTAAATTATCTCTTGACTGTCTCTTCATTCAAATGTTTAAATCCCCTTATTACTAATACAGTCAAAGCAAAGAGTATACTTTTTCTCTAGGACTCCTGACCACAGGAAAACCCACACAGTCCGTTTTAGGAAAGTCTCCTGTCTTCTCCTTTGCTGCTCACCCCCTCCCCACCTGGCGCTCACGCTGCATTTCTGAAGATGCTCTCAGCCGGTGTAATTAGATGGGAGAATTACACAGAGTTACATGGGGTGAAGGGGTGGCCCTCTGGGACTGCTAGGTGTAGGGAAGGTGCCAGGGCTGGAAGCAGAACAAGTGGGGTTGTGGATGATAAAATCTCAAGTGATTTTTCTCCATCAGAAGATAAAGCACATTGTTAAGAAAGACATCCACTGAGAAGCTTGCACTGACAGAGTTGCGATTGCAACATTGCATATTTAAAAACAAACTGCCAAAAATAACTGCCGTCCCAACTGCTTTTTAACCTTGGTAAGAGAAGGCCGACAATCTGGGTTGTTATTTCCTGGGTCTCCAGAGAGTGAGCTCCAGTAGCTGTCGCCGGGCAGAGTCCTGGTCAAGGCTGTACAGCAGGAGTCGTGGGCAGCCTAGCACTGCACCCAGTTGGGTGCACCGTGTTTCTGGCATTAGCAGGGCTATTGCCATACAGTCTCACAGGCCCCGGCTTTCGGAGTGTTTCCATGGTGGTCAGGCAGTAAATCTGTACTAATGTCAGGTCTCTCCCTGCTCTTCCAACTGAGCCCTGCAGCTCCAGCTAAAGCTGCACCTCCCACCGGCCATACAGAGGCAGGAGTGGGGGCAGAGCAGCGTGGTCCCTGGACTGCTCCAGGCCAAAGCCCATGCTCAAGCATCCAAGTGAAGATACCAGAGCCGGGTGTCAGCGGTGGAGACCCCACCGCAGGCAGAGGAGTGGGGTCATGGCTGGGGGGCTGAGGGGGGAAGCAGGGCACAGGGCCCCTATAATTGCAGCCTTTCCTGCTTCCTGCACACAGGCCCTCTCCCCTGGCCATGGTGGAAGTGGTCTGCCAGGAAGTGAAGTTAAATAGCATTACTCAGGCCTCTCTCTGCCAGGAAGAGGCTTTGTATCAGCAAGTCCCAAGGACAGCCCTGCTTAGTCCTCCTGCCCTGTGCGCACAAGGAGGGAAATCAAATTTTGTGCATTCAGTGTCTGCTCCCCAAAGCCCTCTGATCCCCCTTTTCCTCTCTGAGCACGCTGCTCTGTGCCAGGGATGACAGCCTCACTCACATCCCTCTGATTGCCTCATTTCCTCAGGATGTACAGGCAGCCTCTCCTCCAGGGAGACCCTCTAGATTTCCCCACCTACTAGAACTGGTGCCGTGGACTCACACAAGAAGCCCGCATCACATCCCAGCCAGAGCATAAGGTGTGGAGGAGGCAGCCAACACGACAGTAAAAAACAGTTTGCCAAGTAGGCTATCTGGCTTCAGACCAGCTTCTCTGCTGTGTCTGACAGTGGGACCCTAAGCCAGTTGCTTAACTCCTCTGAACCCAAGTTCCTTGCCCAGAAGATGGAAAGAATGACAATCACAGGTCACAGGTCTTGTTGTGAAGATCAAAGGAAACAGTGACTATGAAGGGCTCAGCAAAGGCCCAGCTCACAGACACCAGTCCAGACAGGACAGCTTTATCTCCAGTCACTATTGTTTTGTACTTGCCTTCTCTTCTGAAGCTCTAATTTACTTATCCTAGTTGGCCCAATGCTATTATTTATCATGCTTGACACACAGTAGGGCTTTAGTAACTACTTTCTGAGGAATGAATGAAGAACCAATTGTCATTTGGTTGGCAAGATGCACAAGTCACAGAGTAATAAGTGGCATCCACAGCCAGGATCCTTTCCTCCTGCTGTCATTACTTTGTGGCCTAGGAGGGATGAAGAGAGAAGCTGCATGTCCTGTCATCTATGCCCTGGTGTCTCTAAAATAATCACCTGCTAACACTAGCTTACAACCTCTAAGGGTGTGGAGGAGGCAGCTAGTGCTTTAGAAGGGAAATATGTTGTCCCTGCCTCTGAAGAACTTACATGCTCAGAACACGAGATGACCACATATACACAAAAGCAAGGAAATCAAGGTGACACGTGCCACTCTGGGAGGTCAAAGTAGGAGTCCATAGTAGGAACTGGAGGAACTGAGAAGCAGAGGGAAAGGGCAGGGGGGGGGCATGGAAGCAGGCTGCTGGAGGGAGGTGGAGGAAAGGAGAAGAGCCCTGAGCACTGGGCACTCAGGGTGCCTTGTGCAGGTGGAAGATTGTACATGTACGTAGAATGCTGACCTGGTGCACTTGGTCTGGTTATGTAGGACAATAACCATATGCCAGATATCCCAAATCTTAAAAGATCCAGAATATAGGGGTAGAAGACCTGGGGAGATAGCTCAGTAGAATAAGCGCTTGCCTGGCAAGCGCCTGAGTTCAATCTCCAGTACTGCAAAAAAAAAAAAAAAAAAAAAAAAAAAACCCAAAAACCACCATAGAATATAAGGGTAGGGAGAGCAGAAGAAAAAGATTTTAAGCATCTACATTAAGACTGATAATTTCAAGCACTGTTGCCCTAAACTTGATTTGGGATCACCTATCCATTATTTCTTGCTCTGCTGTTTCTGTATTCATTTTTTTTTTTTTTTCTTTTTCAGACAGGGCTTCACTATGCAGTTCAGGCTGGCCTTCAGCTCACTTTGTAGCCCAGGTTGGCCTTGAACTTGGGTCAGCCTCCCAAGTGCTGCCATTATAGGTGTGCGCCACCATGCCTGACAGTTCCTGGCCTGCTGTAAGATCGGCTATCTGAACCAAGTAGAAGGATGGCCTTGGTATTACACTGGGTTAGGGCAGAGCTGAGATGACAGAGCTCAGACCTCCTCGAAGACAGCAAGATAAAACTGATGCAAACTTGTAAAAGTAAGTTTGGTTTTTTTAAACAAAATGATAGAGCAAGTCAGAGGCACGAGGCTATAGAAGGCAGGCTCATGCATAGCAGAAGAAAAAACAACATCCCTGATAGGAAATAGTCCCCACATTTCCCAGCACAAAGCAGTGAGGTGCAGTTGCTAATTTGTTATGCATTTACATATAAGGCAGGGCAAACTTGCACAGTAGTAGTTAGGGCTTACGAGAGGGGAAAACTGAGGCCTAGAAAGTTTAAGAGGCCAACAATTCAGATTTAAATTTGTTGGATTCAAGTATAATCAAGAAATTCAAGTTTATTCAAGTATAAACTTCACAAAGAATGAAGTTTATTTATTTATTTTTTTGCGGTATCAGGGATCAAACTCAGGACCTTGCACTTGCCAGGCAGACACTTATGCCTCTGAGCTATATCTCTGGCCTCTAGAGTGAAGTTTAGAATCAGAAGCCTGAATCAGGAAACAGCTGACTCCTGCCAAGTGTCATTTTGGTTATGAAGATACACACATGTGGCACATGGCTTAAGGTGGCACCACTTACCGTTCAGAAAAGCACTTTTGGGGCCGGGGAGATGGCTCAGTGGAATAAGTGCTTCCCTGGCAAGCACAAGGACTTGAGTTCAATCCCCAGTTCCACAAAAAAAAAAAAAAAAAAAAAAAAAAAAAAAAAAAAAAAAAAAAAGAAAGAAAGAAGAAAGAAGAAAGAAAGAAAGAAAGAAAGAAAGAAAGAAAGAAAGAAAGAAAAAGAAAAGCACTTTTGGTTCTTTAAAGGGGTCTGTTTTAATTTCTGGAAATTTCCCCCAGATGAGCACTGTCCTTCCCAATGCATGATAAATGAAGTATTTTGCTACTGCACATAACGCACCCAGTAATGGTGGTGTAGACTTCCTGCAAGGTCTTTGGCCTAAGAACAGCTCTTTCAAGTTTCCTAGTGTCATTTGTGCTTTCTGGAAAATGTATTCCAATATACCCATTTGGAAAATGGCCATTTCTTACGGGGACCCAGCCTGCGGGAATGGGTTTTACTGGGTCTGGGCCCCTGAGGTGAGGGGTTGCCATACCTCTTTGAGGACTCATGGAGAAGCTGTTTTTATGACACATGGGTGAATGTTTTAGAAAATACAGATACTCTAAATTTTGAAAATGGAAAAAACACTCAACTTTGTGTGTGTGTTTCTAAAACCATTAACACAGCCTGCTGCCTCATGACTCAGGGGAAAGGCCTCAGTCTGCCAAAGCAGCAGCCTCCTCTGTTCCCCAGGGGACCAGGCGGCTTCTTTCTTTTTGCTCTCAGAGCCCTTTGTCCTGCCCTTCTACCCTTAGTACAGGAGCCTGGCACTGCCCGTAGGGGCTGCCCAGGCTCCAGGGCAGCCTGTGGGAGCTCAGGCCCAAGGGAGGGAAGGATCAGCGCTCACCAGGGACAACGGCCTTGAGTGCACTGATTTAGGCAAGGCCAAGCCTTGTGAGTGAAATTTTCCAAGCAGACAGCAGGCTTCAGTGGAACAAAGCGAACAAGTGGTGGTCAGGGGCAAAGTCTGTCTGGGGTTTACTCAGCAACTGCCTTGACCTTAGCAATGCAGATTTTAAGGTGCAGAGAGCTAAAGTCTTAGGGGCCAGAGATGAGAGTAATTTTTCCATACCAGGAACTGTTCCAGGGCCAGGGGCAATTTTTACAATAAATCTTACACACAGAAAAAGGAAGAGAAAAAGGAGGACTGACTGCCCTCTCCCCAGGGCTGGGAGGCTTTTATTTTCCTGACTTTCTTGCTCATTTCCCCTCATCCTAAGGTGTCGCTGCTACACTTGCATCATCAAGGACAGTGGAAGCGGTCCTTTTGGGAAGTGTTCACCTTATGGGCCTAGACAGCCAAGTTCAGTTTGGCGCCCATTTCCTGTTAACGGTGTTCTGCAAACATAGGAGCTTCCTTGGAACCAAAATGAAAAGAGGGAGAGGGAAGGAGTAAGAACCATGAAAGCCCACAGAAAACGTCCACAGCACCTCAGAGAGGAAGAAGCTGAGACACCCAGATGTGTCGTTCCGAATATAAAAATTAATGAAAATAGAGTAAAGCAGAAAAAAGGGGGCAGGGAGAGCTGAACGTAAGGCTTGGTAGATGAGGCTTAACCCGGAGCCGTTCTTACAATCTGGCATGGAAACAGACCCAGAAAGAGTTTTCCAGACCTTCCTGACCTTTGCAGGTCGAAGCCAGAAGCTCGGGGAGTGGGAGCAGGGAGGAAAACAGGAAACTACTCAGCGAGGTGGGTAAGCCAGGCTCTACCCTGGGACGAACCTGCTTCCTCGGCTGCAGTTGCAGCCAGGGCCATAGTCTGTGCCTCCGAGTTCTCCCTGCACTGCTCGGGGCCGCTGCAGCCGGGAAGGAGACAAGGACGTGCTTTTCACACCTTTTCATACTTGCCAGCTTACTGACACCCGAGCTTTTCCATCCAGAAAGCTGTACCTTTTCATTCTTCTATGAAGCACTCAGAACTCGGCCTCTTAGCAATTTCCCTGCAAGATCTGCTGGCATCAGCAGAAGAGAATTTGGCCCTCAGTGTGGAGAGGTGCTTAGTCAAATTTCTCTGAGCTCAGCCCCAAGCTCTCTGCAAATTATGCATCAGTGTGTGCCAATATGCCACAGCCCTGCCAGAGGCACCAGGGCCCCACATGCCTTCTAACGAGGCTCTCTTCTAACCAAAAATTGTTAGTAAAGTTCACTGTCAGGGAAGTAGAAGACTTGACCCGCTGAGTCAACGTGTCCAGGATGTGGACATAACAGAGACAAAAGAGGAACCAGTGCTAGTGTTGCCCACTGTCATCTGCCTAGTCAGGAGTGGCCTTGGGATTTGGACTCCACCTAAGGGCTCTTGGTTCTATGTGGCATCCATCTGGGAAACCATCTGGGTTTCAGCAGAGACTACCTCTCCTGAGGAGGAGGCCATCATGTAGGTGCAAAGGAGTCCTCCGAGGGCAAAAATGGCATCAACTCACCAAGCCCCGCACTTTCTGGCAGACTGCTAAGAGGGGCCTCGCTTCCTCGTGAAGGAAGGGCTGCCTGGGACCTACGCCTGCTCTGAAGTGCAGGCCGGGGTCTTGCTTGCTCCTCTATACCTTCCCCACCAGCTGGCTACTTTATTCATTTTCCAGCACCCACAGTGCATTTGGTGACAGAGTTTATTACTCAGGCAGTGCAATGGAATGGGACACTGGACGCTGATCTGGAGCAGAACACGTTGTGAGACACTCTTTTCTGCAGACAGTTTTCACTTTGGAGACAGGGGAACTAGGGAAGGAGCCCAGGGCCTTCATGCAGAGCTGTCCCTAGCCCTGTGGATTCTTAATTTTGAGACACACTTTCACTAATTTGCTAAGTTGTCCAGGTTGGAATCAAACTTTTGAATCTTTGCCTCATCCTCTCAGAGGGCTGGTAATACAGGCACATACAGTCAGACTTCCACCTTTGCACAGCAAGCAAAAAATTTAAAAGAGAGCTTATCAGAATACACACACACACACACACACACACACACACACACACACTTTCATTTGTCATATTACAGCACTACCTGCTTATATAGAGACCTCAGATACAGCTTTCTAAAGCACTCATAAGTGTCAATGTCCACTTAGCATCTCCTACGCCACATTTCCAAGGTGACAGGGCAGATGTCATGCTAGAAGACATCTGAGTCATCTTGAGTGACTGACTTAACCACTCTCTGTTGCAAAACGGAGATCACGGGGCACCAACTTCCCAGGCCCTTTCATCATGAGAATAAACAGATTAATATTTGTAAAGCAATTAGAAAAGTATTAAATAAATCTATAATGTCAGATTGGAGACTCTCACCTGTGTAGCACAGATATCAAAAATCAATGAGTCTAGACCAACCCTCAGAGTCAGATCTATGCGCTCTCTCTGTGATAAGGCAACCAGCTGGCACCTCGTAACAGAGTGGGGCTGACTCAGAGAAGTCTTCGCTTGGAGACTGGCTGCCGTTTTATTGAGGAAGCGGGTACATTCCTCCATGGAGCAGCAGTAGAAAGGGCCGTCGCCAAGGGGAAGGTAAATCCCAGCATGTGGGGGGGTGTGTGGGTGTGCGGTTCAGAGCCCACCCCTGCCCCACTGGGTAATCCTTTCTATCCCTAGAGACTGGGTACTGTTCTTTACACTTGACTCCACAAGGTTCTTCTATCCTCCATTCTGTGGAGTCAGTGCCCCCTTTATCTCCCTGAAGGAGGATATGGTCTTGTGGTTTCCCCTCAGGGGCTGAGATCACACAGCAGGGACAGAAGAACACTAGGTGGGCTGGGGGCTCGAGACCCCAAGGGGCAGCACAGTCGAGCAACAGTCATGCTTACTTGCAGTCGTGCTTCTCAATTTCAAAGTGAGGGTTGAAGTTGAGGACAATCTTCTGGTTGGGCTCGGGGGCGTAAACAATCCACTCACAGTTCTGGTGGGAGGGGTAGTCCTGGGGGTACCCTGGAGAGGTGATATAGCCGGCATCTTTGGAATTCAAACGACCTCCACAGGGTGGGTCTGGAAGAGAAAGCAGCAACCCAAAGGGTTTACACATTAAGGTCTTTCCTCCATGCCCCCCTTCCTCCATGCCCCCCTTCGCTTGCCCCCCTTTCCTTTTCGCACTCAGTGGCTGATCAAAACTATTTTACAGCTCATTCGTGGCAGTCCAGGAGGCTAACCTACTTGCTCATTCAGTGGAAGAGATGATTTCAGTCTATCCCTCTCCCTCCCAGCCAACTCCCCCCAAATATTCTGGTTATAAATATTCCCAATCATATGGTCTGAGATTATCAAAACAAGAAAGCTGTACACTCAACCTGCCTCCCTGCCTTTTCCTAGCTCCCCTTCTTGGCCCATATGCCTCTCCTCCTTCAACCCTGCAACCTTTCTTTACTTCATCAATCCTTCCTTCTAGTCAGTGTCTCCCAGCCCAGCCCAGGCAGCCAGCAGTCAAGGCTCCAGGAACTGACAATCATGGTTTTGTGGTGCAGACCCACAAGCGGGGCTGGTAACAATTACACGTGGTGCAAGGAAGCACTTTCTGCATTGGGTCAGAATAGACCCTGGGGAGTGATTTCAGTCTTTTTTCTTCTCTCTCTTTTTAAGAAAGAAAAAGCAAAATCTCCAAACACTTAATTCCACATATACTACAAATCTGATTTATTATTTCATTATATACCAAATGGAAAAATCTGCATTGGAGAAGCCCTTGGGTCCAGCCTCAGAATCTCCACAAAGTTGCTCTGTGTTGAGTGGACGCCTAGTTATCTGTGCACACTGTCCCTCCTGCCTGGTCACCACCACCAGAGTGTGCTGCCACTTTTTCCAGCCTCTCCAGCTGCAGGGAAGGCTGTGGCAGGCAGGAGCTGGCTCCCCCTCCCTGCAGAGCCTGGCTAGAGGTAAACAGCCTCATGTGGGCCAGAAGGGATGGGGGCGACCTTCAAAGGCAGAAAAGGTGGGCGATGACATTTGAAAAATCTCATCTATTTGAAAGTGAAGTGCTGTGATCCCTGGCAGGGGTTCTTGGGAAATGGGGGCTTTTGCTTAATACCACAGTTAGAACAGAGAGGCACAAGAGACATGGAAATATCCAGAAGCCTCTTGGAGGCCTTCCTGAGATGTGTGTGTCTCTTAGCATCAATCACAATTTAATATCGCCATCTGCATGGAGCAGCATGGGCCCCTGAATTATGTATGACAGCTCAGCAGCCGCCCTCCAGGACAGGGTCTTTCTCCTGTGTTCCCTCTTTGAGGGAGCAGGTCATGCATTTTTAACTCTACAGGTGCACTTTACCATTCCCTGTGTCTGTTGGCATTACTGTCTTCCAGACCTCAGCTTCAGATTTCCCGCCTGACAGGCTTTAAATGCATAAATGATGGGCACACTGCACACCAGTGCTTGGGACACAAATCCACACAAGTAGCCTTTTGGGCATCCAGCTTCCAAGACCTCTAACTGTGCTGCGGAACTGCCCAGAATCTAATGGATTCAGGTCTATTTCTTACTGGGAGAACAAAAGCCATTTCCTCAGGCTAGCAGACACCACATCATCCTCTACCTAATGACCCTGGACCCGCCCCAGTCCAGAAGGACAGTGGCCCATCCCTTCCACCCAGGCACAGCTAATGCCTGCAGCCCTTCCCAGCGCCCACAGCACCCGCCCACACTGGGCACCCAACTTCTCCCAGCTGGCCACATGGTGGATGATTGGGCCCATAGGAAATAGAGCCTCTGGGAAAGCAGAAGTGTGGGCACTTAGCTCATCAGCTGCTTTTACCAAACTAGCAAAAGAAGGAATTTTCTTCTGGGTCTAGGTCTCCTGCCAGCTATTTTTCAAAAAACTACATCCCTGCCATGACCCACCCCAAACCACATTTTTTGCCCTGGAACTCATCAGAGGAAATCTGAGCTGAGCTCCTGTTCAGTAACCCTTATGGTTTCCACATCATCCACATGCTCTCCCGTTTTTCCCAACCCCTTCCCTGCTTCTCTCCAGTTACTCTTGAAAGAAGAATTTCTCTGTCTCAATTCCCTAAACCCCAAGCTTAAGCTTTTAGTAATTAGACCAGGCTCACAGATCAGCAAGAAGACAGGAAACTTCCTCAGAGGAAAGAATCATTTGTCATTAATACTAGGAGCAACCATTTCCCTACTACAAAAAAAAAAAAAAAAAAAAAAAAACCATAGTATTTCCATGCCATAGATGATAGATGACACTTTCTGTTGTTAAAAATTTACTTAACCAAAAGAAAGAAAAATCAAAGTACTTACTGAAATACTTGCAAACCCATTAAAACATCTGCTTTGGTTGTGTGTGGCTAACTTTTTCAATATCCAAACATTTATAAACTCACATTCTTGTTTAGATTGGATTCAGACTCAGAAACACACACAAGCATAGATGTTGAACATACAGTACATATACATATTAGTAATTCACACTTTAGTCCTGTACACAGATTCGCACCCTCTCACAAAATATCACACACCATTTGCACAGACACACATCCACAAAGATAAATATTAAAATTGCTATCTCTCTTTTTCTTGGGGAGAAAGGCATTCTTGAAAGGCATTAGTAAAAACTGTAAAGAAAACACATTCAATCCTTCAACATTTCTTCTTTGATAATCGATCTTTCATTTTCAGAGTTGGGGGGGTCCTTCATTTCTGTGAAAAAATACAGTCCAATAGAAATTAGCTGAAGTTTCTTGGCTAGAGCTGCATCATCCAGGGCTTTGTAGGCCTTCACTGTGTTTCAAAACGAACTTCATAGCTGCTTTCTGTCCTATTTCAGGGGTCCAGCGAAGCCAAAGGAGAGTTGAACCCAAGGGCAAACCCCTTAAGGCCAATCTTCTTATAGAAAGGAAATTGACCCTGTTAAGTGGAGCTACTGAGCCAGTTTGGTGAGTTGACAAGAGACATCATTCCCAACTATTCTGTGAATACCTTTCACCTGGGGCAAATTCAGGTCCTAAAGAGAAGCAGCAAAACCCAGGTAAAAAATGCAAAGCCCTTTCTTCCTCCACCTGAGAGAGGAGCTCTAGTGGTGAGCCCAAGGCGTAAAGAGCCCCTGGAACACCTCTAGGTGTAATTTCAAGGAAATAGAACACTGTGTTCTTTTTTTTTTTTTTTTTTAATGTATTTAGTACAGGGTCTACAGGGTCTCACTACACAGATCAGACTCAGAGAGCTTCTCCTGTTTTCAGCCTCCCAAGTGCTGGAATTACTGGTGTGAGGCACCATGCCCAGTCTCAATAGCCATCTCAGTGCGCCTGGGGGCGGGGTTGGGGTCAGGGGCATGGCTGGGTTGGCAAAGCAGGGCAGGTTGGGGATAGAACATTAGCCGCTGTGCTCTACCTAAGCTGGCGCTTTAATTCCCTGGGCTATCTGGCAGGCCCAGAACACCGTGTTCTAAAGTCACAGTGTTTTGAATTTCCCGATAATGACTACTTAGGTGTTTTAATATTGAAATACAAAATATCAAATTATTTTAAAATCTTTAAGCCTGAGCCCCACCCCCACCACAGGCATCCTTGCTTTGCCACTACCTAAGCAGCTGCTGGTAATTTGGTCCTGGAAAGGGAGAGGAGCTTTGTGTCTATTCACTTAGGAAATCACCTGCTCAGAGAACCAA
This sequence comes from Octodon degus, assembly GCF_000260255.1. Classification (NCBI taxonomy): domain Eukaryota; kingdom Metazoa; phylum Chordata; class Mammalia; order Rodentia; family Octodontidae; genus Octodon; species Octodon degus. Next base: position 11,702,641 of record NW_004524592.1, read on the forward strand.
CTTTAGGATAGATGTTGGTTCCTCTGTAGTACTGAATTTTTGGAATTATTAGAAAGTGAAAGAAGAACTCTTTAAGTATCTGGTCTGCCTTCTAGGAAAATTTAATTGTAGTTGTTTTAAAGGATCACCATCTGGCCTGAAATTGACAGTAGTTGCAAAAGTGCACCCTGGCTCTAGTGTGCAATTTTATTTTTATTTTATTTTATTTTTTAACATATTTAGTACAGAGTCGACAGGGTCTCACTATACAGATCAGACTCGTAGTCATCCTCCTGTTTTTTTGTTTGTTTGTTTGTTTGTTTTTGGTGGAACCAGGGATTGAACTCAGGCCCTCGCCCTTGCCAGGGAAGTGATTATTCCACTGAGCCATCTCCCTGGCCCCATCCTCCTATTTTCAACCTCCCAAGTGCTGGGATTAAAGGTGTGTACCACCATGTAGCATGCAATTTTAAATAACCAGAATTACAGTGATTACTTCACAAGAGTCAGAGTTGTGTGACAACAAGTTGTATTACAACAGCCAGAGTTGTAAAGAACAATTACAACCTTTGGCCAAACTGAAGACCAAACTAGGGACCAGCTGACTGGGTGGATGTGGGCAGAGTGAGGGTGTAGGCAAACATGGCTGTGTGGTGGTCGGTGGGACTGGCTACCAGGAAAGGGAGGCCCGACTGGCAGAAAGAGAGGGAGATGATCTGGTTCTTGGCTTAGTGGGCCCTTCTGGGTAGAGCTTTGCATTGTCATTCAAGGAATGGATCATATTAAGTGGATAGGTGACAAATCTTGCTTTTTCCTAGAAGTTGTACCCTTTTCCCCTCTTGATCAGATCTCTACCCAGAACTCCAGTGTACAAGGCAGATGGAAGCAGAGTGCCTCCTGCCTGCCCGAGTCATGCACACCTCGGCCTTGGTCGCCTCGAATCTCCCAGAGTCTTCTCCACCAGTCCTTCAGTGCCTCTTGGAACGTGATTTGAAGCCCACCGAGCTACAACTCAGTTATTTTTGTCTCTTTAAGATGCTGTGGGGAGGAAAGCTAGTGGAAGGATTAGGAGGCATCTATTTCTCATCTGACATGATCACCCTTCTCCAATTTCAGTTAAATGCGGTCAAGCTGCATGGGCACGGCATTCCCCGCTGGACATATTCTTAGGGGGCCAGTAGCAGCCTACAGCTGTGGTAGTCACACTCATCACATATGTGTCCTGTCACTTTACATCATCACAAGAAGGGAGCATTCAGGAGTAAGGTGTTCTGAGAATGAGACCATCTTCAAGTAACTTGAGGGGTGTTACCAGCCACTTAGTCAGGAGTCCAGGCGTGCTGTGCACCTTGGAGCCCTTGGTAAAGTCGTCTCACTTCTGGAGATAATACACTTTATTTACAATTTATTCTTTACAGCGGAATCCCCTCCTGTCCTATTTTCACAATACTGTTTTCCTTTAATTATTAATAGTAAGGCAAAAAATTCTTAAAGGGGAATGAATGCTGGTGACAAGTACATGCACCTACTACCCACAATGAATATATTCATGATGTACAACAAACATGTACTAATAAAATTAAATTAAACTTGAAGAGTAAACCTCAGTCCTCCTGGGCATTTGACTGGAAGCAGCACTGGGAAAGAGTCAAAAAGTCTTGTTAGCAAGTCTCATCTCACAGCTGGACAGTGTGCTGGGCTTGGGTAGGTTAGTAAGGCAGCCTTGTTTCCCTCTTGTCTATACAATGGGAGGAGCGATCCAAAAGGCCAGTTCTAATTGTGAAATTTGAAGTCTACTAGGTGGGGAAAAGCTCCACTATTTCATAGATGGTCCCCAAATCTCAAAAGTTTCTTTTCCTGCCTAGACAGAAAGGCATTTGTCCTAGGTGTTACCCTATTTTATTTGGCGGGTGAGCCTGAAACCTCAGATGAACGTCTGTCTTGCATTATGAGAGTTTAAGTGTCCCCTTTAATCACATTAGCTGTACTGATGGAAGTTTCTTTTCTTAACTGAGCCTGTGGCCTCATATTTATAAATATCATGGATACACAGCTCTGTGTGTGAGCATGTCAACAATAGGACTGCAGGAAAAAAAAGACAAGAGTTTCTTCCAATCCCTTCCTCAGACCACCTAAGTCCTTTGCTCAGGGTTTTAACCAAACTTCACTCACCAGCCCAGGATTAGCTGCGTTTGAAGAGTTATTTCTGTGAGCTGAGGCTGGATTTTGTTTTATTCAAAGCAACTTCAGCCTGTCACAAGACAGTCTTATAAAATCCACATCTTGGCTTAAACTGGGAAGAAATGAGCCAATCCATCAGCCAGGAATGCGTCTGCTTGACCACTTCCTAAGGCAACTAGGAAGGGATGCAATCTATTCAATTTATGGGTCCGGGTGGCAGTGAGTGATGCAGTCCTGAAGGCACAGCAAATGGGAATCCCTGTGAACTTTTTCAACAATAAAGTTCAAAATCTGAATAAAAGAACCATGTGGGAGGGAAGAGAGAATGGATAGGGGAGCAAGAGAGGAGCCATACATGCGCATGGGAAAGAGGAAAGAGTGAAGTGGAATCTCTTCTCCTATCCCTCTCACAGATTTGAGACGCACACAACTGGAAATGGGGCCTGGAAATAGGGCTGTTTGGACCTCTCTTCCCCTCAATCTGGATTCTAAAAATGGACCCTCATTTAATCGTTAAAATGTAGGTTTGATGTGATTACCTTCCCTGACCTCGAATCATGCCACCTGTGATAACCTTGTTATTTGTCATCTTATATCATAAACAAATGCAATTCCAATAGGGCAGCTGATATAATAGCATTAGTTGATATTTATGGCTGCTCTTTTCCAGCCCTCTTTGCAAATGCAATTTTGATGCCATTGATGGGAGATCTGGGATTACAATTCCTGACCATTTGGACAGACATTTGGGGAAGGAAACAGAAGAAGAATAATTTTCAGGTCTCTTCAAAAGCCAAAGGAGGAAAAAAGGTGGTAATAGAATACTTTTTTTTTTTTCATTTATTTTGATTAACTAAAAGCTTAAGTTGAAATATCAATGGATCCCCATTGGTAAGCACATGAAATCCAAACCTCTTGGTCTTGCAATTTGGGCCTTGCACTGAACTATTATCGCTAAATTTATTTGTGATTTTTCCAACTACACATTCTGAACTGCAGCTTCTGGGTGTTCTCCAAACAACTCAATGTCCATGGCCCTGTTCTTCCCTTTCCCTTCCCCTATATGCTTTTCTTGGCTCTAAATCCCCCAGCCCTCTGCCATTACTTATTCCCTATATCAAAGGCCCCAGGGCACCTGTCCTCCCCACAGATTGCAAAGGCCAGCTCTCTTCAACATCTTCTGAGGACTGTGAGCATGCTCAAGGGCCTATCCACTCTACTGGACCACCCAGCAATTTGAGAGCTGGACTTCTCTTTGAGCCACCTTTGACAAACCTTAAGCAAAGCCCTTCCCCTAAATCAGACTCAATTAGAGTTGATGAGTTAATAAATTAAAAATGAACTAAAGTCACACCAAAAATATCACTGGATATCACAAAATCTGAGCTTTATCACAAATTATTTTGCTTTTCCAGCTACTAACTCAGCTCCCTTCACTCAGCTGCAATTAAATGCAAATGTTTGCTTTGTGGTGAACTAAGGGTTTAAGTTAAGTCATCCTGGGTAATAATATGCAGGCATCAGTTAAGGTAGACTTAGTGTGACACCTTACCCTTAGAGTAAATTCAGGGGATATACACATTTTAATTGCAATAATAGTAAAATTAATTAATTCCAAGGAGTTCTGCTTTGTTGCTCCTCATTCCCAAAGACAAATTCTCCATGTTTGTTGTCAGTGGCATCAGGAAAATGCAAACCATTGCTCCATCACTAACTAAATCATTCCTTGGCATTACGTTTTATCTTACACAGTTTCAGCTCACCTCACTCTACTCAGTCCCTGCCCTGCTCCTATCTCTGGCCCCTAATATGCCTGTGGGGCACATCTGTTTTATTTTCCCCCTTTAGCCCAGCAATTATTATCAGTCAGTCCAGTAATTTGCAATTCCCTTTATCTTCTCAGCTGAAAGACTCTCCAGAACCCTGATCCCTGGTTATCAGAACATCTTTGGAAGCAGGGAGCAGGGTACCAGGGACACATGCGCCAGGCTGGCCAGCAGCCTCATCCAAAGACAGCTACCAGGCAGGAGAGCTTCGCTCTTATTATTTCCAGCCCCTTCCCTTCTCTCTGGATTAGATCATGACTCTTTTATGAAGACCCAGAGGGAAATGGGATTATTAAGAGTCTTGCTGGGTAAAAGCTATTTTGTCTTTCTGACGACTTTTTTGAGTTCAGCTGCTAAGGGGCCTTAATGCCAGAGTAGAAGTTATTACAAATTCGGAGAGTGCCTTAAACACAGTGCTCCCTGCTGAGCACACTTTCAGTGATGAAGGATGGAAGGGGAGGAAAAGGAACAGAGAGAAGGAAGATTAAAAAAAAAAAGATTTAAAAAAAAAAGTGAAAGCAAGAACACAGAAAACAGCACAAGGAGAAAAACATGCAAAAGGGAGACATAAATCCAAGATGTGAACCAGCAGAGACTGTCCGCCTGTGAAGAACACTGTGGCGAGAGATAATCTGGTACTTATAAAACACAGGCAAAGGGTTAGCAGGGGGACGAGCTGAGAACGAGGAATTAGTTATTGCGCCCCCTCAAATCTCTTAAAAATAAAACTCACCACAGTGGTGACAGTGAGTTTTCTACGATCACAAGATGGTTAACCCCACTAAAGCTCATTAAAGAATTCAGTGATTTCAAGATAAGCCTCATGTGTGACAAACAGTACTCTACCTCATCTAATACGGCACGACTACCCTCAGGGTAGCATTATCAAACACATTTTACAAGTAAGGAAACTGAGGCACAGAGTGACTACACGCTCTGGCCAGTCAGAGTCCCTGGATTACAGGCCTGGCATGTGGTTGAGCTGGATCTTAAACCCAGGCAGCCTGGCTCCTGAGAAGCCTTCAGAACCTAGCAGTCCAAGAGCTTCCACCGCCGCCGCCACCACTACCACCACCACTACCACCACCACCACCACCACCACCATCCCTACCACTACCAGCACTTCTCAGTGACAGACTTATTCCCTGGCAGTTTTTGAAGGAAAGACAAACATTTTGCCAGTTCAAAAATCCTTTTTCCCTGCCCATGCCAGTAAGCTGCCAGTGTGAATAAGCAGGGATGTGTGCAAGGCTGGGGAGGGAGCAGGCTGGAAGCACTTAACACCTTCTCTGCTTCCCGCACCCCCTTGCTCAGCTCCTTGTCATTCCTGCCCTCTTTCCCCTGTTGAGGAAACCCCAGGCGAGGGGCTTGGGGCAGCAAGGTGCTGAGAGGGGGGTGCAGAGGATGCCCTGGTCTGAAATCAAGTATTACATCAGAGGTTCTTTGTCAACACTCACGTCTGTCCTTTCTTCTCAAGCTCTCTTCCCTATCCTAAATGCCACACTGTTATTGTTCTACTGGATAGGAACAACATTTTCAGAAAGGGGGGATTTATTTTTACAGCACAGCTGGTCTGCCAAAGGTCACATAATTTGGCAATGTTCCCAGTGGTTAAAAATTAATTTCTCCTTATTAATACAACGAAGGTCCCATAGGATGGGAGCTCAGTCTTATCTAAACTTGACAGCTTCCTAAACCTTTAGAAGGAGCTTTCTCCTGGAGGGCTGGCCACGAAACAAGGCCAGTATGTCCTGGAATACAACCCCACTGAATCCTCTTAGCCAATGAAACCATTAACCTGCAGCCATTTCTCATAAAGGCAGATAAGGCTTTGAAAAAATGCTATAGGAGCCCCAGAAAAAACTTATGGGGTATCTTCCAGGAACGGGTTAGGCATCATCTTAAGAAATGAACAGTTAAGTTCTTACCTGGAAAGAACAGTTCAATGACTAACTTCTGGGGATGAAAACACACCTGCCACTCAACATGGGTTCCTCACTTGGCAAACCATGGCCTGATGATCAAGTGCCTCAGATATGTTAGTGTCTACTAACTACAGCCGAGACGCCATTTTGCAAAGCCTTCCTGCTCAGCTCAAGAGATTTCAAGTGCGTCATGCTTGTCTACACGCAAAATCACAGCATACTTAGTTGTTCTAATTGGCTTTTGTAAATCATGAATCAGACAACATAACAGTATTCTGTAATGGCAGAGATTCCCCTAAGCAGAGGAAGTGGACTATGTAAGAAGCAGATCAAAGGTAGATTGGGGGGGGGCAGGGAGATAGCTCAGTAGAATAAGTGCAAATGCAAGGGCCTGAGTTCAATCCCTGGTTCTGCCAAAAAAAAAGGGGGGGGGATTGCTTGGTTTAAAATTACTTTCCTTCCAGGACTTCCTTATGATACTGGCTTAGGTAAATTGCCACTTTTCATGGATTGCTGTGACTTTCCTGTTATTTTGGGTTTTTTTAGTTGCCCTGTTTTAGAGGTCAGTTAGCTGACACCTAGTACCTAGTTCCAGATTCTATTCTGATTTGGTTTGGTTTGCTGAGGCCTAGTGCACAAGGTTGGTCCAACACAATGGCATAGCAATTGAATGTAATCTGCTTCTTGTTCTGTCTTTTTTACAAAGGGGAAAAAAACCTCAACTCCTTTCCAAAAGTCTTTCCAAACCGGTTCTTTACAGAATGCATTCTTTGACCTTTGTACCCAAGACCCTGGCTTTTGAATTCTGTCATCTTAGAGCTGTCCCACACCCAGCCCAACCCAAGTCAATTCATTCTCTTGATTGCTTTAACCAAGTGCAACCCACCAGAGTCCTCAGAATCATCCAGTCTAGGTGTCTTCCCCCAAGGATCCGGACTACCATTTGTGCCGCATTGCCTATGAATTGGCATTTGTACTCCTGTCACCTCAAAGATAGGAGCCAGTCTTTCTGCAGCAGAATTCGGACATCACGTTTAACAGCAGGGAAGCCAGGAGCCATTGGATAGACAGCAGGAGTCCTGTGTAGAGAGCTCCAGCCACATCAGCTTTCCAATCTTGCATTTTGCCACTTGGGTGCTCTGTGGCTTAATGTGTGAGGCTCTTTGGGTGACAGAAAACTTCAACCTATGTGCTGCTGGGCGCACAGTCTTGGACAAGCTGGGGCCTGCCCTAGAACCCTATGGGGTGTGCTCCCGTCCCACTTCATGAACTGTGTGCCGTGTTGGCAAAGGGCGCTGTCTTTCCCACCTCCAGAGCCTGCTTCTGGGAGAAAGTTTAGTGGGCACCGACTTAATGTGGGCAACAGAGCAAGACCCAGGGCAGGCTGTCTGTTGAGCAAGCAGGCTGTCTGTAAAGAATCTGCGTCTGCTGTTGTACTTGCAAATTATGTCATCCCACATGGGGGGGGGAATGCTAAAAGAAACACACTCTAAACCGCTATCTGGGGTCTAGATGGTCCCTTCGTCTCCTTCAGGATTTGTCTGAAGCCAGACCTGTCTCCCACAACCAATTTACACCTCTTATCTGATCACCAGTCCCGACGCAAGGCTGAATTGACGAGTCAGTCCGTGTCCATGGCAATGGTATTACAGCCCAGCACAGATCAAAGGAAGATGCTTACAGGGTCTAGGTTCCTTCGGGCCCGAGTGGTAGGTACATTAGCGTTGTTAGTAGTCACCATCTGAAGAACCCATTGTCAGACCCCAGTGATTTCCTGGTTAAAAAAAAAAAAAAAAACTACATCCCCCCCAACCTCCCAAGCACCCCCTGTGTGCAGATCCTGACTACCTGGTGAAGACTAGTCTCAGGCCGTAGCTGTCAAGGACTGGCTAGCGCCAGAGGGCTCTCTTGGTCTCAAAATGAAAGCAAGGGGGGGAGGGGGGCTGGGCAGCGTGCAAGCGCCAACACCGGAGCATCGAGCCCCTACCCGTGCTGAGGAAATTCTGCCGCAGCCACAGAAGCTGCGGCACAGATGGGCCGGATCCCTTAAACTTGGTCGGCAACAAATCTGATTTCCAACCCCCCACCATGCCTAGAGGGGATGTTATTCCCAGAGGAGAGACGATCCATTCTAATGCCCCTGCTTCATCTGGCCAGTAGAATTCTCCGGCCCCCCACCCAGCCGCCCGGCGCCTGGGACCTGGAGGGAAAGACTGGGACGCAGCCACCCGCGGCGGGGGCGGGGCGCCCTTTAAAAACTGAGCACCTCTCCCCCACTAACTTGTGTTGATATTCAGAAGAAATCAATCAATGAAAATGAAGCATAGGCAGTAAATGCTGTTTCTTTCTCCTGCGCGGAAAAACAAGGGGAGGGGGGTGGGGGGGGCGGAGACTGAGGCTCGGGCCGCAGAGGCACAAAACTTCCCGGCCTGCGCCAACGAGGAGGAAACGCCGCAGGCTTCCTCCCGGGGGTGTCCTCAGCCGGGAGGAGGAGGGGACGGGCCGACTTGGCAGAGGAGAGAGCCTCAGTTTTGCTTTCGCTGGGAATATTTTTGCCTAATAGAATGTTTATGGATTGCTCAGCTCTGTTTCTGCTGCGTAGCCCAAACAAATCGATGCGGCGTTAGAGACGGCTGGGGGTGGGGTGGGAGTCCGGGCCGGGCCCGCGTCCCCACCACGTGGAGGTTGCGCGGCTTGCTCTTCACCTGCTCTGCGCGCGGGCGCTCGGTGCGCGCAGCTTCCCGAGCTCGGCCAAGTAGCGCGTGTTCCGGCGGCGCAGCCCAGCTCCTTCCCGCCCCTCTCCGCCCTCGGCTCTGAAATCCCAACCCAGCTTCCCGCCGCCTATCTCGGCAGGCACTGAGATCTTCAGCCGCCGGCAGCAAACCCTCAACGCCGGCCCTCCCGAGACTGCGGCGAGCTAGCTACGCACAGCGGAGCATGGAGCAGCAGGGAGCGCCCAGAGCGGGGCCCACAACCTCCCCGAGTCCTCGAGCCCTAGGGCCGGCGCCCAAGCAAACAGAGGGGGTACCCTGCGCGCGGCGCCGACGCGACTTCCTAGCCGCCCGCCGCTCCTTCGGTCGCGTGCCAGGACTCCGCATTATTTCCGCAATTGCTCTCCTGCGCGCACCTTTCTCCCTCTTTCCCCAGATTCTTTCTTGGAATGGGTCCTCCCGCCTCTGAGGCGGCTGGGCTGGCGCACACGGGTGAGTCAGAGATCTACCGTGGCCTCGCCCTTTGCCACCCATAGCTAGATCCCTGGGTGTCAGTCGGTTGCTCTGGCTGAAAGTCTGAACAGTCCTTGGCCTGGGATCACCCCGGGGGAGCTGAAAGTATTTACTCTGGCTAAGAGGTCCCAACCCCAGGTGCCACCCTGAAGTTGCGCCTGGCCTCCTACTGGGTGATCTGCCTCGCACAGCGTGCTCCAAGCCTCTCTGGAAATGACGCAGCGCGGCCAGGGGTTGCGAGGGGAGGGGGCTGGCTCTGCAGAGCGCGGGAGGCAGGTGGCAGAGCAGGAGTAGGTCCGAGCGGGTGTCGCGCGCGCACACACACGCATTCCACACACTGCTCAGGGACAGATGTGTGAACATCTGGGGTTGGAGCTGTCCCGGAGTATTCACCGTCGCTCCCGCTCTGCTCAGCACACACAACCTGAAGTTGGTGTATGGGGGGGGGGTTGGCATGTGGATGTGTGGTGTGTACCAGTGTGCGCGCACTCGTGCGCCAGGGCCTACTGGAGTCCGCGCCTGGATAATACCACCATGGGCATTCTCACGGCGCGCGTTCCCGCGCGCCCACACCCTGAGCAAATCTCACAAACATACATAATTTAGGCAGCATCCAGGTCTGTGAGAGGTAATTTAATTTCTCTTCGGGCCAGGAATTTAGAATTAAGGCAAGATAGAATGGGAAGCCCAGAAAAATCTAAGAGGGACCTGTACACATCCCCTTAGATATGATTTGCAGCTGTTGTTACGGCCGGGAAGGAGATGGGAAGGGCTGGATTTGGGTGGCAAAGGCATTCATCAGTTTTCCTCCTCGGAGAAAACCGGAACCCAAATGCCCCAGCTTAAAGGGGCTGTGCATGTGCTTGGGGAAGAGATGGGGAGCAGCTTGCAGGAGACCCTTAAGGACTTGTACCCTTCTGGGGTGTTCAGAAGGTTGCCAGGAGTTAGCCCTATTGCTGAGGGCATCCTCTTTGAATTGGTCTGGGGCAAGGGCACTTATTTTCTCTCTATTCTTGCCCTATTTCCTCCAAAGATGACTTCCAGTCCCCAATCACCTGTGGCACTAAGAGTTTTGTTGTAAGATTTCAGGCACTGCTCTTAGAGAGGAAAGGCTCACCCAGGTCAGGGACCCAGGAATGAAGAACCAGCCCTATGGATCCCCTGAAACTAGAGACACCTTTCCTGGGAGTGGACCCCTTGCCACTCCCCACAAATGCTGGGTCCTCACCGTTCTGAGCCTCACAGTGCTTATCTCCATAAGGGCCATACACCCTTCTTGGCAGGTGTTGAGAACACATTCCACTCAAAAGTTTCTAACCACTTCACAGGAACAAGAGCCCTTCCAGGGCCCTGCCATTTGTTTCATCTAACAATAATCTTTAAAGAACATATGATCTACTTTCCCAGAAAACACTGATGCAGGAAGGAGGCAGGGACCACCAAGCTCCTTGGTCACCAGCTGCACCCAGTAGAGGCCCCTATCTCAGGGAAAGCCAACTTTGCTCCAGCAGCCTGGGCACTGTGAGTTCCAGGCATGTATCCATCCATTCTGAAAAGAAATCTACAGCATCTGAAAACAAAACTACTCTTGCTTTCCCAAGCCTTTCAGTTAACATTGCTCAATATAGTTAAGAGGAGGGAATGCGAATGATTTATATTTCACTGGCTAGGTTGAAGAAACTCAAGGGAGATGTGTTCTGCTTCAAGACAGGGAGAAAAAAATCCCCAAAAACTGTAATGCAAAGGCTTTGTAGTATTTTTAAACCTTTGATTCAGTCCATATGTGACATCTGAACACCGCCAAATTCTGTTACAATACACACACACACACACACACACACACACACACGCAAGCCTGTAGCAGGAGAGAAAAGTTGGGTTTTAGCAGCCCTGTGTACAAGGAGGCCCGGCTGGGCTCTCGCTTTAAATTATTGAGTATTGAGGAGCCTCCTCCTGAGCCATTCTGTGAGGTCTCTCCACATTTGCAGGCGCTTTTAAAGGGGGAACCATGTTAGAATGAACGGAAAAAAACTTTGAGGGGCTTACCTGGTTGGCCTCTCACTTCGGGTCCTAAGAAGCAGAGAGCTAGGAAAACCCAGGTGAGAGGAAACAGATCCATTTTGGAGAAGGAAGGTTTCTCCAGAGCTGGGCTTGTAAGATTCTTGTACAATTATATCTTTGTGGGTTTTTCTTTTTTCTTTTCTTTCTTTCTTTCTTTCTTTCTTTTTTTTTTTTTTTTTTTTTTTTTTTTTTTTTTTTTTTTGTCTCTCTTATTTTCTGCCTGGCAGTGTCTTCTGTAGAGGTCTCTTAACGGTCAGGTCAGCGTTTCCCTCTGGGGTCCTGGCGACCCGTCTTCACCTTTATTCTTGCTGAAATTCCCACCTCACTCGGAGGGTAGCTCTTGAAATCAGCCAACAAGGTTAGAAAGGGTTTTCTCTCATAAAAACAAAACGCATGTACGCTCTCTCCAGTTCCTCAAAGTGTCATTTCCTTTATCTTACAACATCTCGAGTATTTCCCGAAAGCCAAGTGTGAAATAATGATAATAAAAATCAAAGCCAAGACTTGCCTTGGGCATCACCCGGCCCCCAGGAAGCTGTGCGATCTCAGAAGCGTAAACTGATACCCGCGCCCGGGCACCCGAATCGGACCGACGGGCGGAGGCACCGATGGCCGGACAGCCCGAATGGGAGGCGGTCGACGGCTCCCGTCCTCGCTGGGTTCCCCTAGCGGGAGCCTCTCCCAAGGCTACACCCGCTCGGCCAGCCTCTCGAGGGGAGTCTGCGGAAGGAAGCTGCTGCGGAGGCTGCTAGCGTTGGCTGCCGGAGCGGCGGCCGTGCCGGGATTGCCCGGGAGAGCGCACTCCACTCTGAGCCGGCAGGCGCCCGCCCTCACCTCCACCTCGCCGAGGGGCTGCGCATCTGAGGATGTGCCGGGGGTAGGCTACGGGCCGGTGCCTCGCTCGCCTTCACTGCCTCCCCTCTGTCTCCCCCCTGCCTTTTCAGGCAGAGCAGCATGTGGATGTCAGAGCCGCGGCAGAGCTATCCGATTACGCGCCGGCTCAGGACCCGCCCCTTCTGTGTTCGCGATTAAAGAGGCAGCCGCGGAGACGCGCGGCGCAGAGCCGAGAACCGCGGCACCCAGCTCTTCCTGGGTAGGGGCAATTTCCCCCGCAGCCGCCGGATCTAAGTGAAGGCAGCTCGCACCCCACCGCACCTTTCCCTGGTCACCTTCCGCACACCTCTGTGGTTGGCCGCCGGTGCCTCTCGCTCCCGGGTACCTTCAGGGCACTCTGCCCTTGGCCACGTCGCCCTCCCTGTAGGGAAACTGAGCGGAACCGGTGACAGACCTCGTCCCCCTTCCGTTCCCTGGCTCGGATGCCACACACACAGAAAACAGCACAATACCACGCTCAATGGCGCTACACGAGGAGTTGGGTGGTGCACCGTGTTTGCGGCAGGAGTCTGCCGGCAGCTCAGCCATGTGTTCGCGCAGGCAGCAGTGCGCGGCGGCGACACACACTGTCAGCCCGCGCTGAATAGAACCCAAACACCCCTTGTGATTCCTCCTCAGATCCTTTGTTTTGTCCCAAACAGACTCCCCTGCTCTCTGGCTCAGGACTTAGTTATCCATGCCCCTTTAGCTTGCAGCCAGAAGACAAGACTTTTCAGTAAAGAACTTCAGGTAATTAGAGTAGACCCTTCCTTTTCCCCAAAGTTCAGGTGCATGAAGCTTCTCCTCAAATTATTACTGTAGTTCTCTGTTCACCTTCCCCCCCACTGTGGTCACATGCAGAGAGAAAGGCAACAGCAGCATACCCACTCCTGTAAGTGGAGCCCTGAGACTGTTTGCAGAGGGCTGTGAACACTCCCCTCTTTATGAGGATGACTTGTTAGATTCCAAAGGTCTGCTTCGTTGGGCACCTATTACAACTCCATTATAAAGACCAACAGAACTGCCTAAATAACACTCCAAATACCTTTTCTGCCAGTCTGCTGAGGCAGAAAAAGTTTGGGTGGCAAGAAGCACATACCTCTGTCTAATGTGTTTTGGTCTTTGCTTGTACTTGTGGATTCTTCTGGGTGGTTTCCCTCCTTATCTGGACTTGCCACATTAGCTTTGTTTATCACTTTTAGTGTTTGAAAAACCTGTAACTCCCACTTACATGTTATTTACACTGAGATAACCAGAACAAAATTGAATCAGAAGTGATTTGCAACCAGTTGAGCCAAGCCATTGAGGGATTTCACAGTGGAAACTCTCAGGCTGATTATCATACTTCAGTCTTAGATGTTGGCTACCAAGCGCAGGTACCAGAGGCCTCCTGAGTTCTCCTAGGGAGTATGCCTCCATCCCAGCAAGGCCACCTTTTATTCCATGTTCTCCTTCCACACCCCCCCTCAAATTCTTCCTTCTCTTCCTTTCTCCCTCCTTTCTTTTCTTGGCTTGAGAACTTATCCACATTACTAAACACTTCATATTTACATTTTCTCTAGTTAAAGTTCAATTATAAAGAATCACTCCTGTCCCCAAATATTTGATGAAGAGGCAGTCTGGATTTTGAATCTTAAGCAAAGAGCCCTGCTTATAGTCAGTGCTAAGATGCCAATCTGAAGACAAATAATACTATCTGCAGTGACAGGCCTTGAACAGAAAGGGTCATTTGGTCATTCAGTGTCATCTCCCCCACTACTCCCAGGTATGCTAAATCATTCCAGCAAGTGCCTAAGGTGGGAGAATCCAGCGTTGGAGAAAACTAAAGCCACGGTTTAGGTGCAGGGCACAGTGAAAAGAGAAAGAAGAAAAGGAAACAGAAACCAGGGCAACTCTGGCCATCTTGCTTTGGGGTCTCAGGGTTGAGGGTTCCCATTAGGCTACTCCCAGGGTCCTTGGTCCAGGAAGGGCAAGGTCAGGGAGGATCTGTTCAGTATCCTCTTCCTGGACCCAGTTCTCAGCATTAAGTATTCATTCGTTTTAAGAGATGTCCTACAGGGAGAGCTACCTCACTAACTTACTCCCTGGAAGGCTCTGCATTACTGCTACAGAACTTCTCCCCAGTCTATTTGCTGAGGCCTCATTTCCTGCAGCTGGGTGGGGAACAACCTTAGGTGCAGAGTCCTAGGGACTCCAAGCAGCGAGAGCATTTTCCAGTCCTCTAGGGGGCAGCACTAAATAAATAATGCCAACTCGATTTATGGTCATCCTGGTGGTGCTTTTGCCTTCCACAGCTAAAAGTACTACATCAGATCATGGGAACTAGCTGGCTTTCCCCTAGGCCACTCTGAGCACCATTCCATAGGTCCAGGGAGGGCTTAGAATTGCTTTATTCCAGGACTTCCAAGAACTCTTGGGAATGAGGGACAAATTCTACATGTGCCACGTGGAAAATGAATCTTTAGGGAAATTCTTCAGCCTGGGACTGGCTTGGACCTGCTAGCCTTGTTTTGTCTAAACTGGAATCTCAGAGGTTTGGCTGTGTGTGTATTTGCTCCACCAGAGGAGCAGGAGTGTGGAGCCAGCTTCCACACTTTTTTGTAGGGTGGGACTCCCTATTTTTGACCTTAGTTAAGAAAAGCCTGGCTTCTATCAGGCTAGTCTTAGCCCCAGAAATAGTAGGCTTACTCACTGAAACACAGAACTGGCTAAAAAACAGCTAGCCATCAAAGCTGGTATTCCTGACCATGCTACTCACCCAGGATATTCCTTCATGGTGAAATAGTAATAGACAATCCCATACCACATTCCATTCCGTTGATGGGAAGAGATGCAGGGGAACATGAAAGAGATTTGTAAATGATGATGAGAGAAAGCTGTGACTCAGCCACACCCCAGAAGAAAGGTGGGTGTTCCTGGCTAGATCATCCCAAATCTAGTGGTGCATTAGGAACCTAGAGCAAATGCCAAAATTTCAGATCCCAGGGTACCGATCTCTTAGAGCTTAGTTCTTTAGGTCTGTAGTAGTACCTGGGAATCTGTATTTTTAAACACACATTTCAGGCTATTGTGATATGAAGCCTCACTGGCCAGCAATTGACCTGGACCTTTGCGTAATAATTCTGATATTTACCCACAGTTTCCAATATGTGCTTTTGTTGGAAGACATCTGGATAAATGTAACTTTACATTTCCTCTCTATATACTTTTCAGATGTGGGCAGAGTGTTTGTGGGAAAAACTACCAAAAACATGTTCTTAAAATGCCAGAGTAGGAGCATTCCCAGCCTTACCTTGTGACATTCAGTAGCTACAACAGCTCAGATCTTGTTTGAAAACCCTCCTGCTGGGGACAGAAAGTTCACAGGAACGTGTTCAAAAGGCCAGTGAATGAGATATATGGAGCAGCATCTGGCCCTACCCCTCCTCCCCATCACAGTAAATCTCTGAAGCTTGATTCAGGTACAGCTTGGCTTCTCCTCTGTGTGTATCACTATCAGATGCTCATGGATGCATGACCATGCAGGAGGTATGAAAGCAAGACAGACACGGAGGTCCTGCCTGCTGGGAACATGGGATCTGAGGGCTCTAGAAGATTCAGATTCCACAGTAGATGCTGTCTATCACATGGTGCTTCCCTTATTTCAGCTCTCATATTGGCAAGCTCTCACCCCTGAAAGCGGCAGATAGGAGGCATAATGGCATCTTAATCTGTAATTTACCACCCTGCCCTTGTTAGTGTTTAGCTACATCTGTCTCAGATGTAAAGTGTCAGTTAAAATGTAATTGGTCCTTGGTTTTTATTCTCTCTCTTGTTTGACATTGAAGTCCAGGCTTTCTGGTCAATAGGGCTTTATTATTATTATTATTTTTTTTTTTTTTATCTCTCCACTCACTTTGAAAACAATCAACATTTTTTTTCAGTGTTCTTGGACACATTCTAGTAGTTTCTATTTGATATCATTCTGAGGTAGGTCCTCAGAATATTTGCAGATGTCCATTAAGTACTAAAATCTTCACTCCAAACCTTGTGTGTATTTGTTCTCTTCCTCAGATATGGACATCAGGTCTGGCAGGGGGATACATTATGAATGAAACCAAAGAAAGAAAGAAAAAAATAGCAAAGGGGCCAGGAGACAGCTCAGCGACATAAGCATCCACCTAGTAAGCACAAGGTCCTGAGTTTGATTTCTGATACAAAAAAAGCAAAAATGCAGCAGCAACACAAACAAATGCAAGCATGCCTAGAATTCTTGGCAAAGAGAACTAAAGAAGCCATATCGCTCCCTCCATTCTGATTTCCTTTAGCAAGGAGCAGGTCTCCCTCTGCTACATGGATGAGTTTTTATACTTTTGAAACTTTAGAGTACAGAAAAGACCCAGTCAGGAGGGTCAGCCGTTTCTTGGAGCAGCACTCTCCGGAACTGCCCAGCACTCTTCCTGCAATGATGGAGGTACCTGTGCCTTTAGAGGTGACTACTTGACACTTAAAGTGTGGCTCACAGCTGGCCTGATAGCTCAGCGGACTAAAGTACCTGCTTAGGCAGAGCACAGCAGCCAGGACTGATTCTCGGCGTGCCGTGCCGGCCCTGACACTGGGGCCCACTGAGCCAGTGACTGAGACTAAGCATGGTGGTGCGGGCCTGTAATCCCAGCACATGGGAGGCTGGAAACAGGAGAATCACTACGAGTCTGATCTACACAGTGATATCCTGTACACCCTGTAATACAGAAAATAAATAAATAAATAAAAATGTAACTTGTGTGATTGGTTTAGGTTTCATTAAATTTTATTAACTTAAGTTGTGCTTTGCCAGTTGCCATGTTGGACAAACCAGTTTTTGAATAACAGACCACAGCTGGATATTTCCTACAGAGATCTTTAGAGACCTACATTCTTACAATGCTGAAGATACCAAGAAGAGAACCCTAATATCTGCGGAAGCTCTGACTGCCAACACGTCCTCTGTAGAAATGCTGGTGCCTGTTTGGCTACAGAAGAGAAGGCATAGCTCATCACTGTATCCCTCCTCTGCTCTCTTGCATGGCTTTTATAGACATTCACAGGGAATCAGGGCATTCAGGTTCCTGGCCACAGGGCCAGGAAGTAATGACAACCACTGAAAAGCAGAAGGGGTGGACGAAACCCTCAAGGTCAGGGTAGATGACTGCAGTCTCACTTCGGGGTCTAGGACTGTCTGTTAGCCAGTTTGGAATGGTCTCCTCACCTGTGGAATGAGGGATTTGTTTGAATGACTCTTACCCCACTCTGGAGTTTGGAGTTTGGCTAAAGCTCTTTCCTAAGCCCATTCTCATTCCTGAATTTAAAACTGGTTTTAGCCAGAATCCCATAGGCCACCCTTCACTTGACATTTTAATAATCAGTTATCCTGAAGATGTTAATGCATGGTTGCGGCCTAATTAGCTGTCCCATCGTCACGGCGCTGGCACTGAGCGCCTTTTCTTCGAGAGTAATAGTGAGGAAGTCAGGTGTTTTGACAGCAATTCCAGGGGAGATATTTTTGGACAAAGCCTTTTTTTAGCCCCTCAAAAATTGAATAAATGAAAATATTCTAACTGGCAATCATGAACAAAGCCCAAGAATTTATTTGTAAAACTTCTTAGCATTTTATGGGAAATTTTAGGGTTATGATCTAAAAGTTTTTATCATTCAGGAAATTCTTATTTTTTTTTAAAAAAAATTTATTTATTTATTGTGTGTGTATGTGTGTGTGTGTGTGTGTGTGTGTGTGGCCAGCTCAGCCCACCAGGGGGCGAGGCTGGCTGGCATGTGGTGCTGGGGGATCAAACCGTGGTCCCTGTGCTTTGCCAAGCTTGTTCCATGTAGGTGCTTTAGACCACTGAGCCATCTCGCCAGCCCCTTCTTATTTTTTTTTTAAAAAAGAAAATTCCCATGTATTACTAAATTCACGGGCCAGTTTTCTTGGAGATGTGACTTTTCTATCCATGAATGCTCAGCGTTTTTTCTTTGTTCGAATGCATATGCGCTCTATCAGCCTCCCACAGATTTGTAAGGAAGTTTTTTGTTTGTTATTGCTGTTTTCAGATTTGTAACCTGTGACCCATGGTGCTTTAATTAGACATCTACATGTCAGGTGATTGTTACATTAGGATGGCAAGAGCTGCTAATTTGAGCATGAAAGTCGTGATGGAAAGGCAAGAGTCAGGGAGATGACCTTTTGCTATTGAGGATACTCCAGGGTGGGTTAATTTACACCCACCAAAGTCATTAGTTCTCACTCTCCTCCTTCATATTTACTCCTACACAGTTTGCTGAGCTGCCAATCAACTCTTAGGATCCGGGGGAGATCCGGGGGAGCATGCGGATTCTGATATAGACGGGGTTGCATGCGCTTGCTTCTGCAGGGGCCAAAACATCATTAGAGATGCAATCTTCTCTTCTGCTTTCAGACTTACTTATTTTCTACATTTGAGAGAGGTACGTGTACATCTTAAAAAGAATTCCAACAGCACATGAAGATATGGAATGAAGAGTTCATAAATGCCCCCACTATGGCAGTTTACCTTCTCTTTGATGTAAGTTTTGGCAATCCTTCCAGTGACATGAAACCATATTCCAAGTTAAAAGCAGAGATGCGTTTTATGTTTTTTTCTAGCTTGCTTTCTCGAGCTCTTTTCTCGAAGCCCTCTTCCTCTTTTCTAGCCGAAAGCAGCAATGATCTTGAAAACCATTAGGGGGCAGCTGTGACCAAAAAAGGAAACCACAAGCGAAAATGAAGACCTGAAATCTTACTGAGGAAGCAATGCAAAAGGAAATGAAAGGAATGCTAAGGAGGCAAATCAGCTAACGAGAAAAATGAGAAGCAAAAGGAAGTAAATAATTCCACAGCATTGGAAAATAAAGGGAAGTGGCCAGTGAGGTAATGGTATTAAAAAGCTAAAGGAAATGTATGTTAAGTGAGTGGTCATTTTCAAAGGCTAGAGGTTTATGTGAGGGGTGTGTGTGTGTGTGTGTGTGTGTGTGTGTGGATGCATATGTGTGTTTGTGTGTGTGTGTATTTAAAGCAAATGTGTAGGACCAGAATTGGTTCAATCTTGGCAGAGAGTCGGGGGTTATCTTTTTGTGAACTAGAAGACACTTTGTCACACTGTACCTTCTCAGGACCTGTTTGAAACTGCTGTGTTCTGAGGGCCCTCTGTTCATGTGGGCTTGTAGTGTAAAGGGTGGGTGTGGGGAGGAACAGCCTGTTCCTCCTGCATCTTCTGAATGTTTAAGAATGCTTTCAGCCCTCAGCAAGGAAGGGAAATTAGCTTGAATATAAAGGTGTAATTCTATTTCTCCCAGCAGCAGAGCTCAGGAAACAGGTTTCTTTTGAAGCTGATGCCTAATCAAAGTGCTTTCAGGTGTACTTTGGGCAAACCTTCCCTGGTTTCAGCAGGTTAACTTCATTAAACCTCCTAGCTACTGCTTTAATGTTTTCCAGCCTGACCCTCCCCCCGCCCCATTAAGCAGAAACAGTCTCAGGGGATTGCTGTACCCTGATGTTTTGCATTGGGAATGGGAGGCAGGGGCAACATTTGTGCTGGGACAACATTAAATGGAAAAATGCTTCTAGAGCACAGTACATGTGTTCAATTTTAGTTAAAGTCTTGTCTTTCTCATCCAAACTTTCCCTCCCTAACTTCAAAAGAAATGACAAAAACTTGGGGAAATGCTGATCTAGAGCCACCACATACAACTTGAATAATCAGGCATCATCTGCTGATGATTTGCTGAATCTGCTTCAGAAGATGCATGCTTTCCCAAACTATGCTCAGGGCCATTCTTCAGAATCTTGTGAAGACTTTTCATCTCAGAACTAAAGGCGCTGGCTCTCAATCACCTTTTGCGGTGGACTTGCATGTGTTGAAGACCTAGGATGGATGGGGCCACTCTGGGCATGCTAAGATTATTAAAGGAAAAATCTGGAAGTTACGTACCGTAGGAAACTCCCAGAAACTGGGACTTTCTCAAGTGAGCACTGAATTTTCATGAGTCAGAGTACATTTCAATGTCAGCTATTTAGAACTGGTCATTCTGCAGAATTGGAGTTTCCCCAGAACCTAATGCGAGAAGCTATCTATAATCTAATCTGTCTATAGTTCCCTGTTTCTATACCATGGATTCTTAGAGTATAATTTCAAGGAGTTTTAAAACACACACTGGAAGCTTGACCAAATCAAAATCTCTCTGATCAAAAGCCTTTACAAAAAAGTGCCCCCAAATAAATGTGCAATGACTTTGCAAATTTACTTGACTTTTGCATCATTTTGTTAGACTTCAGCAAAAATATAGAAACTGAAAATATTATGCACTTGACTTTTCATTTCATTGGATCATAATTTAGAAGAAATAAATATAACTTTGACCTTTTAACACAACTAGAAGTACATTTTCTTCTTGTGTTATCTGATGGTATTATCACTTATAATATGGCCTCGCCAGCACTGAGCTCTCCAAGCTCTCAGAAAATGGAAATGTTATAGTTTAGGACCAGGTGTATTCAAGGGCAATATAATTAGTTAAACAACTCAGAGCCCTGAATGCCTAGTTCCTACTTCTGCCTTTTGTGTTGACCCCATATTCCTCACATCAAATATTTTCTTATTGCAAAAAAAAAAAAAAACCCAAAAAAATTTCTTATTGCTATAATTCTCTTGCCTTTCCCATAAAAGGTGTCTTGTTATTGAGAAGGGATGACCTTATGGAACCATTCAGGTCAATCTACACTTAGTATAAATCTACCCTCGGTATACACTTGCTGTAAGAAAGGACTTTCATTAATTAAAAAAGTATTTATTGAGTATATAGTCTATGCTAAGCTCTGCATGGGTAGAATAAAAGCCAGTTGTTATGTTTTATGTCTAGATATCCCTGTAAAGCCTCATGTGGTTCTAGGTGTTGCTTTCAGGAGGTGGCTAGATCATGGCTGTTTGATATTGGATTAGTTCATGAAGAGTTTATAGCTTTGGGTGATGTTGAAAGGTAAAGCTTGGTGGTAAGAAGTGGGTCACTGTGAGTGTGGCCTCAAAGTGTACCTGTGTCCTTTCTTATCCCTTGATTCTCCCACTGCTTCCTTCCTAGCCTGCTGTGGACTATTTTCCCTCTGTCATGCCCCTCTACCATGCTGCACTGGAGCCAACTAAGTATGGATTAAAATCTTTACAAACTGCAAGCTGAAATAAAGCTTTCCTCCTTTAACTTGTGCATGTTGGGTACTATGTCCCTGCAACAAGAACACAACTAAGAAGGCGTCAGTAATACATTGCTGAAGATGCTGCTTGCAGGAGTTTTACATGGGAGAGACAGGTAACACTCAGTATAACAAGAAGAAGGGTCATCTCAGGCAGCAATAGTGAGGGCTGGCAAGATAGCTCAGTGGTCAAAAGTGCCTGCTTAGGCAAGCTTAGGCATGCTCAGAGACCTTGGTTCAATCCCCAGCACCACCTGCTGCCAGCCCTGCTATCCAAGAAAAAAAAAAAATTACTCAGACAGTGAATGTTAGGAAGAAAATAATATGAGTGTATATGGTAGAGACTAATAAACCAAGAGACAGGAAATCTGTTTAATTTTCTACTAATCATGTTTTTAATATAAGCAAATAGCCCACACCAGCCTCAATGTCTTTAAGAAAGGATTATGCAGCATGGGTGTTTTTCAAAGTTGAGATTGATGAAATCAATGACAAGGTTTATGATCAACATCTTTAAAAAAGTAATAGTTCTGAATAAAATAAATGTATATTTGTTTCACAAAACTTGTTTTCACATATACACACCTATAGAAATAGCTGAACATATGTTTCATAGATTCATAAACACAAGAATGTTGGGTTATATGTATAATGTATTATTTTTGGTGGGGTTGTAGTAGTTTATTTATTTATTTATTTTCATAATTTTATTGATAAACAAATAGCAATGAGACAGCTTCAAATCAAATCGCTAGGACAGTTTCAATAATTAACATACTTCATACATTCTTCTTAGTGGTTAATTGCTGTAAAAGATGCGGACTTGAGATCCTATTTACAAACACCATTAGAACAAATCATTCTATTCATTAACAAAATGTAACTATATATCTATCCTAACCACTTTGAATACACAGATACAAAATGGACATTCATCTGCATATCCTTTTTTTGTTAAGTTCCGTTATTTGAATATTATAGGTGTGTAAACTCAGCAAAATATTCTAAAATGTAGTAGTTTAGATAACCTCTAAAATATTCTTAAGCTTTTAAACTCTGATTCCTTTACATATTTGTAGAAAGAGCCAGGATGACACTGTAAATTTTGCTTGACTTTACTTATAACTATATAAATAGTATAGCTCATCACAGAATCAGTATTTAACTCAGTGTCAGGCACTATGATGGGTGTTTGATGAATGTTTTCCAAATTAATGGAAAGGAGATTTATTTACTAGGTTTTATAATAAATATGGAAGCCTTAAGATGAATCACCAAAAAATGTTGCAATCAATGTATCAAAATAATTTATTATATTTCCCAAATGCCAGTCTTATAAACAAAATGCAAAATTATATTGCCTTTCTTCTGGTGGTGCAGGAGCTCTTATTTTTTTGAAGTTTTAGAAACTCTGCTGTGATTAAAAGAAAAAAAATCTTAAAATGTTCTCCCAATAGGGAAATAATCCTGTAAGTCTGTTGGACTGCTTAAAGACAGAAATTAGGTGAAGGGAAAATTTTCTACTCCTTGTCCTTGAAGCTCAGGTGGTTTTGCCTTCATAAAATTTTTTTGACCTCATGAGTTTTCTTTTGCTAAGTCGATTTTTTTTTTAAAGGACAACAATAATCTTACTTTAACGCAAACTTTTTCCTTAGTTATGGCCTAAATAGTAAGCTTCTTGGTCTCAGAATCATTTTTAAAAATTACACATTTGATTAGAAATAGATGACCCAAGTCCTCTACCCTAAGTCTCTGGGAAGCTTGGACAACATTCATTGCAAAGGGAAAGTCAGACTGAGTTGATCCCATTGAAGAGTCAATGATACATCATCCTTAAGAAAGGCGAGAGTCAATGAACCTCGCTCAGAAACCAACACACATGTCCCTGAGTTAATTTTCAAGTCCATTTACTTAATTGCCTGAAAATCCATGACCAGGCAAATTGACTCAGAGTTTAGGATTGCTGCACCCAACCTTCTGTAACCATGCCCTCTTCCTTCTCCACAGCAAGATGGACACAGAACCAAGAAGAACCATCAACACAGACCACGCCCTCATCACATCACAGCTGTCTGCCCAGCATGCACCCAGGGTCATGGTCACGTGTCTGCTGGCTTCGTGCAAAAACACACTCTTGATATTTAATATAGGAAGATCACATTGTTGTGAATCCAATTACATTATTAAATAATCTAAAAAGAAGGTATTATTTGAAGAAAGCCCAAATAGTATTTTTAAAATTAATATGAATTCCAGCATTGATCAACGCTTTAAGTTTAGATGAAAATGGAACTGACAAAAGCAAATTCTTGGAATTGGTCCTGAAACTACTAGCTAGAGACCAGAGCTGTAAGAATCATGAAAGTGCCTTTGGATCGTTTCAAGGTCTTTGTTTGTATTGTTGTTGTTATCATTCCTGGTAGTAGGGATGAGCTTGTCTAAGTCAGGGAAATTCAGTGCCTACATACTTTGCATTGCCAACTGTAGATCCTATCAATGCAAACCCATCCCATTATTTCCCTAAGTCATTCCAATTTTGCAGATTTTTTTCCACTGTAGAATCTCTCATAGAATCATTTTAACAATGACACTCTGCCGAAGACATGATAAGACTCAATTTTTAGGGGGTAGCTAAAGTGAACTACACTCGTCATTCTGAGCTACACCACCCAACTGACACTGAGTGATGGCAGTTTTAAGTTAAACAAATGCAAAGCTGTATTTAGGCTTTTAGGCACATCGTGATGGGAAGAAATCAAAACCTCTCACTGCTGTTTTAAAAATACTCATCAGGGCAATGCCACTATAATACTGTTGCAATAGTTTTCATATTTAATCCTTTATGTTTAAAGGTAGCATGTTGATGGAAGTCCCAGATCCAGAGAAAATGATTTCAAAAAGTCAGTTTGAACAAACTCTGGTAGGGTATTGTTAGAATAATTAGAAACAAAACAAAAACCTCAGACACTCCTTTGAGCAGGTGGTGGAAGGTTTGTTTAAAGATGAGGGAGGTGCACACAGTGGATGGAGTGTCAAGCCTGGGATCCCACTAAGTGCTTCAGACAAGGCCCTTTACTTTTTACTAATTGCAAAATAAACAGAAACCCCTGCTCCCGAGTTGTTTAGACAGTCTTTCTGCCTACGGGTACAGGGACGTCAGTTTATTTATCGCACAAAGAGTTGTTGGCTGAGGCAGAAATTAAACTCTCAACTTCTGACACCACATTCTCCGCTCTCACCACAGGGCACTATCCATGCTCCAAACTCAAGCTCTTCCTGTAGTTTTTACTATAGTCTTCTTTTACTCACACAAGTTCAAAAGTGCTTGGTAATATATTACAAAAGAAACCGTGCAACATGCCCCAAATTAGCATCAGCTGGTCAAACTGAAGTCTGTCACCAGGATGTTCATTAAAACAAACAAACAAATGAAGAAACCAATTTCACTATCACAGTAAAAACATGTCACCCTACAGTAGCATTACTAAGCACCTAATTGTCCTGGGGTAGAGTGTGAGTACAAGCATCCCTAGATGGACAGAGTTAAACTGCCAAAGAGCAAGGCAGGGACAGCCCCAAGCATGGCATGCACTGGTAGGAGGTCGCAGTGTTGAGTGAGAATGTATCTATTAGCATAGCATAGCTCCTCTAGGATTAAGCGGATTGAGTGTATTTGGTGGGGAGAACCACTGAGTGCTATTTCCACTAGTTCCAGTGGGAGCCAAGCTAAATAAACCAATGCCCATTGAGATGGGGACAAGTTGTCATTATTTGTCTTATAACATTTTCAAAAAAAAAAAAATTCATTTTTTTTTCTTGTGGGTTGCTTTCACCAAAGAAAAATTGCCGTGCATAACTCAAGGAGTGACAGGCAAAATGGAAAGACCGTCATGCAGCAACATTGCAAGCAAGTTATGTATGCCTTGGATCTTCAGTGTCCTGAGAAAGCTTCCCTGGCAAAGGCTTGGCTGCCAGCCTGTGGTGCTCTTGGGGGTGGTCCCTTATGGGTGGAGCCTAGTAGAAGGAAGTTAGGTCATCAGAGGCATGGCCTTCAAGGTGAAGTTACAACTCCTGGCCACCATGAAGAAAGCAGGTTCCTCCCATGTGCTCCCCACCATGATGTTCTCTTCTGCCAAAGGCCTACAGTGATGGAGCCAAGTGACTACAGACTCAAACTTTTGAGACCATGAGCCAGAACAAATCTTTTCTCCTTTCAAATTGATTTTCTGTGTCACAATAAGGGGAAGCTAACATATGTTTTACTTTACTCTTTGGGTTTGCTTCTTGCTCTACAAAATGAGGGGGTTGGAATAGATTGGTCTTCTCTTTATTGTTTTCATTAGTGCCAGTTTGCAGTATGCAGTGATTGCATTTATCACGGGAACCTGCGCATAACACATCTTAATTCTTTTCTCAGCCCCTTCCCCTCCTATACCTCCCTGCTCCCCCCCTCCAGCTCCTATTCCCCTTCCTACTTGCAAAATCTCTATTTCCATTTTTTCTACAATTCTATTTTTTCGTCCTTCCCTGCCCCTCCTTCCTTCTTTTAGTCCTCTTCCTATTTGAAAAAAAAAATACTCCTACTTCCTATTAGCTTTTATTTTGCCCTTTATGCATATTTAGGGTTTCTCAGATAAGGGAAAACACGTAATATTTACAGTTGTGTGTTTTGTTTCACTGATTTCAGATTTATTTCAAGGTGCACCCATTTACCTATGAATACCTCAATTTATTCTTCTTCATGGCGGAGTAGTACTTCATTGCTTATAAATACTCATTTTTTAATCCATTGACTTGTTGATGGATGAACTATTTCCAAGACATATCTATTATGAATTGTGTTTCTATACACATGCACATGCACATATACTTATAATATGATGTCTTTAAATCTTTTAGGAAGATAGCTGGAAAGGGAATAGCTGTGTCAAATGGAATTTCTGCTTACATTTTTGGGGGAATTTCCACATTGATCTCCATAGTGGCTGCTAGATTGGTCTTCATAGCTGATCTTTGCACTGTGTGACTCTTTGAAGGTGAGCTCTCTGTATGTTTGTATCACCAAACATCTCTCCATGCATGTTATCCATGTAGCAGTGGCTTTGTATGATTGCAGGTGGTTTTCCATGCTTCGAAAGAAAAAAACTGGTGATTTATAGGTTGTCACCTTTTGTCCCTAAGCTGTGGGGTTAGACACAGAGCAGAATATGAATATCATGAATGTCAAAGGTTATGACTTTTCTGGGCAGAAATCAACAGCATCTGTGAGTGCACTAGGATTTTCATCGGTGCCCGCAGCAAGCTCCCTCCTCACTGGAGTGTCCTGTGAGTTACAGGTTCTCTGGGCTCCTGGCCTGCCCACTCAGGAAGACTGGGTTGGTACTGGGAACAGGGGCCAGGCTGGAGTCTTTAAGTGACTGTATAAAGGGAGTCAGTTCAGGGAAGTGTGAAAGGACTGTGAGCACAAAGGTAATTTTGGAGGTTACCAAGAAGTATCATTGTGTGGCAGCAACCTCAGGCCATTTCCCTGAAACAGAATAAGTGGTGATAGGAAATCACAGCCAACGACAGCGAAGGCCGCCACGTGGGCTGTTGCTCAGAATGTTCATTTGCTCTGGGTGTTTTCCCGGTAGAGGGCTGGGCCTGGGAATTATAAAGAAAGAGCGCTGTTTTTGGAAAAGAGGAGAAAATGTAGTGGCAGTGGAGCAGACAGCTCAGCAGATGTGGATGGTGCTGTGTTGGGGCTCCAGTGTCATCAGGTAGCAGAACTATCTTTGCTTCCCTGCTGCCCAGGCAAAAGAAATAAATACAGAGCACTCAGTGAGAAAGAAAGAAGAGAAGGGGAGAGAGGGAGGCACGGGGAGAGAGAGAGGGGGGGGGGGAGACAGACAGACAGAGACAGAGAGAGAGAGAGAGTTCTTAAAAGTACAAATCTCCTGGGGATTTGTATTTAAGAATACAAATCTTTTTTGTACTTAAAAGTACAAATCTTGAGGTTAACAGAAAATTTGTATGGAACCGAAATTGTTAAAGAGAGCAATGTTCTTTGAGCACTAGTAAATACCAAAGATTTGCTAGCAGGGAGAAGGAGAAGGGGAGGCTCACCAGTAGTCCTAGGGGAGCTCATGGGCAGAAGACAAACTCTTGTAGAGTGAGACACTGGATTTCTTTTCGATATGTGATTAAGCAGCAATTGAAAGCAACCTGCTCCCTGGATTCCAGAATTGTTGTGGTTTAGATCTAGAAAATCCCCCACTGCTAGGGCTTGATTAGCCACTTCCTTGGTGGGACACGGGGGTATGGCCTGGAAGGGTGCATCTCTCTCCCCAGGTCCTCCCTTCATCCCCTGTTTCCTGGCTGTTGAGGACAAGCAGCTGTCCTCTGCACCTGCTGTTTCTGCTTTGGAACAGGCTGACTGTGGATTCACTTGTGAGCCACAATGGACCTTTGTCCTTTAAGTCATGATAGTTTGTCCCAGAGATGTGGAAGGGACTAAGATACTGCCTTTCCTTTCTTCTTTCACCTTGAAGATGGGAGGCTTCCCCTCCTCCTACCCAGCAGGGGTCAGAACACCTGTGCCTCATCCCTCCGGGCCTTCGAGGAAGCTTTGGGAAGAACTGCAGCCTGGATGTGGAGGGCTGGTAGGAAATCTGGAGAGTGGGGTCAGGCCGTCCAGGTGCTGCGGGACTGTGTGGTGTGGGAGGCAGTGAGCAAAGGAGGCACCACACGGAAGGGCCAGGGCAGCCGCAGAGGACTTCTGGTGCTTCTGGAAGAATCAGAAGTGAGCTGACCTCCCTAAAACCTGAACAGGGAAACTGCAATGGTTTATATAGTTGGTACAAGCAAATTAGGTCCTCCATAGGAGCCCGCCCCAAACTCACAGTGCCAACCAAGAGGCAGTGTATATTTTGGCCCCTCTGACATTAGATGTGACTGTGTGATGGGCTGTAATCACTGAACATGAGGGGAAGTGGCACACACCATCTGTGTGCAGACACCTAGTGAGCGACCATGGGGTTTTGCACGCACCTTTGCCCCTACCATAAGAGTGGCTTGTACCAGACAAGGGCTGCCATGTCTGCCCCTCAGCGTGGAAGC
The DNA here is from genome assembly GCF_000260255.1 of Octodon degus. NCBI lineage: Eukaryota > Metazoa > Chordata > Mammalia > Rodentia > Octodontidae > Octodon > Octodon degus. The sequence goes on from NW_004524592.1 coordinate 11,731,022, forward strand.
AGTACTGAGATGCAGGCAGGCTGTGCCCATGTGTACTGGGACTGACAAAGTCACTTTTATGCTACGAGTCACTGAGATTTGGAAATGCAGACTGCTACACAGCTTTGCCTTGTGTAGTTGTCCCCCATGATTCTGGAGCAAAGTGATTGGTGGCACGTGTTACAGTTCTGAAGGGGGTTATATTCTGGTTGAGGGGCCTCAGCTGCCACAGAATGGGCAGGGGGAGTCAGAAACCTGGCGAGGATGTCCCTGACCATGCTCCACCCCCAGCCCAAAGGAGAGCTATAGCCACCCCAGGTGGACCCAGGTAAAGAACTTCATTGCTAGGCCCAGTTATCAAGTACTTAAAGGAGAAATAACCCTGAGCTGACCACAAGAAAGGAAGTGTGGGGCAGGGGCATTCTGTGGCCAGGGTCCAGGAAATTCCACTGAATCAAAGCATGGCTGACAATGAGACAAGTTTTCCTCTGGAGAAGGAAGTGGTGTGAAGCTCGGATCTAAAGAGCCGACTCCTGTTTCTAAAAAGGAGAAAAATGAAAAGAAAAAAATAAACTTTAAAATAAGTGGCAGTAGGGATTTTTTCCCTCATGCATGACTGGCAACAGTGTCTGCCCTGGAAGACTTGAACTTCACTTACTGAGAAAACCATCCAGCTTCATGTCCTACACCCGGACTTCTCCTGAGCTTTTCTGTGAGGCGAAGTTCTCATGGTTTTCAGGAATCCGGTCCAGAGCTGAGGTAGACACAGCTTACTATAGATTGGGCAGGGTGTAGTAAGTGATGGATTGGGGGGCTAGGCCTGATGACCTCTTGGGTGCTTTCAACACAAATTGATTAATATTTATTATTTAATTCTATGGCTTATGACAGTAAAATGTCAAAATTGCCTTAAGGGAAACAGGTAGAGTTAAATTTGAACTGGAAGTGAAAATGAAACAAGTAGAATTCTGAAATGCAAATACACCATTGTATCTCATTGACTCTAGAAAGCACATGAAATTATACATAGGAGTGAAACAGGATGGATCGAAGCAGATGCATAAGACATCGTATTGCCCCTAAGACCACATCAACAAGTTTTGGGAGATGAAAGAACATGGAAATGGAGCTTCAGTCATGAGAAAAATGTTCTATAACACATGAGTGAGTTGAGGAAATGTTGGACAGTGTGTGTAAGGTTCATGAGTTCCAATGCTTCCACCAGGTGCTGGAAGTGATTCAAAGGAAAAGCAACCCCTGGTGGATCCCAGCAGGTGCCAGTGCGGGCCAGGGGGAGATGAGCCAAAGCGACGCTCTGTCTTAATTTCTTTCTTATCCCAAACATTCGTTTTTGTCTTCTGAGAGGATTCTTTTCCCCCAGCGTGACAAATTTTCCAATTTTGTAATGGAAGCCAGGAGAAAATGGAATTCTCTTTATAGAAATCCATTTTGTAGCCAACTTTCTTGAGGTGCATCTAGCCCTGAAAGCAATTTCCTTCATCTGGGCGGATGTGGCTGAGGTGTTTAAAGCCGGTTAAGTGGATCACTGACAATTTGCCCTCAGAGCTGGTGGGAGATTGAACAGCAAGGCCCGGCAGAGGAGGAAAGTGGCAGGGCCGTCCTCTCCGAGCCTTCTCCTGCGGCACTGAGCTGTTTTCAGAGCAAGATCACTGGAGCAGGGGATGCAGGGGGTGGGGCTCAGAGGCGCCTGATCCTCCAGACACCTGTAATTATCCTTCCTATATCTCTCCAACCGGCTCAGGAATCTGTGGGGTAAACTGCAAAGCACATCAGGGAGGTAAATAGAAGACAAGTCACCAGAGAAGAGTGGCATTACGGTATGTCTCTGTCACAGACGTCAGAGGCCATTGAATGTATATAGAACATGGAAGAAGTTGTGTAATAGGACTAGAACTCCAGTCTGGCTGGCACCTTGCCCTGGCTTCTGTTCTCCTACTGCCTCTTTAGGGGCACATTTATGATTATGTAATGGCAAAACAAAGGCGCTTGGTAGTAAATTTAAATTGGTTTTACGCTATGTGGGTGACTCGCATGCAGTGCACCCCGCCAGGCTTTGCCGCATCCCAACATGGGAAATGTCCGCAGAGTGTCACAACTGGCTCCTCTCCATCTGCTTGTGTTCCCGTTTGCCTCTTTCTGCTCTGTAAATACTCAGACTTGTTAGCAAGTTGAACACATTTCAGAGCTATGTGAGCAAACAACATACAGGTCAGAAGGTAGCCTGCGGGAGAGAGAGCTCAGGCACGCAACTTTCCTTACCTTGAGAAATGCTTCACTCATTTCACACGCATGTCAGGCTCTAGTTCTCACACAAGCAAAGAGATGCAAATGAAGACTGGAGGAGGGCTTGTGGGGAAGGAAACTGGCCCAAAAGTCCAAGTTTATGTCTAAGTACATAGGGTGAAAAGCCCCACTGAGACATGATAAAGAAAAATAAACATCTCCAAAGGCAACAAGCCAGAAAAAAATTATTGACAAGCTCCAAAAAGAGCTCTGTAATTCTTCAGTAAAGGTTGATGAGCATCCCAGCTTCGTCTTGATGGATTCCATCATAGTGTCTCAGGATGCCATCTGTGACTCGCCACGGGGTAACACACCTTGTTAGGACTCCATGAGTGTGCCACCTGCTGCCCAACCCCCCTAGGACCGCCATTCAGTGTGGAGAAATCAGCACCTGTTTTGCAGGCTAAACAATCAAGGAAAGTATAACCTCACCTAGTGTCACAGAAGGAGCAGATGGATTCTGTGTCTCGTCCCTCAGATAAACGAGTACACAGGCTAGATTGCATTCATGACAGTGCCAGTTTATGCCTGTTGAGAACTTGCTGTGATTCACACATTGTTTTATTTTACTGGTGCAAGTCAATTTACATTTTATAATGAAGTAGGTTTATTTTTCCTACCCCTTACCTTTTTAAATTTTTTTTTTATTTTTGTGGTACTGGGGATTGAAGCCAGGGTCTTCAGTACATCCCCAGTTCTTTTTAACTTTTTATTTTGAGATAGGGTTGCTAAGTTGATAAACTTTTCCCAGGCTGGGTTTGAAGTTGCAATCCTCCTGCTTCACCCCTTCCAGGGAGCTGACCTTATAGGTATGTGCTGCTGTGCTCAGGCCACCCTTTTATTTACAGATAAGAATAAGACACAGAGAGGTAGTACTTCACCTGTCAGTACTCAAGCCAAGGGAATTTATTGGGCACCAGAAATGGATCTTATAACCATGCACATATACTCCAATCCAGTAAAATAAAACCCCACAGATGAGTTAAAACAAACACACACATGCATGCACGCATGCACACACTCACATACACTTGCGCACACTAGTTAAATTGGAGCATTTTGACTGACCTAATCAATCAAGTGGATTTCAGAATGAAAATTCATTATTTTGTACCTTATCCTTTTAAATATAGTGAGCAGAATGTCCCAACTAATATCAATGTAGCGAATAAAAGATCCTGCCATCTATCAGTGAGAGTCATAGACATTCAGGAATTCTAAGCTTGTCTTCAAAGGATTTCTCATCTCCTCATAGGACAGAACCTAACTCTACTGAAAATCATGTGATGCTAGAGGAAGGTAATAAGGATAGATTTCTGATGGGTGTGAGTGCGTGTGTGAGTGTGTGCATGTGTGTGTGTGTGTGCGTGCTCATACACACTGGGACAGAGGAACTAGTACCAGAAGAATAGTTATCAGCTGACAATGTGGAATGAATGTGCAAAGCAGAAGAGAGAACAGCTTCCAAATTTCTCATCATGCTTTATACCTACGTGACTACCTGAGGAGGCCAACTATATTCTCTTTGAAAACCAGGGTCATTTCAAATTACTTTTTCCATCTGTTCCATAGGTACTGTGAATAGATTCACAAAGCAACTGCTAGTTCTCATCATAGAGGGTTGAGGTTATGTGACTTCACTTTCTCCCCAAGGTAAATTGATAAATCTGGTCTTGTTCACTGGCTCATGATGGTCTCAGTTAAACCTTCCACTATTGGGAGGAAAAGACATTCAACTCAAATTGGTTTAAGGAAAAGGGGAAATTCATTTACTCATGTAATCAGGAAGTTGGGAGTCAAGGCACAGGTTGGTCCAGGAACACAAATAATGTCATCAAAGCATTAAATCATCGCTCAATAGTACTGCACTTGTGACCACGCAATCATGTCTGACTTGCCTCAGCTCACCTCTGATGCTGTTCCCAGGAAGGTTTCGCTCAAGTGGCAGGCAATTTACCCTTCCATTCTAGCAATTTCAATGGAAATAGAACTTCTGTCTCTCAATGCGTGTTCATCAGTCATTGAGAAGCCTCCAATTGGCCATGCTTGGGTGAATGGCCAGTTTAGGCCAGAGTCTGGAATGTTTTGATTAGCCAACCTGGGTCCTGTGCTCACCTTACCTGAGGTGTGCGAGAAACTCCAAGCAGGAAAGCCCAGCCAGGACTGTGTGGTGCTAGAGGAAAAATCTGCTGTGGAATTAGGAAAGACTAGATGGGGTGGGAGAAACTATACTGATGAAACCCTGACTAATAGTACCTAGTGTTTTTATCCAAAAGCTCTTCGTCTTCTCTTATCAGTGTTACTCAGCGTAGATAATAAGCAGCCATGCCTTAGGGATGGCTGCTTGGCTGTGACTTGTGCGGACAGTGAACAAGCCTGTGTTCCTATAACTGCAGGGTTCTGTGACTTGACTTCTGCTATTTGCAGCTACTTCACCTTGCATGGCTTTTATGGCTTACAAAGCACTCCCACACCGAAATGATCACAGCCCTTCTATTCAGCAACATCAAAAGCACATGGGGCCTCATGATCCCCATTTAACAGATGAGAAAATGGCAGCTCAGAGGGGTTGGTGCCTTATCCAGGGTAACACGATTGGGAAGAGGTTGACCTTGCCAGGAGCCCAGGGCTTCAGCTTCAAGATATGCACAAGAGAAACTGGAAGCTTCCTGTGAGCTTAAGAACTGATTCTGAGATCAAGCAGTGACTCAGTCCCCGAGATAGGATTAGATCTGGGAATTAGAGTTTGTGACTACAAAGTTGGGCTTCTCAAGGAAATTCGTGTTTTAAAACCTGTCCAGATTGACACCAAAAAGTGCTGTTTCCAAATGTACCAGCTGATAAGGACTGGGGCAGCGTGAGTGCTGCACATGCTCACTTGACTTTCCAGGCTTGGCTTAGTGAAGCCCATACAAGACTATGTGCTTATGAATTACTGCACTTGTCATGAAAAGAGAATTAAAATGCATGTTTGAGATGCTCATACTGGAAACAGGCCTGCCGCTTGCAGATTGCTAACACGGTATGTCTGTCTTATTGATAATGCTATTATAATTTTTGCTAACAGTAAGTTAACTTCTTTTGAGGATGTGTGTAGTGGGGGAAAGGCACAATCTGTTTCTGAAATTTCCGATGCCTAGGAATAGGATTAGAGGTGCAGTCAGAATACTGTAACTGGTTGCAGCTGCTAATTGGCCTCTCATCTGACGAGCACCTTATTACTTTACAGGGGAGGGAGGAAAATAAAACAAGCAGCCCAGACAATTAGAGACCAAACGAAATTAAACAAGTCCTTATGGCTATAGGTATCGGTATGTGGTGCTGTACCCTGCATTGTTAGCAACTCATGTATTATGAAGCACTTAGGGATGCTTGCTAATGGAATCTCTCTCCCTCCTGGAGGGTGACTTGAACATTAGACCCTATGACTCAGGTGTAGAAGCCTGGCTGTGTTAGTGTGGGCACAATGATGCTTCCCTCTCTCACAGGGGTGTAGTGAGGCTTAATTAATTGTTGGGGAAGCACTTTGAGATTCTGGGATGAAAGGCACTATATAATGATAATAATTTGCATCGGCAAGGTACATTTCTGCAGTGGAATTCCAAGCACTTTACAAACATTAATTAATTCTCATAACGCCCTGGCAAGGCAGGTATGTTTTCCCAGGATGCGCTAAACAAATCCACCATATCGTGAGTGGGAGGGAGGCTACTGCTATGAACTCACTTTATTATTTATTCGTGGTGGGAACTTCCAGAAAGGCTGATATGAACCCCGCTTCCCATTAGTCCAAATGATCTGCCATTCGCTTTTGATTACCCACAAATATCGTATTCTGTTGGAGCAGTAATCATCCTGCTTGGGGGACACGTGTCCTGAGCAAAGCAAGTCATAAACAGCTGTCATTCCAATGGATATTAATGCCTATTGTCTCCCTTTCTGGAACCCAGCGCCTCCCCTATGCAGAGAATGGCAGGGTGCGGGTGACATCTGTTTCAAAGACAGTCTGCAGCCATACTGGAGAAAATGCACCTGGCTTCCACTTTCAAACCCGTATAACCAGTGGCTTCCTGGCCCTTCTTTGTCACCGACAGATTTGATATTTTGCGTTCATGTTTTTCATCTCTGTGCAGTGTGGAGAGATGGAATTGAAGGGTGGGAGGAGGGAGTCTGGCTGTGGCTGGCGTTTCTAGCACGAGAGGTCTGTTATAAATCAACAGTGCAGAAGCAGCTCGAGTATCAGGATCCAAACAGCTCCCCCAAAGCCTAACCATTCCAGAACTGAAATAAACTCTAATGGGGAAAGCAATCCTCCAGCTACACAAATGACTTCAGCATGCTGAATGGCTGGCTTGTCATTCTTGAACGGTGCTCGGATGAGTACCACTGTGCCCGCATCCTGGCTTTAATTCTGCACACACTCATTGATTGCAGCTTTCCAGAGTGGAAAGGAAAGAGACTTGCTTGCTGTCACTCCCCACAGGCACCCACACTTTAAGTCGGCTGGTTCTTGATCAGCCTCTGGGGCTGCACCAGGCTCCTGTGGTGCCAGCCGACGAGAACACTGTGTAGGAGGATGGGAGCGAGATTTCACCGCTGCCCTCTGATGCAAAGGAGGGCATGCAGTCCCTTGGCCTTGCTTTCAATTTTGACTAAAGGCAACTGTTGATATCTGACAGAGTCTTTTTTTTTTTTTTTTTTTTTTTTTTTTTGCGGAACCGGGGATTAAACTCAGGCCCTTGCGCTTGCCAGAGAAGCGCTTATTCCACTGAACCATCTCCCCGGCCCCTCTGACAGAGTCTTTAAGTGAGTCTCCCCACCTCTTTAGGCTCAGTTTCTTCCTCTGTGAAATTAGAGGATTGAAACAGATCAGCTCCTATGCTCCCTCTCAGTGCTGCTGTGCTATGTAGGTTCACTGGACACAAATGTCTGCACTCACGCTTCTTTGCAAAGTCCCCCAGCCTGTAGGCCTGGAAAAGGACATAAATGTTCAAGGACTCTGAACTTCTTCTCCCTTGAGAGGGCTAAAGCACCTGGGGTCACCTCCCTCCATTTATTTACTTTGGGGTACACCACAAATACTCTTATTTTCTTTGTGTGCATGATGTGAAAAATGTCGGGAAGCCATATTCCGTTGATAGGTCATCAGACAACACACTAAAGTAAACAGACTTGGGGCCAGGGAGATGGCTCCGCAGAATAAGTACTTGCCTGGCAAGTGCAAGGGTCTGAGTTCAATCCCTAATTCTGAAAACAAAACAAAACAAACCAGACTTAAGTGCCTTGGTCCTCAGTATGTATCTACCAAGTCTGTCTGTTTCATAGACTGAACTCTTAACCATTGTACTGGGAGTTCCCAAGTTTAACTGCCTATAAATATAAATTGAGGAGCTTTCAAAACTATCTATGGACAACTCCAGAAATTCTGAATTCACTACTAGGAGGTGGTGTCTAGACCCTGACATTTCCTTGATGTGCTCCAAAGAATTCTAATGTGCATTCAGCTCTAGGAAGCATTCCGGGAGGGAAGCCAGTAAGGTGGTACAGTGCTGCTTCCAAGGTTGTAAGTGATCTCCAAGCCCTGAAATCTGATGATGGCTTCTTTAAGTACAGGTGAAGGAGAGGACCAAGCCAGGCCTCTTGGGGACAGAGCTGCCACCACAGCTCTGCCCTATAGCCAGCCTCAGCCACCGCTGCCTACCAGCAGTGTTGTGTCATCAGCTTTTCCAGCACACCTTGAACAATTACAATGCTCCCTACAAGGTTGGTTTTATCATCTCCATTTTAAAGGTGAAGAAAAAGGTTGGGCGGCCTTGCTGAAGGCACCGAAGGTGACAGTGAGGACGTGAGGTGATGTGTGTACAAGGAAGAGTGTACCACATCACTGCCTAACCACGCTAGGTGCTGAGCAGGGTGGGGCTGGGGTGGGGGAGACACATACAAGAAAGAATAACACTGAATCTTGGCCCCTTGAGAGTTAATCGTCCTGAGAGACAAAGGGGAACTGTGCCTTTCAGTTTAACTTCAGTGGGTTTTCGCAAGCAGAAATCATAAGGGTAAAGTTAGGGCAAAAATAACAGCAAAAACCAAACCAAACCAACAACAACAAAAAAACCCAAGCAAAAATACCACATAAAGTAAGAGTTTGTTTTGAATTCTCTGATTGGCCCATGAGACGCATGGCAAAGCCCACGTAATGACTGGCTGCTTTCAGGCCTTTGATTGCAAGTGCGGGCACAGTGGCTCAAAGGAATCCTAAATCAGTTGCTTAAAATTCCACAGGGCTGGGGTTACTGAAGGGCAGCATACACAGCCACACTTGAGACCTCACAAGACTTTCCCTTAAAGCTTGTTTGAGGCAAGTGACAGACTAAGAATGTGCTTCTGTCCAGGGACATTGCCAAAGCAACTTGGGCATCTATCTCTCCTTTAAAACAAGATGGTGGAAGGGAGGAAGGAAGGAAGAAACCCTGGCTTATATTAGATGATATTTCTGATGGAACTGGAAAAGTACAGTATAAATGTTCAGAAATCTGTAAACTTATGATTCATTTTAATCTCAATTAAAAAGATAAGTGAAACATAAAGGACCAGATGGCTTTAGCATGACCTTCAGGATCGCATCACCTTGGCACCCTCATGGGCTGCTGAGAGCCTCATTGCATCTGCTCTTAGAAATACACTTCTACTCAGGAATGAAATCACAGGAGGAGGCAAATAAGATGGAAATACCCAGAAGCTGTGCCAGGGGCCTCTTGATTTTGAGACCCAACCCACTGGGAGCTGGAGACAGCATTTCAGCTGGGGCTGCTGAAAGGGGGTTCTCAGAGGAGCAGGAGAGTGTTTCAGAGCTGTGGGGTGCTCTCCTTTGAAGATGTTGTTTCTCCAATAGACACAATAATGGAAGGATCCAGAGACGAACAAACAGCAGACTGGGTGTCACCATGAGCAGATGTACGCTCCACAGGCAGAGGCAGAAGCTGAGGTGCTGGGCCTGCGCTTTCTTCCTGCCCCTGTTGCGGGTGATCCGAAGCACACTGGAAGTCCAACTGGGGCTGGCACTTTGAAGTCTCTTTCCTTCTGAGGTTTTGGTGGCTGGATAATGAGTGGATGAAAGGCTCTTTTAGCTGGGGCTGTGAGCTGCGAGTTCCAAATGAATAGACCTTAGCTGCCTGCACAGGCCAGTCTATGAGGCCCGCACAGGAGGGTTGAGGGTAACAGAGCAGGCCTTTGGACATAATTGCCCCAGGCACTGGCCCTGGGAACAATTGGTGAGTGGGAAGGGAAGGGAAGCAGTGATGACAGAGGACAGTCCTCCCAGACTGAATGACTAGCGTCTGAGCTTGCTGCTTCTTTAGCATTTGAATGGACAGAGGACAGTGGAGGGTGTGAGCTTAGAGAACCAGCAGACTGGCAAGCTCTCCCTCTTGGCCAGATAGGAACCCTTCATCCTCTGAATGTGTGGATCAAGGTCTAAAGTTCCTCCCTCCCCTTTTTGGGCTGCGATGCCATCTCTCAGATCCCACAGAGCTTTGTCTCTTTAAAATCTACTCTCTGCCTCCAGCCCCCAGGACTCCTGTGTTTATTACTGAGCAAATCTCCCTCTCTCTTTTCTCTCCCTTAATGGAAAGAGTGACGGCCTTCATGCTGGGTTTTCTACTATCTCTCTGATTCATCCCTTCTCGAAGGCCAGAAAGCCACAGCTGGTCGCCCTCAGACGCACTGTGCGAAGGTCATATGGTGTTTAAGGTTGAATTCCGCACCATTATTTCACAATCAGATTACACAGTTCAAAAAGAATTCTAGTTCAGAAGCTTGGCCACATCCCAGCCCTGTGTTCCTGCTCAGTAGTTGAAGGGAGCAAGGAGGCACTTCCTTCCCCCATTGCGTGGCTCAGAAGCGCTCTTGCTCCTGGAGGATGGTCTCTGGCCTCTCCCCAAACACGCGTCATCTCCCAGCCCTTGAATCTTCCCCTGGTGCACTTTACCTTCCTACACTCGTGCACACTTCTCAAATCCACACATCACCCTTAAGCGTTGGAGTTTGGGACCCCAGATGAGGATTGGTAGAGGAATCACCGTGGCTCTCCCATTTCATGTTTATATGTGGAGAAACTCTTATTGAGTCACACTCTTAGTCTCTTTTCTTTCCCTTATTTGGTGTTAAGGTTTGTGCCTAGTTGTTCCTCCAAAGCCTCAAGCAGTCATGGGGCAGCTTCTGGAGTTTGTGATTCATTATTGTGGGTGTGGATGCTGCACCTGCCCTGGGGCAGGGAATTTGTATCGGAATATAAGGAGGGATGAGAGGCTAGCTAGCTGCCTGAGCTGCTGCCACTCCCTTTGCTCTCTCTGCTCTTTGCAGGAAGGGTTGTTCTCTGCCATGTGCCGCTCTGCCTTGGAGCCAGCTGAATACGGACTGAAACTTTCAGTAACTGTGAACTAAATAAACCTTTCCTTCCTTCATTTTGAGAGTCAGGTATTTGTCCCAGCAACGAGAGAAGAGTACTGAGACACTTGGTGGATTTTGGAGAAAGACCCCGGTATGGTCAGCTTGGCTCCATTTCCAGACATGCCTGCCTGCAAGGGGCCTTATACCTGCTCTGTTCTGGCCTAAAGGTGAAAGCTAACATAAGACCACCGAAGTTGTCCACCACAGCTGTACTCAGTGCATAAGTGGAATTTGGACCCTAGTTTCTCTAGTTGGCTTTATCAATCATTTAGCAGGAACTCTGATGTTTGGTTCAAAAGAGGTAATGGTTGGGATTCAAAGACTCTCCTGTGGGTACCACGTGTATGCTAATACACTTCTAGTTCAGAGACCAGCAAACCTCTTATTGGAGGAGCTCTCTGAGTATATGCAGCACTTGAGATTCTCCAGCACTCTCAGGGCCCCCAAGATGTCACCACCTAGATTTCACTGCTGAGTTACTCCTCTATGGTGCAGAACTTCAGCACTGTGTAAAACTCTCTCTGTCTCTCTGAAGTGAAGAGGACCCCAGGGGCTATTCTCTCATTCCCACCTATGGCCCGTGTCCTGACACCTTCTGTCCACTTGGCGATGATGCCCACTGCTCAGCACTGCTCTTGGGGCAGGGTCACCCTAAGAAAGCTGCATTTGTGGTGATGTGCATGTAGTAGCCTTGTGCTGCTGGGCTTCTGTGTTCTATGTACAAGGCTTAGGATGACTTTCCCCTTTCTCATTTGCCTTGCCCAGGAATTGGGCAGCTCTGAGTGTGTCCTCACATCCCACGGCTGGCTGCGTGCTTTCTCTCCATGATCCTCTGTGATTTTGGCTCAGGGTCCCACTCTGGCATCAGTGTTTTACAACATTCTCTTCCTTCCCATCCTGGGCTCCCTCCACCTAATTTCATGAGCTTCTCTTCATGCAAAGAGGCTCTTCTGGGGCCAACCCAGTAGTCATGTCCAGACAAACTGACAGGTACAAGCCAATGTTTTTTGAGCCAAACACTGTTCTAACCATGTTTCCTGAATTAAGTGAGCAGATCTCCCTAGCAATATGGTGAGATAGGCACTGCCATTTTAATCCATGCTCTGTGGACAAGAGAACTGGCTCAGAGAACTTCAGAGGTTTGGTCCAGTGCACGTGCATGGTGGGTTACAGAGCCGTTCTTTGCATCCTCAGGGTCTGGACCCAGAAAACCCTCTTCACCCTCCTGGGACTAAATCTGAATTGGTGATATATACCAGGAAGGGAGGAGTTCTAAGAGAAATTGAAGAAGACAGAAAATAAAAAGGGAGGAAAATAAAAGACATGTAGATGCCCTATTCTGGGCTGAATTTTATCTCAGTAAGAATTGTGTGTTGAAGTCCTCGCTGCCTGGACCTTCAAATGTGTCTGTATTTGGAAACAAAGCCTTCCCAGAAGCCACTAAGGTAAAACGAGGCAGATGGGTGGGTCCTAATCCAATGTAACTGAGTCCTCATAAGAAGAGATCAGGATCAAAGAGTGACAGCATGAGAACAGCAGGGAGGGCCCGTCTGCGAGCAAGAGAGGGGCCCCAGAAGAACCCAACCTACAGGCCCCTTAGCACTGCACTGTGAAGGCACTGACTTCTACAGCTGAAGCCGCTGGCCTGGGAAAGGCTCCATGGCAGGCCTGGCAGGCTGCACCTGCCTCCAGCTCCCAGTGTGGTCTGCAAGGCGCCCTGGCATACCCATTATACAGACTCCAAAGCATCCTTCCTTTTCTTTTTCTTTTTCTTTTTATGAATTTAGTATAGGGTCTACAGGGTCTCACTACATAGATTGGACTCATAGTGATCCTTCTGTTTTCAGACTCCCAAGCACTGGGATTACAGGTACACACCACCACGCCCAGTCTCATTTGCCATTTCAGCGTACCCTGGGAGCGGGGGCGGCACGGCCTGCCAGGGATCGAACCCCAGGCCTGCACCTCCTAAGCAGCGCTTCAGTCCGCTGAGCTACCTGCATGCTTTCTCTCCATGGTCCTCTGTGATTTTGGCTCAGGGCCCCACTCTGGCCCCCCTCCTTTTCTTTTATTTTTAAACAAGCGAGAAAGCTGGTTCTCAAGGAGGGGAGAAACTGACCAAGATGCAAATATGTGTATTTTGAGAAGATAAAGGAAGGCCAACAAAAAAGAATCTAAGCCTGAGATGGCTCAAATCTTCGTTCTGTTTCCTAAATGGAAAACAAAGACTCAGAGGAATGAAGTACTTACCCCAGAAAGAGATATGTGCATCTCAGAAGATGTGGAAAGGGAAACAAAGCCATGAAAGAAGCCAGTTTGCTAGAACTTCTTCAATGATGATGGCTCTATTTTGTGTTATAAACTCAAAAAATTATTTTATATTAAGTAAGGGAAGTATACAGAATGCGCCCTGTCTTCTGCTATTGAGTAATGGTGAAAATGGAAGCCTTGCTTACTGATCCCTTTGTTGGGTAAACTAAAGATACTTTTAGCTAGAATCTACTGGAATTGGGGCCAGATACATATATTATATACATGTATATATTATATATATTTATTACAAAGGGCTTGTGTTGAGTGTCTCACATGTGTTTAGAACTGTGCTCATTGAGCTGTTGTTACCAGAAAAAGCTCCTAAGTTCACAGCCATTCAGGAGGTCCGATGACAAAGGTGTGCACAATGTTGGCTCATGCAAGCTCTGCCCGTGTTTAGGCATCAGGATGAATCAATGACGGGAAAGCACTAAGCACTGCAAACATTAGGCACATGTTTAAACATGAATCACTGCAAAAGGCTGAGGTTAATGTGAGTGCCTTTCACTTTCCTAATAGAAAGTGGAGCCAACTGGTGCCTCCATCCACAGGCTCAGCAATGCCCGTGTGGTTTTCATGTGGTCAGAGGCATTAGTTAGGGTCTTGTCCATATCTATTAGGAGGGAGGAAGCCCATTTAGCAAATTAAAATTGTTTTTATTTCCCCAGCTAATTGTTTTCTAATTGTTTAAGTAAAAGGTTTTGGTCTTGATTAGAGGCTTTTAGTAAATGAAATCTGTTCACATTTTACAAGTTAAATATTTAGATCTTAGAGAAGCAGTCATGGTTGGTGAGATTTGCTGTGGCAAGGGTTTCAAAATATAAATGCAGATGTGGAATAGGCCTGAGAGAAGATCTGGCTCAATAGTTTGATCTTACTACTGAGGAGCTAGAGATCTGGGGAGGTCACGGGGCCAGAGAGGGGAAGAAGCCAGGCCAGAACTGCCTGAATCTGTCATCCTGGATAAGCAGACATTTGCTTGATGTCCTCCTATTGCCAACACAAATGCCTTTAATTAAATATTCAACCCCCTAACCAGCCTACCGCAGATGCAATGGAGCATGCAGGAATAGTGAGTTATGTGTTGTACAGCTTCATATAGTACGCTATATTTTTCACATTTAATGCAAATTGGTCAGTTCTTGATATTTACCTGAGTAGTCACTATGGGAAAATTTAACACATCATTGGTAGAATTTGAATCAAGTGACCTAAAGTTATACACATGAGTGTACACACACAACTTCAAATAAAATTAATGCATTCAATTGTATTGTAAAAGAACAAATGGTAGGAGAACAATAACAAGGATTTGATGCAGAGAAGGGTGTTCTCTAGAGCCCCTCATAATTCAGTCAATGGTGATAGACCTTCTAAGGGGGCTAAGGATGATGACTTCATGGTCAAATTCAGGTGGAGAGTACCCATTTGAGCAAGATGAGCTGGATGCTTTTCTTGTTATTTTCCTCAGGTATTCTCTTCTCTTTGTCTTTTCTCCTCTTTCCTCTTCTCTCTCCTTTGAACTCTTTGACATTAGAAACTTCAGCATTGTGAACTACATGGTAAAGTGAAAAAGGATGAATAGATTCATTTAATTTCTGCCTTCCTGACTTCTTTTGTAATTATGGAAATCCCAACTGCTAGAGAAGTTGCAGAGTAATGGAAATTTCCTGACAATCTGGCAAGAATACAGATTGGTTCTATCCATTTAGGAGGGCAATTTGGCAATGTCTGGGAAAGTTAAAGTTGGCCATATGAACTTTTTCTTGAAATTAGTGTTACAAGAAATGTATTTTAAAAGCCACTGGTAGAGCATCCTCTTGGCTTTCCCCGGTTTGACTCAGCCCAGGTAAGAGATGGAAGTGGCCATGGTAGATTGAGTTCCATGGGACCTCCACGCTTGGTGAGCCCTCACTACAGCTTTCCCAGGTGTTCTGGTTTATCATTTACTTTCTTCCTCCTGGGAAGCTGATAGGCACCATAATTCAGGCAGCTTTTTTTTTTTTTTTTAATTTTAGGGAAGGGTCTACAGGGTGTTCAGGGTCTCACTATTAGATCAGACTCATGGGGCCGGGGCGATGACTCAGTAGAATAAGCACTTGCCTGGAAAGTGCAACGACCTGAGTTCTGAAAATAATAATAATAATAATAATAATAATAATAATATCAGATTTGTAGTGATCTGCCTGTTTACAGTGTCCCACGAGCTGAGATTACAGGCACGCACCACCATGCCCAGTCTCAATTGCTGTCTCAGCATGCCCTGGGGGCGGGGGCATCACGGCAGGCCCAGGGATCAAACCCCTGGCCCCTGCGCCTGCTTGCAGGCGCTTTATTCTGCTGAGCTATTTGGCCTGCCCATGGTTGCTATCTTTTAAATTTACTAGTAAACATTATACTGTTTTATTTTTAGTATAAAGTATTTTTCTATGAGAATAGACTTGAGATAAAACAAATCATACCATTCTTCCATGTACCAAACATTCATTCATCATCACTGCGTGTCAGTCCCCGCACTTGCCGTAGCAGCGCTGAATGAAGAGATTTAGGCTCTGTGATCAAGGATTGTGCCCTTGTGTAATGGTAGACCACAGACTACAGAATGGTGAAATTAGTACTTGAGTACTTACAATGTGCAAAGTTTTCTTTTAAGCTCTTTATAAAAAGTTCCTTCATCCCTCACAACAATCCTATAAGGTAAGTACTACTAATGTTGTAGGCAGCTGAGTTAGATAGAAATATTACAGGCAGCTAGACAGGGTCAGACCCCTCAAGGAGACAAAATAGAAGACAAGGTGACTTTGCAACTGGGAAGAGACAGACACTCCCATATGGGCAAGACCAAGACAAAAAGAGGAAGCACAGATACATACTTCCCTAGGGATGGGCATTAGGGATTGATATCCTAAATAGTATCAATCAACTTGAAAGAGCCCAAGTGAGTCACTAGCCCAACCCCCAACAGGAAGAGACGTGATTCACTTTCCCATTTGATTCTGGATTTAATCAATTTTACCTGATCAATGGTGCTTGTAATCTCATTGGCTGACCGTAGTTTTGTCCCACCTCATGCTCAACTAAGCAAGTTCCCATGTCTTCTCCACTACCTTAGACCCACCTCACCACATGGTTTTCCTCTATAAAAGTCCCTAGAAGAGACAACTCCCGGGGGAACTACCCGCTCGGGCCTCCCTTCCTGTCCCTCTCTCGGGACAGGAGCTTTCTTTCTCTCACTAAATATATTCTGCTCATAACCTCTGTTTGTTCCTAAAATTCATTCTTTGGTTTTAGAGAACATGAACTCATGCAGGTCAGGTCTAGAGATTGTTTTTCCCTACGTCATTTGGAGGTCACCCACCCGAGACCAGTTTTTCTCCCTGTATCACTATCAGTTCCATTCCACAGTCGATGCAAGTTATATTCCATGCCCAAGTTTACATAGCTTGTAAGTGGATGGTTAGGACTGAAAACCAGATAGACAGACCAAGCCCCTGTGCCCCTGGCCAGGCCAGCCGTATGGTCAGGCATGGACAAAAAGCTTTAGGAACACAGAGGGAACCTGCTTATAGGGGTAAAAGAGGGAAGGTCTGAAGAAGCAGTCCAATCTGACCAGCATCTTAAAGAATGAGTAGGTGGGGGTGGAGGGGGAAGGACTTTCCCTGACAGACAGCACATAGTGCTGGGATGGAGTTCACAGCAGGGGAGCCCCTGGCTTCCTTCCAGGAGCTGGGAGAAGCTGGTATTAGTCACACCAGACACCTCTTCTCGTCCAGGAACCTGGCCTGGCTTACCTGACCTCCTTATAGCTCCAGCTAAGCATTCTGCCTTTTCTCAGGTCCAGCATCTTCTCAACCCCTCCCTTAATTTATTCATTTATTTAATTATTGTCTTTTTGAGACAGGGTCTTGCTATGCAGCTCAGGCTGGCCTTGAGCTCACTTTGTAGCCTAGGCTGGTCTCAAATTTACAACAATTCTCCTGCCTCAGCCTCCCAAGCACTGGAATTATTTCTCCTTTTAAGAAAATCCTGGAGACCTGCTTTCCTTCCCTTCTCCTTTCCTCTGATTTTTATGCCTAGTGTGCTTTGCCACAGTCCTCAGAAGGTTCCCATGGTTCTGCTGAAACCTGAGGGCCATACAGGTTGTTTAATGGATGAAGTGATCCTCCCTGGTCACAGCAAGGACCCTGGACCTGTGTTTCCAGATTCTACTGGAGCAAACACCACTGCGAATCCCATGGAAACATGGGACCCTGGACTCTCTGGCCCCAGGTACATCTGTGAGGGGACTTTCTCCTTATGTAGTCACTATTGTTATGAACAGCCGTGTAAAAATAAGCTCCCCTGTCTTGAAATATGGAATGACGGAGAATGCAGCCCTGGGATTTATTGCTCCACACGGCATGCAGATATAATTTTTACTTGGCTGCCGTGATGACAAGATTCAGTAAGGCATTAGGCAAGTAAGTCTGAATTACTTGGCTAAAATATGGAATGTATCTGGGCGTGCAGTCCCTCTGTAAGGGACCTGATTAGCCTCGGCCCCACCGGGGCAGGAAGATGCCTGGAGTCTCATTTCCATTTGGCTGACTTGGAAAGGTGGGGTCCAATCGGGCTAAATCTCTCAACTGGGAATTTGGAAGGAAGATTGTGAAAAATGAAAGCTGGTCACAGAGCTGCCACTCACTGTCGCTCAGATTTCAGATAAGAACTCAGGCTCTTTTTTTATTGTCTCCCTCACTTAACCTCTGCCTTGTTTCTTTCTCATCCCTCTGGGGAAGGGGGAAAGAGAGAATGAAAAGAAGAGAAAGCATGCTTTCTTTTCAAGCCCATAGCCATTTTGGTTCATGTCAGTAAATAAAGGTTAAGCAGAGAGGGAGCCTGGGTTAGGACAACAAATGCCATGTGAGCATCTCAGGAACTCTCCTTGCTGCCTGGAAGGAGCTGCTGCAAAGATCAAACCCTTTAGCTATTCGGTCTCCTGCATCCCATTTGAGTTGGCCCCACCATCACTTACTGACATTTGAAATGTTTCTATGTGAAAAGGAAAGAGAAAAGAACATAAACAGAAGCGGGAAAAAAATACCCTGAAGATGTCATATCCTGGTTAGTGAGAACAAGGAATATCCGGCTTTGCGCAGACTGAAGGGTGTGGCGTATGGGTTTTTGTTTTTCCTTTTTGTCTTGGTCTTTTCCTGTTTCTTCCCATACACTGCTGCATTTACTAATGTGATGATAAGGATGACTTACACTGGCCCAGTGTTCCAGGATGCAAGGGGGCCCGGAAGTTAAAGGGCCGAGCCCCCTCGCCCAGTGAGAGGGCAGGACTTTGAAGGGTGTGCTTAGGCTTTGGGCACTGGCAAGCCACTGGAGGAAGTCGGCTATCCTGAGACAAAGACGGTAGATGCATGCAACTCCCGAAGGATGTCCTTGATGTGACCTCCAGGCCTCACAGCCCAGGGCGTGGCTCCAGCAGGCTCCAGGCATAGTCAAAGAGCAGCAGAGGCTCGCACTGGGCCAGTTTGGTGGAGATTTCTGGGAAGAAGCTATCTGGGAGTTCATAATTTGGGATTGCAATCACTATTTCTGGTGCCTGGGGGTCCTCCAGGTCAGTGTATCTGAGCCTTGTTAGAATACGGGTTGTGATCCTGTAGGTCTGGGGTGTGTGTGTGGGTGGGGGGCTGCATTCTGCATCCTAGTTAGTTTCTGAGTGGCATTTCTGCTGGTGGCCACAGACCATACTTTGGATGGCAAATGTGCTTGGTGCAGAAGTGGAGGCTCAGGAGCAAGAACAGGGCTCTGAGGTCATCAGGGTTCTGAGGTTGTGGCAATGAGGTCAGCATGGCTAAACAATAAAAACAGAAACAAAAACCTTCGAGGCGTCAGAGACAGCTGTAGGTACCACTCAGCTTTCTGCCGTTGTCTATGTCCCATTTGTCAGGCATTTGGCAACCTCTGGAGCTCTCACCTCAGTAAGAAGTGTGCATGTTCTGTTGATTTCCACAGCATTGGCCCAGAACTCTGGGAGCTTGTTAGAGACGCAGATTGTGAAGCTTCCAGATCTCTGCATTCAGAAGAGCTTGGGGTGGGTGGGGTGGGGCGTCCTCAGCCAGGTCCGAGCGCAGAGAGGAGCAATTGAAGCATTGGGTCCTCAGCCACACTGTTCTTTCTTTGAATCTCAAAGCATGAAAAGCACCAAAGAAAACAAAACATTTGGTTTACAAAAAAAAACCAACAACAACAACAAAAACTATTAAAAGTACAAGTAACACCTTCAGTGGGAAATTGAGAAAAAACAGAAGCAACAATATGGAATTCACCTATAATTTACTACGAGCACTTTGGTTCCTATTCTTTTAGACATCTCCTCTACACAATCTAGAAACAAAAGTGGAGGCATAATTGTAATTAGATGTTAACTTGCTTTTAAGCCTACAGTGTTTTGAAAAATTCTCTATAAACCACTTCAACACACATTTTGATGATATCCTCTTGTGTTTTTCTTTTCAATGCCTACTGCCCATTGGCATTCTTTTCTTCAGTTATTCAAGTAAAGTGAAGTAAATTTCCTTTTTTTGGTTTCTAAATGTTTACCTTCATAAATCAAGGTTTGAATTTTGGAATTCACTTTCCCAGGTTCTACTGTGATCTTATCCAATGATTTGATAAATCACCTTGTGAATGACTCATCTCCCTTCTAAACTATTGTTTCTATATCTCTGGGCCTAATGTTTGCCCTTGGCTTCCCGCACAGAGATATTTCCAGAGTTATAGTGGGGCAAAATCTATAAATTTCTCTGAATTATTGGCAATAGAGAAAGAAAGATAGGTACTATTGTTATTCTCTTTGCACTTATCACAGAATTCCAAGCTGTTGTCATAGAAGGACATTTAAAAATTTTAGTCTCTTTCAAGGGTAACACAGAATGTCCCTCTAGACATTGTTGCTGCACTTATGCAGACATACAGTTCTTGTCTTTTCCGTGAGATGATAGTAGGACATTGGCTGCAAGAGGGCAAGAGACAACAGAGCCATTGACAAGTCATGTAATTCCACTGTACCTTGTGTTTAGTTTTTATCATATGACCCAGGAGAAGCTGAGTTAGTGAGGACCAAACAGAGAAGTGAGCCAATAGGAGATGGATAGACAGCCTTCACACATGTACAGGCTGATGGATGCAAGACACTGGGTAAGCAAGGTCGTGGGCAGGCTGGGGCTCTGCAGGGCCAGGCTTGGTGCTGCCGTCATTAAGCAGCGATCTCTTCTTTCTCTAAGGAAAATCTCAGTCAGCTTTTAAAACATCCCACCTGATTAATCTATGGCCACCAGGACAATCTCTAATTTAAACTCAACTGATTAGGACCCTTTTACAGCAGTACCTAGATTAGTCTCCCAATGAATACTAGGGGTAGGAGGTGGGGAGTAGCAGGGGCTATAGCCCATCCTAGCTACAACATCAAAAAAGCCATCATAGTTCTCATCTTGTCAACTGAGCAGCCATTCACATCTCTTTAAATCATATTTTCTCTCTATTTTTTTTTTAATATTTATTTATTTATTGTCTGTATGTGGCCAGCTCAGCCCACCAGGGGGCAGGGCTGGCTGGCATGTGGTGCTGGGGGATTGAACCGCGGTCCCTGTGCTTTGCTTAGCTTGTTCTAAGTAGGTGCTTTAGACCACTGAGCCATCTCACCAGCCCCCATATTTTCTCTCTAAATAAAGATAATGACTAAATTCTATTCCCACAGAACATGACACAACTCCCAGAATACAGTCAAGAGCATTAGGAAATGTCTGTTATTCATTGTCATTTTTATACTCTGCTATCTTCTATTATCAATAATTCATAAATGGTTAACCTTCCTTTTGCCCAAGTTTCCATCTCAAGGTTCTTTTTGATTTATTTCCATTGTTTTTGTTATAGAAAATCAACTTCATAAGACAGCAGCCAACTCTTTGATGGCTCACTCCCCTGAAGCATTGTCTCCATGGAAAGTTAGGCCAAGCATTAACATTGTTTATGTAGTATTTCATCGAATACTCACAGCCCTCATGTGATGTAGGTGTTACTACCTCTATTCTTTAGCTTGGGATACTGTCCTTAGGGTGTAGTTGAATTGGCCACAATCATAGAGCTTGTACAAGGCAAAGGTAGGATTTGAGCCCAGTGAAATTTTACTCCAAAGAGAAGGATCTTAAACATAACTAAGCCATTTTGAAGGTTGCAGTTAGTGTTTCTTTAGGGAAGAGCTGTAGACCATCTATGTCAGAATTACTTGATATACATGAAGATTCCTGGGCCAAATTTCAGACTTAGTAGATCAGATTGGGGTCAGAAAATCAGCATTTTAAACAAATTTCCCAAGTGATTTCTTTATGGTTAGAACAACTCGAAAACAGAGAGCTAAAGAAAAGATTTAAAAAGTAGATTGTCTTCATTGTTGCTAAGTTTCCATCATTCATGTTGTTGAAAAGAAGCATCGTGAAATGTTGGAGACAACCTCCTAGGTGAGTTCAAGCTAGAATTGTGCTAACCAGGGGTGCATGTGCTTCTTGCAGGAGAATTTCCCACTTTCCTTACATGTCCAAGGCGTGAGTCCCTGCCAGTGTCACATATCTCATGCTCAGGGAACCAACCTTATCACACATATTCATTACCCAGACACAACCATGAAATGCTGTTATTACTATCCCCAGTGCAAGAAAGACAACATTAGATAGGTCAGTGGTT
This sequence comes from Octodon degus, assembly GCF_000260255.1. Lineage (NCBI taxonomy): Eukaryota > Metazoa > Chordata > Mammalia > Rodentia > Octodontidae > Octodon > Octodon degus. Next base: position 11,752,796 of record NW_004524592.1, read on the forward strand.
CGAGTTATAGTAACAGATATGTACGCCAGAGACATTTAAGACCTTTTCATTATCTTGGTTTTGCATGTAAAGTCAAGGATGGGGGAGAGAAGGGGGCCTGTGGGACTCTGCCAGGCATATGATAAAGAAGGAAAGGCAAAGAGAAATGCCTGTTTTCGTTCCCAAGCCAGATCAATCATAACTCCAAAGTGATCTCTAATCAAAATCCAGCATATGGTTTTTATTAATTTGGGGCAATTCCCCTGCCATCTAGTGCAATAAAAAGGATATCATAAAAGATTGATATAATAAAAGATTGTAGCATCCCTTATCAAGCTAGCAAACAAGAAGAATAAAATCCAAGGTAATGAAATAAGTCGAATTGCTACACCCTCTCTTCTCTGGCTTTTATTATTACTATTTTTTATTTTATTGCTGGGAGTTCTGAGAGAAAGAGATTTAGAGCTGTGTTACGAATAGTTTTTAAATTAAGTTCATTTCCAATATGAAGTAGATACCGAGGGCCCAAACTTCCCACCAGTCCCAATGGGGAGAATGCAAAGTACTCTCTAAGCTCTGATTTGCAGGAATAATTTACCCATACTTAGCTTATTGTTTTCCAAAATAGGAAAAAAATGAGCTCATGAGTTTTTTCTTTTTTATGCTGGGAATTGAATCCAGGGCTTCCTATATAGCAGGCAAGTGCTCTACCACTGAGCTACATCTCCAGACATTTTTTATTTTGAAGGTCTTGCTAAATAGCTCAAGCTGACCTTGAACCTGTGACCCTCCTACCTCTGCCTCCTGAGTAGCTAAGATTACAGACATGTACTACCACATCTGGTTAGCACCTGAGTGTTTTGTGATCAGTTGGTTTCACCAATTCTGTTCCCTCTAATGTCATATAGTTCACATCACTTTCCCCAGAGCTAACCCTTGGGATGAGGAAGGCTTGTGTCCTCTGACTGCCCCGCCCCACCCAGATCCAGCTTTCTGGCTTGTTGGCTTGGCCACCACTAACCCGTGCAATGCAGATAACACAGGAGAAGCTCACACGGCACCTCTAGAAGCTGCCTGTCACTGTTGAGCATGGCCAGGAGGCAAGGGCAGCGATGAGGAACCTGGCTGAGTGGTAGGGTAGGGCTGTCCACACAGGTTCCTTGTCATTTTCTTAAACATCCTGTGAGGTGGGACATATTAATACCACCTCATAAAACAGGACACCATGTCTTCGAGGGGTTCCATGACCCATTCAAGGTCACACAGGTGATGGAAGAGCAAGGATTCCAGCCAGGTTTGTCCATCAGTGAAGTGCAGTCTTCTCTTGTGCCCTGGTGTCTGCTGCTGATGGAGTCACTCTCCCCCCACCACTGGGGGAGGGGAGTAGCTGGGAGTCCAGGCCAAGGCAGCCTTTCTATCCCAAACCCTTGCCACAGCTTTGGGCGCAGCCACATTCTGTGGACAGAGAAGAGGCTCTGTGTCGCTTATGTGTCTCAGGGTGGGCTGAGAGCGGTAAATTTACAAGATCACATTAGTGCTAGGCTCATGAAGCTGAACCAGGTCTTTTTAATGAGCCAGCTCTAAGTTTTGGAGTAAAACACTGACTTAGAATTTTGTTTTGGGGGGCCAGGGAGATAGCTCAGTAGAATAAGTGTTTGCCTGGCAAGCACAAGGGCCTGAGTTTAATCCCCGGTTCCACCAAAAAAAAAAAAAAAGAATTTTGTTTTGGCAGAGTACCAAATGACTTACCCTGCTCTGCAGAGTGCTGTAAGTGTTCAAAAGATTCCATACATGGGGAAATCGCCCAGAAGAAATGATTGTGTAACATTGTAAGGATGAGGAGAATGTCTTAGCCAGCTCTGGTGGCTATAACAAGATACTATAGGCTGGCCAGCTTAAGCAATGGGCGTTTACTGTCTTTCCCATAGTTCTGGAAGCTGGGAAGCCCAAGCTCAAGGTGCAGCTGCTTAGGTTTCTGGTGAGGGCCTCTTCCTGGCTTGTAGATAAAAGTCTAGGCCGCAGGAAGTTCCACCTGTATTGACAGCTCCTCCCCTCACTGCTCATGTGACAGCTGGAGCTCCACTTCCAGTCAGATCGAAGAGGGGCATCAACACTCTCTCAGAAGAGAGGAACCCTGCTATGGGTATATGAGGGATAGGTGTGTGCTCCTTCAGATCATCCCAAACTACCTTGGCCTTCCTCATGGAAAAACTGTCTTCCACGAAACCAGTCTCCTGGTGCCAAGAAAGGTTGGAGACTACTGTTCTGGTTCAATGTTTTTACCTAATAAAGACACTAATCCCATAAAAGCATCCCCAAGTACTGTCACACTGGGCTTAGGACTTCAGTATGTAAGACTGGACTACAGTGGGGGCCAATGTGGCAGTAAAATGAGACCTGGCCACTTTCTTCTGAGCTCATCATGGCAAGAGGAGGCAGGAAGAGGCCAACCACAGGGGAAGGAAACCTGGACACAAAGCAGGCAGGAACAGGGACTCACTAACACCTCAGTGCTCCCAAATTGCTTTGAATCCAAAGAGAGGTCTTGTAGGTTGCTATTCCCTGGAGCACAAGATTTTCCAGGGGTTCTTAGTGGAATGAATTGGCATTTCAGGGTTTAGTAACTGGGGACATAAAATGCCATTTCCTGTCATCCTTAAATCATTTTTCCAAACATAAACTTGACCCTTGGAACAAAAAATTATCCTTGTAACCTTGGCCTCCTGTTTCTGGAAGGTGAGAAACATCTCAGGGTGCAAGGGACATTCCTTAGGTTAAAAATGCAAGTGTACTGTTTAGAAGACTTTGGCAGACTAGGGGTGTCTTACTAATAGGGCTAGGAATTTAGAAAAGAATGTCATCAATTGTACTATAAGTTTACTTTTCATCGAATGAATTTTAATGCCAGCTTTTGACATCACATCCAGGAATCCCTAAGAAAGAGAAAAACCTGCCTGGACACTTACTTGATAGCCTCTAAAGCAGCGTCTCTGGTGTTATCTCAGCTCCATTTCTAAAACACATTATTTTCTCACAAAACATTTTAAATATAGCACCAGGAATATTCATCATATTGCTTGTATTCACTGCAACCTGGATGCAGACTGTCTTTGAAGAGCCTTTTTTTTTTTACATATCTTATTTTGTTATTCAAATGTTGAAGCATATTTTGCATGAAGATACATCTTTTTAGGGGCGGATTTTGTTCTGGAAAACGAGTGCAGCATTTCTATTTCTCGCATCTTTACATAACTGGTTTCTTGTCAGCAGATGTAACTGCGTTTGACAAACCAGCCTGTAATCTGTGTCCCTGCAGGTCATAGGCTTCGGTGGCTTTTCAATTTCCTAATTAGGAGGCAATACCTTTCCTAGGGAGATTGTCAAAAATGAACAGGCAGTTCTCAAGATCTAGAGTATTTCTTTCACTAAATTTTGATTCAAAATACAGGCCCTTGTCACCTCAGAGTCAACTCTGTCCTCGATCTAACCTATGGATTTAAACTTGACTGGCTTGCTAGAAAGACCGTGCTCCTCATTAGCCAGGACGGAGAGTACAACCAAGCCACACACGTCTACGATGACCCCAGCTGATCTAACTGCAGAGGTTCAGCTAGGAGAGGGAAACTCATGAAGCTCTGCTTTTTGTTCTCTTTTCAAATAGAGTTTGTGACATTAGAAGATGGCATTTTATTCTTGTTATCAAATACCCAGCATCACTGGACTGTAAGCCAGGTTATTTTCAGAGAAGCAGGCTGTACAACACCCACACAGACATTGGTCCTGCTCGTCTCTGGCTCACTAGCAGCAGCCAGTGTTGTCACCAGCATCCCACATCCCTCTCCTACCCAGCAGGCCACTGCATCACACAAGTGTCGGCAGTGCTGCTGCCCTATTCCATGTGGATGGCACTCCTGTGGCTATGTGAATGGGGCTGCTTGACTTGGAACACCTGCCCTACTATGAGGCAGAAGACTTCCCGCCAATATGTTTGCAGTTCCGTGCTGTTATTGTTTATATCTATATGCTTTCCCGAAGCCTCATGCAGTCATAGGCAGGGCTTTGAGAGGTGACTGGATCCCGAGTGTGACTAGCCCACTGAGGGATGGGCTTGTAGCTGGATATGACGTGGAAGGCGAAGCCTGGTGGGAAGAGATGGTCCCTGAAGGCGTGGCCTGGGAGGGTACAGAATTCACTGGGGAAGAACCTATTGCCTGTGTGCCTCAGTGGGCCCTTTGTGTCACTGAAAGCTCTGTAAGGGTTTCCATCACTGGCCTGCTCCCTTGATGCCCCACTGTTTCATGCCTGTCATGCGATGGACTGATTGTCCTCTGTGATGCCCCTCTGCCATGCCACCCTGCCTGGAACCAGCCAGCTATGGACTGAAACCTCTATAAACTGTGAGCTAAAATAAATCTTCCTTTAATGGGTGGCTGTTGGGTGTTATGTCTCAGTAATGAGAAAATGACTAAGACACAGGCCAAGATAGGAGCCTCAGTGGTGACCAGTTTCTCAGCTTCTGTCAAGTCTCTGAGCTGACTTTCTGCTATCTTCTAGAATTGGGTTATCAGTGTTCTGTCACTGCTCTGACAGATGGTCACAGACGTAGTGGCTTCAGCACCATCAGTGTGTCATCTCAGGGTCCGGGGGTTCAAAGTCCAGTAGGGGTTCTGGTGGGCCAGTGAGCCTTTCCATAGGCTCTAGGGGAGTGTGCCATCCTGCTCAATTCCATGCCACACAGGCCTGAGCTCCCTTCTCCTTAGTGGCTCTCTGTTCCTGGAGGCCTGTCTTTTGTCCTTGGTTGTGGTCTCCTACAGCTCAGAAGCAGCCGCAGAGTATTGGATCCTACCCTCACTGCCATCTGTCCAAGCTTCGGCATGACTGTCTCCTTGCAGCTGATGGATGATCCCTGCTTTAAGGACTTGAGTGATTGGATGGGGCCTATTTGGGTTGTCCAAAATCATCTCTGTCTCACAAGGACCATAATCTAGCCAAAGCTGCCACTGTCCCTTTTGTCATGTATGAGGACATATTCATAGTTTCCTAGGAGCAGGATGCAGCTATCTGTGGAAGAACTCTGTTCTGCTTACCATGTTGTTGATTTAATTATTCTGCCTCCTAATATGGTTAAACATTAAAACCAATTAATCATTGAGAATTGCTGTGTTTTGGACACTGTTGGCTGATTGTTGTTTTCCTTCATCCACAGGCATATATTTTCCCATTTAATTCTTTCGATGACCCCATGAGGTAACATTGGTGTCCCAGCCAAGAGTGAAATCAGCTGCAAGTCACAGAAGCCCCAAGCAAGGCTGGTTTGTTATTTAGAAATAAAAGTGGGCTATATAACAGCTCACTGATGCTACCAGGACCCTCTTATTCATTCTCCTTCTCACTGGAACAAACACTTAACATTTACAATTTAAAGGAGTGAAGCTTTATTTCGGCTCACGATTCATACAGCTTTCAATCCACAGTGGCTGGCTCCAAGGCAGGATGGCATCGCAGAAGAGCCTGGTTAAGTAAAAGCTGCTCAGCTCATGGTGAGCAGGAAGCCACGAGAGGAGGGAGGATCCAGAGAGGGAGAGGCGCCCTTTTAGGTTACACCCCCCACCTCCTGCTCTGACTCTGCTGCTCTCCCAACATCAAGCCAGCTGAAGCAGCCCTCTATTCCAGTTCACTGTTTATAAGCCCTGACTCTGAGTGCATGAGGCTTTGGGGGGGACACCCAGATATAAACCATGACAGGACTCTCAGTCTTTTTTCCTAGTGGTTGACAGTACCAACCCTGAAGGCACTGCCTGGGTCCATTGTTCATAAAAGGCACATCATGCGTAGGTGGAGATGATAATATACTCAGCATAAAAGACAAAGGGGTAAATGAGTTAATACAGTTAATGTGCTTTCAACCACACCTGGAGCATATGAGATACTTAAGGTTGGCTACTTTAAATGTGATTTGGGCTTCGTGCTTAGTCTCATTGCATAGATGGTGGCCTCATACCTGTATGTCTGTCGCCTCATGATTGTGAGATAGTTGTGCTCCCAGCTATTACATCTAGGTTCTAGGTAGGAAATAGCAGAGGGAAGTAAGGGAGAACATGGCAAGTGTGCTGTTTGTATCTCCTGCTTAAATGTTTCCTAGAAATCCGCAGCCACTTGTGATGGCTTCTCACTGGCCTGAGAGGGAAGCAAGTGTTTTTTATACAGTGAAGAATCTAAAAAAAAAAAAAAAAGAATCTATATGACTAGACCACACATTGTTCCTATCTTTATCACTTTCCCCAGTTTCCTGAGAAATTTGTGATCTTTGCAATAAAGAAGGAAAAACCACAAACAGAACCAAAGAGGAATCTGGGAAGGGGCTAGTGGCTCTGCATGATGCGTGTTTGGATGGTGGTTAATAGTGTTGTAAGCAGCCGAGTTAGATAGAAATATTATAGGCAGTTAGACAGGGCCAGGCTCTCAAGGAGATAAGACAGAAGACAAGGTGACTTTGCAACTGGGAAGAGACAGACACTCCCATATGGGCCACACCTCAAGACCAAGACAAAAAGAGGAAGCACAACTACATACTTCCCTAGGGATGGGCATTAGGGATTGATATCCTAAATAGTATCAATCAACTTGAAAGAGCCCAAGTGAGTCACTAGCCCAACCCCCAACAGGAAGAGACCCTGTTCCATATTCGTGCCCCCTTGCTACATGACTCGCTTTCCCATTTGATACTGGATTTAATCAATTTTACCTGAGCAATGGTGCTTGTAATCTCATTGGTTGACCATAGTTTTGTCCAACCTCATGCCCAACTAAGCAAGTTCCCATGTCTTCTCCACCACCTTAGACCCACCTCACCACATGGTTTTCCTCTATAAAAGTCCCTGCAAGAGACAACTTCCTTGGGGGAATCTACCCCCTCACCCCCCACTCCACGTCCCTCTCTTGGGACAGATTTCTTTCTCTCAGTAAATATATTCTGCTCATAACCTCTGTTTGTTCCTAAAATTCATTCTTCAGTTTTAGAGAATACGAACTTGTGCAGGTCAGGTCCAGAGCCCTATGTCATTTGGAGGTCATCCACCCAAGACCAGTTTTTCTCCCTGTATCATTTGGAGGTGCAGAGAGGGGAGTGATCCTTAGGATGTCTGATAGTGCTTAGGCTTGTTGTAACCACTTTCCCATTGCTGAGACACAGTACCTGACACCCAAAACATGAAGTAGAACAGATGTATTTTGACTCATGGATATAAGGGATCTGGTCCATGGTTGGCTGGCTCCAGGCGGAAACAGGGTGGAGAGGGTTTGGGAGAAGAAAAGGCTGTCCAGCTGTGGCAGCCAGGAAGCTGAGAGAGGAGAGAAGAGCTGGTGGAAGTGGATCTGCCCTTCCTTGTCATGCCCCATCCACCTACTTCCTAACAGCTCATTCAGCTAGGACTCCATCAATGGGTTAACCCACTTGTGAGAATCACGCCCCCACAATCCAGTCACCTTCCAACAGCCTCACTTCAGAACACATGAGACTTTTGGGTGATATTTGTAATCTAAGCCACAACAAGGTTGAATTTTGTCCCTCTAAAATGTCCAACTCCTAAGACCTGGCTCCTGTAAATGTAACTTTCTTGGGAAATAGTCTTTACAGATAAAGGCAAGATAAAATGAGGTCATACTGGGTCAGGATGAGCCCTAATCTAATGCTTAGTATCACTAGAATATGAGTTCAATCCCTGGTTCCGCAAAAAATAACTAAATAAATAAATAAAATAAAAATAAAAAGTGGAAATAGTCTAATAAATTCATTAAAAAAAAAAAGACTAGCTTGGACTACATGGTATCACTAGAATATCATATTATTGATATAAGGAAGATGAAACTCCTGGCCTGAAAGCTACCTTGGATGAGTTCATGTTCTCTAAAACCGAAGAATGAATTTTAGGAACAAATGGATGTTAAGAGCAGAATATAGGGCCAAGGAGATGGCTGAGTGGAATAAGTGCTTCCCTGGCAAGCACAAGGGCCTGAGTTCAATCCTTGGTTCTGAAAAAAAAAAAGCAGAATATATTAATTGGGGACAGAAGGGGGTGCCAAGCGGGTTGTCCCCAGTAAGCTGTCTCCTCCAGGGACTTTTATAGAGGAATACCATGTGGTAAGGCAGGTCTAAGATGGTGGAGAACATGGGAACTCACTTAGGTAGGCATGAGGTGGGACAAAACTATGGTCCACCAATGAGATTATAAGCACCATTGCTCAGGTAAAATTGATTAAATCCAGTAAATCCAGAACCAAATGAGGAAACAAGTCTTGTAGCAAGTAAGCATGAATATGCACAGGGTTTCTTCTGGTTGGGGGTTGGGTTAGTGACTCTTTAAAGCTCTTTCAAAGTAATCCTTTCTGTTTTTTTTTTTTTTGGCAGAACCGGGGATTGAACTCAGGCCCTTGCGCTTGCCAGGGAAGCACTTATTCCACCGAGCCATCTCCCTGGCCCCTAAAGCTCTTTCAAGGTGATTGATACCTATTTAGAATAGCAATCCCTGATGCCCATCCCCAGGGAAGTATGTGGCTATATTTGTCTACTTTTGTCTTGAGTTGTGGCCCAAAGCTGGAGTGGCTTTCTCTTCCAAAGTTGCAAAGTTACCTTGTCTTCCATGTTGTCTCCTTGAGGGCCTGGCCCTGTCTGACTTCCTATAGTGTTTCTATCTAATTCCACTGCCTACAACATTATCATGGAGGTGGAGTCTAGAAAGATGCATTTGTAATCCAAGGAGTGCCAAGGACTGGTGCCAACCAGCAGAAGCTAGGAGAGGTAACTGAACAAGTCTCCCCAGGAGGCTGAAGAAGGAATCAAAGCAAAGCTTCTTACACCTTGATATTTGACTTCTAGCCTCCACTAATGTGAGTGAATACTGTTTCTTTTGTTTTAAGCTATGTAGTTTTTGGTACTTTGTCATGGAAGCCTTTGCAAAATAATAAAGATACCATGGAAGCTGGGTGGAGGGTAGTGAAACTGAGACTCTTACTAAAGGGGTTGGGGGAAAAGGCTGGGGTTGAAAAGGCAGAAAACAAACTTTTATAGCATTCCTTAAGGTCTTTTCTGGTGGGGAATCTTTCTGTTTTTATAGAACAGTTTGAGCCACACAGGGCTAGGCTATCCAACATCATGGGACTTAGATTTACTTTTTTGGATTCAGTTCAAATTTCCTATGTATTTATTGAGGTGGAATTCAGCAGCTTTTGCTTTAGGATTCATGTGAACCATTTAATTATCAGCTGGATCTTTATTTCCTAAGAGAAATGACTAGTATTGCTTTGGAGTACTTGTCTGGGTTTTCTAATTGTTCTCTTTAGTCAACAACTGGAATCACACTGTTTTAAAATGATCTTTCCTCAATTTCAGAGATACCTGGTGTGGAGTCTTCCTCTTGTTGCAGGCAGCTGAGTTAGACAGAAATATTCTAGGGAGTCAGACAGGATGAGGCCCTCAAGGAGACAGTATGGAAGACAAGATGACTTTGCAACTTTGGAGAGACAGGCACTACTGCTGTGGGCCAGACCTCAAGACAAAAGATCAAACAAATGCTTACCTACGTAAGGGTAGACAACAGGGACTGATATTCTAAACAGGTCTCTCACCTTGAGGATGCTGGAAGAGTTACTAACCCAGCCCCCTACAGAAAAAGCCCCTGTTGTATATTCATGCCCACTTGCTACATTCTCCATTTGGTCCTGGATTTAATCCATTTTACCTGAGCAATTGCACTTGTAACCTTATTGGCTTACCATAGTTTTGTCCCATGTCATGCCCACCCAGCAAATTCGTGTGTTCTCTACTGTGGACCCACTTCACCACATGGTTTTTGCTCTATAAAATTTCTGTCTCTCTTTCAGACAGGAGCTCTCTTTTCCCCAATAAATATGTTCTGCTCTTAACTTACACTGTTCCTAAAATTCTTCAGTTTTAGAGAACACAAACTCAGCCCAGTTATTTTTCAGGTTGGGAGTTTCATTCCTCCATATCACTCTCATGGTGTAGTATAGGGAAAGAGACTTTTACTGAGGCCTGAGGCTGGAATTCCACTCTTGGCTCTGATGCTAGTTAGTTCGGTGACCTTTAACAATTCATGTCATGTTTTGCATCTTCAACTATAAGAAGAAAGTATAAATAAGATCAAACTTTTTCTTAAGGTGGATTTCAATCCACATGGGTCACAAAACCATTTCATGGGATTTTGATCCTAGGGATGGAGTGGAAGGAAGAAATGGAATAAAATAGTGTATAAGAATACATTACAGGGGCCAGGGAGATGGCTCAGTGGAGTAAGCACTTCCCTGGCAAGCACAGGGGCCTGAGTTCAATCCCCGGTTCCGCAAAAAAGAATACATTATGTACAAGACAGTACTACTTTATGAAAGTTAGTTTTTACAATCTTTTTTTTTTTTTTTTTTTTTTGCGGTACCGGGGATTGAACTCAGGACCCTGTGCTTGCCAGACAAGCATTTATTCTACTGAGCCATCTCCCCAGCCCAATTTTTACAATCTTAATGTGTATAATAGGTTGAGGTGTGAACTGTGTGTCTTAGTATGAGCCAAGATCAAACATGTTACAGACACTGGACTGGAGGAATTCCGAGGCCTGTTCTATTGCCCGGTCGGCCCAGGCTTTGGTGGGCAGGAGCTCCCCGTTTGGTGCTGTCCATCCTTGGGCACAGCCTGGTTTGTCGCTGGCTCTTCCTGAAGAATCAGCCAAAGCTCCCAGCTCACACCCTGCTGAGGAATGAGAGCTAGATAATGGCCCAAAGCGGGAACATGGAGAGTGGGCAGGGGGCCTGGGTATGGTCCCCTTGGTCAGTGTCTCTGTCTCCGCACACTCTGGCCTCTGTTCAGCCTGCTGAGGTTCCTTGCAAGTCTGAGGGTTGAGCCACACACACCACGTCCCCCACAGGTGGGTCTCCAGCTTCTGTAAAGGAGCAACCCCTAGGCTCAGCATTTCCTCCCTCCCTCCCATCCCTTTTTCCCCTCTCCTTCTTTTTCCCTCTTTATCTTTCTGTCTGTCTCTTTGTCTGCCTCTGTCTCTCATTTGCTGTACTTAAGATTTAACCTAGGACATTCTCACTGAACTACATTTCCAGGACTAAAAAAAAAAAAATTGAGGGGGCGGGGGAGATGGCTCAGTAGAATATGTACTTGCCTGGCAAGTGCAAGGGCCCAAGTTCAATCCCCAGTTCCAAAAAAAAAAAAAAAAAAAAGAAAAAAAATTGACATGAAGTCTCACTAAATCACCCAATTGTCCAGTCCGGGCTCAAGCTTTGGGTTCTCCAGCTTCAACCCCCAGAGTGCTGAGATTACAGGCACGCTCTGCCTTAGCATTCCTTTCTAAATGTTTAAAGCATACCATTTATTCACATGTACCATCACTCCTTAATATTTACTTAAATAATTTTATACTTTATGAAAATTTACTAAAGTAACTGGGGAAAACAGGGTCATTCTGTTCTAAATGGAAAATAATCATTTAATTAATACAGTGAAAGAAAAACAATGCAACTAAATCCAAGCGACAGCCTGAAGAGTCTGTGGCTTCTTCTGTAAGGGATTAGCAGATGCTAAAGTCCAATAACTGGGGGCAAGGCCAATGCTCACCACGCTACGATAAGTAGAAAATTGGAGGGAGGAGTGACCGAAGGGGAAGGAGATAAAACAAAAAGTCAGATGTGTTATGTCCCTGTACCAACTCCTCAAGATGGATGCAATCATTATGTACTGCAAACATGGACTAATAAAACAACAACAACAAAATGGGACAGGGAATATCTTTTTTGTGGTGATTGTGTGCTAGGTGAACACTACATAAGATCAGACTCATTGTGAAATTCAGGGCTAATGATGGCAAATAACAGAAAGGCCCACGAGGCTTGTTGGTCTTCATGCCCCCCTCAAGATCAGCATGGTCACCACCACTGTAAAGACACCTCTCTCAAGGTGCTACCAGATGTTGGGTAACTAGCTAGGTCACCCAGCTCCTCTGTCCTCAAGGCGTGAGCTACTTGCAACCTGGCTGCCTGTGCCTGACTCTAAGTATGTGACCCCACCCCACTGCCAACTGGGGGAGGGAGGAGGCTGCCTCTGCAGGTACCTTGGCCTCTGCGTTGGTCCCAAGCCACTCTGCTTGTCTATCTTGCTCCAGCAAGGTCAATGCTGCTGGTGTTGTTGGCAGCTAAATTAGATAAAAATATTATAGGCAGTCAGACAGGGTTAAGCCCTCAAAGAGACAATATAAAAGACAAGGTGACTTTACAACTTTGGAAGAGACAGACACTCCCTGCTGCGGGCCAGACCTCAAGACAAAAGAGTAAACAAATGTAGCCACATACTTCCATAGGAATGGGCATCAGGGATTGATATTCCAAATAGGTATCAATCACCATAAAAAAGCCTAAGTGAATCACTAATACAACCCCCAACAGGAAGAGACCTTGTCCCATATTCATGCTCACTTGTTATGTGACTCGCTTCCCCATTTGGTACTGGATTTAATCAATTTTATCTGAGCAATGGTGCTTGTAATCTTATTGGTTAACTATAGTTTTGCCCTCTTCATGCCCACCTAAGCGAGTTCCCATGTTCACCACCTTAGACCCACCTCACCACATGGTTTTACTCTATAAAAGTCCCTGGAAGAGATGCCTTCCCAGGGAGCACCTGCTGGAGGGGGCCTCCTTCCTGTCCCTCTCTTGGACAGGAGCTTTCTTCCCCTTAATAAATATATTCTGCTCATAACTTCCATTTGTTCCTAAAATTTATTCTTCGGTTTTAGAGAACACGAACTCGTCCCAGGTAGCTTTCAGATCAGCAGTTTTATTTTTTTCTCCTATATCATTTGGAGCTTCCCTGTATCACAGGGAAATGATGACAGACCTGAGACACGGAGGAGTAGGAGTAGCATCTTGGTGAGGGCTCCAGTGGGAGCTGGGGCTGCTGCTAGGACAATAGAAATGTCCCATGCCAGGTCCCTGGGAAAGAACACCCTGCTTTAGAGAGCAAGGCAATGAATACTTGGGCTCCCCCCACCCCCATCCCCGCCTTTGTGTGTCCTGGGAGGCATGAGATTAGCATAGGCCAAGTTCCACACTATGGGACAAAGCTTAAGTCTGCACATTTGATACCTGTAAGACAGCCAGTTCACCTGCAGATATGCAAATGCCTATTGATCTAATCTGCCCTCCTCATGGGGCCTCTATGCTGTGGCTGGATTTTGCTGAACACAGCCCGGAGAGAGTCAGTGCCATTGAAAGGGGTTCCTGAAGCAGTGTGGCTGCACTTCTCTGAGGTTGTCCCTTTAAAGCCTGGCTTGTAAAAGAATCCCCAGGAAGAGGCATAGCCCCAGGCTAAACACTGTCCCACTGAGAAGGTCAGGAGAGGGCCACAACGCTGATATTGAAAGGCCACCTTGAGAACCATGCTGTGCCTCAGTCTCCTCCCCCTTCCATCTCACACCTTGGAGTGGGGAGGCTCGACAGAGAGGGGCCGAGGCCTCCTTTTCCAATTATCCAGAACGCTGCTTATCAAAGTGATTTTGACTCCTAGGTGGTGGAGCCCTCCGGAGCTTGGAGACCGGAAGGTATAATGTAACTAAAAGCTGCTTTAATAAAGCACTGGGCTGGGTTTGAGCTCCACTCTCCATAAATCAAGGGGCGACACCACGGCACTCTCTGAAGATCAGCAAGACGGCGCATTGTGGGGCAGGGCCAGCTCTTAAATCTAATCGACAGTTCTTTGAGCAAAAATACAGCCGTGACTACAAGACAGAGGTGGCTGCACGCTGGAAAATATCCTGAGGAGTTCGCACATTTCCCAGGTGATAAGAATGCTGAATGGTTCTGAGTTGAGGAACCTTGGAAAACAATTAGCTGGAGAAGCAAGATAACCTGTTGAAATCATAGCCCTGCGCTTTACAGATCTTAATAAATTTTCTGGCAGCCTCTCTCCAGCTTGGGGTCCTGGGCTGCTTATACCTTTAATAGTTGGGGGAATTAAGTCATCAAAGTTTCATCTACCTGCCTGACTTCAGCCAGAAGTACAACTTATTTGCCTGGCTACCTTTCAAAACTGCTGTCTACATAGATTATAATTTAATATATAGTGGAACTAACACAAGGCTGCCCGTTTCTGGAATTTGAAATGTCAAAATCTGCATTTACATGTTCAGAAACGTCTTCTGCATTGCACACACTTGAAACCATAATCACAATGTAAGCTATGCAGAATTACAAGAAATTACACTAAGGTTTACTCTAAATCCGCACTATTTATTGCTGTAGTGCAGAGAGAAAGAGGACAGGCTGTGGATCACAGCTGGATTTGAAATTTGAGCTGTCCCTGGACTAGCCATGACTGGGACTTCTAAGAGCTTTAATTTTCTCATCTGAGAAGTGGGAATGAAACCCACCTCATTGATGTGAAGAGAAAATGTGATAGATGTAGAGACTGTAGCTAGCATAGCTGGTTCCTGTACCCTCAATAAATATTAGCCCCTTCTTCTCCCCAGGGTGGACTGATTTGTTGTCTTTCCAGTTCCATGTGCATGATGCTTTCATCAGACCAATGTTATATAAACATCCACTTATGTGAGCAATTCTCTCAAATACCTGAATAAACCCTAATCCCTTAAGTCACTTGCTTTTCTGCATCTGAAATTCCAAGGCCAAGTTATTTAGGGTCATTTATGACTCTTTTCTCTTACATTTGAGGATTAAATGAGATTAAGTTATGAAAAATACTTAGACCAGTCTTTGACACTTACTGAGCCATGAAACATCTTTGTTTTAATTAGCATGAACCCACCCCCATCCCCCATCACACATGCACCGGTGGGGGATGCTCCTGCCTCCAGGCAGACACTGGCTTCCTACCCTGTACCTGGGAAGTCAACGCCCTTTTCCTTTACCTCACTGTGCTCTTCCCATCCTTTACGGCCTTGCAGGTGTGGCGTTGTCTCTGATCCCTCATCTGCACCCAAAGTCAAGTTCAGCCTTCATCTGCAGACCTGGAGGGCAGAGTGTCCCCTCTGCAGCTGCTCAGCACTTAGCCCTGGTTTCTGGCTCTTCCTACCCATGTTTTTCCCCCTCTCTTAAACTCTCATAGCCTTGGGGGTTGCATCCAAGTCTCATCCACATCTAGAACACTCAGCAGCATTTTACGAAGTATCTGTGAGGCTGTAATTGAGTGTCATTTTATTTTTGTACTTACAATTAGATTAAGTAGAAAAGCTTATTCAGGGACTGATAGGGTCCACTTGAAACTGATTTTAGTGATGTCATGTATGTTATTTGGAGCAAGCAGGTTCTTGAGCTTGTATGGCGGAGGTTGGTAACAACTAGCCTAATAAAAGTTCAAGTTGAAAGGATAGTCTTTAACATGATGCTTAAAACATGGAGAACTGGAACATCTTTAATGGTGACTGAGACTTCTGAGTTCAGTGATTGGAAAGACAGAGATACGAGGTAACTGGACACATTTAAGGAGGGGCGTTTTAATTCAGTCTGTGAGGTGCCCAGTCATTGCAAAGCAGAAAGCCTGTCCAAGAGTGAACATCAATGAGCAGAACCTAGTAGGGTCTCACAAAACTACCTCATGGATAAAGGAAACTCAGCTTGCTTTCCTCTTTCTGAAGATCTGGATTGTTTCATTGGGTTTCTACAAATCTCAGGGTTTTCCTGCTGCAAAGTAAGTATGAACCTGACATTCTATGTAGAAGAAGCAAAAATTGTTGTGGTTGTGAAATGCTCAGCACGTCAGGTAAATAATAATTAGAACAAACATGGCCGCCAAAAGAAATTTCCATCCCAAAGACATGAAGTTGCCTCTAGTTCCTCTGGATATGTCTGAGTAACTTTCATTAAATCTTTATTTTAGTAGCACTGCATTCAGGACTCAGTTTCTTTATGGAAAGTCTGAGAGTCATTCCAACTCACCATTTATAGTTGTTGAAAGGAATTAGTAATGCGAGTGATTGCGAAGCACTTGCCTAAAATCCAAGGAGTTACACAGTAATAATAGTAATCATCTGTGACTAAAAGTCTTTTTCCATCTTAGTAGGTTGTAAGTAATACATTTTTTCTTTACTTAAGTCTCTCTTTACCCTCTAAATAATGCATTACCCACTGCATTTACAATCTCCTGGTCTGCTTTCTCCATGTTTTAAATTAGAATCTGGCCTGCCCACGTGAGCTAACACCTTTCACCTCAAAAGTAATACTAGGCGATCTTTAACCACAGGACTTCGAGATTTACAGTTTGAGCTTCAAGGTGGAATGTCACCAGTGCAGCAATTCAGGGAAAGAATCCTCACACCTCATTTCTTCATTCAAATGAATTCAACAAATATTCTTGAATGTATATTTGGAGCCAGGCAATGTGTGACAAATGCGATACACCTTGGAAGGCCACACAGACATGGAAACTAATCATTGTAATACGGGTAATAAAAGTTTTATTGAGGATCTGCAGAAAATATCTTGGTAACACACAGTTTGGAATTACCAACTCTGCTTTGGGAGGAGGGGTGTGCAAAGTGCCTGGTTGGGTTTTGTTGCAGATAACTGAGCCCCTTCTAGCTAGCTGACACTGAAACAGAAGGGATGTTATGTGGGAAGTTGGGTGTTTGCTCAGTTGTTGGAATGGCTAGGGGACCAGGCTTTAGGAACAAGGAAGTGTTTAAGGATAAGTTTCAGCAAAACCATCCAAGAACATTCCAGAACTGGCCTACTGAGGGAATTGCTAGTCTTGCCACAATCAGGAAGCCAGAGGCTTAAAAAGCCATTTGTCAGCAGTCAGCAGCAAAACTGTGTTGCCTCAGGTGGGATTCATGCTGATGCAGTGTCTATAACCTTCACATAGCTTCTCAACCTGCAGGATGCCAGAGCCCAGGTGCTCCTGCAGCAACTCCAGAGACTTCTGTGACCACTGCCAGTCACAGGTGGCCAGACTCTCAGTTCTGTCTGGCAGCATCTTCGGTCTATTTGATAGAATCTGGGCCTCACACGGAATTCAGGTTGCAAGGAAAGGTGGGAAATGTGGAATCCAGGGTGAAGGCTTTTCGTCTGCAGTGAGTTTTGCTACCAAAGTAGCAATGTGAGGGGGGTAGTCTCTGATTTCTTATTTCAGGACTTCATTGCAGGAAGAGCTCTTGACCTGGGACTTTGAGGGATGAATGAGGAACCATAGGACAAAACAGGATGGGAAGAGGGTATTTTAAGTGGAGGTGGCTTTTCTCAATGCGTGTTGCCCTGGTACAGGGCTGTGAAAATGCGTACATGATCAAATAAGTAAAAATAATTTCACATAACAGTTGCACAGGATGCAAAAGTAGGAGAAATAAGGGAGGAAGAAGAAGAGACCCGGGGGACTCGCTTCGAAGGACTTGGGACAACTGACTTGAAGCTGTAGGTAGTAGAGAGGCACAGAAAGGTTTTGTGGAGAGTATGTGTATATATGTGCATGCATGTGTGTGCATGGTGCAGGGTTGATTTTCCTTGACTATTATTACCATAGTGTGCTGATAGTGTTCACAACTGGGAACACAAGGCATTCAGGTTTGTGTGTATCAATTCCAGGGTTCTAAGTACTTCCAACATGGCCCATTTAGAGCTACCCACATGATACCATTGAATGACATCATGAATTGAGAAGAGATGTCTATAACTGGATCTTCTTTTAAAAAACAACCCCATTGGATGATGCTAGAGAGATAACTCAGTGCTTGCCAGCTAACAGTTTTCTAAACTCATGTCTGCTTGTTTTCAAAGCCAGTGTTCTTTCAATAAGGCTATGGTGGCTCCAGAGCAATAGTGTGGTCAGGTCTCGACTTCAGAAAAGAGTTCTCTGGTTCAAGTAAAAAGTAGAAGTTGGTGTGGTAGCATGGAAGAGTTATAGTTATATAAATGAATATGTATGTATTTATTCCAATAAAATTTTATTTGTAAAAGCTGGTGGCAGGGAGAGATACCTCAGAAAGCTATTGAAGAAGTTAGATGGGAAAGAAATGACAAGAGCTCGGGCAAGATGTGTCGCAGCATCAGGAAGCATGGACATTCTTGACAGAATTCCTGTGCAGAATTTTGGTTTTCCATGTCATCATCACATGGGCATGGGGCGGAGGAGCTGCAACAGAGAAGTCAAGGATAATTTTCAGGTTTCTGGTTTGCGTCTATAACATAGAGGGCTGGGCTAGAATTGTGTGGAAGAAGTATCTCTGGAGAGTGTTTGTTTTTAGTTTATGTTCTCAATAGGGAGCCTGTGGAACAAGCCTACTTGGATATGTGGTAGGAAAGTGAAAAGGCTTAAACTCAGGAGACAGGTTTGAGGTAGGCCAGTCTTGAGATGAGAGCTAAAATCCTGGCTGTGGGTGAGCTTGCCAGGAATATGTGAAGTACAGACAGAGGAGCTTGGGAGAGACTTGGATGGTGATGAGGAGAACCTTCCACAGATGATGTAAGGGTGACTCCCATGTGAGAGTGAGGTCAGTGGTTGATACAGTTAGATCTATAAGGTCTCTCAGACTTCTCATGTATATGGAAGGTGGCTGGAACACGGGACACTACAGAAGACTTGGTGTTAGGGAGGTGGACCCAAAAACATATGTGCTCGTCCCAGGGTCCAATCTCTCTCTGCTTCTGGGCTGCCATAATGTGGGTCACTTTCCTCCACTCAGGCCATTTATGCCATTCTTGTCTGAGAAACAACCAACCATGGACTGAAAATGCAAGGCAAAAGAATGCTTTTGTCCTTTCAGTTGTAGGTGTGCGGTGTTTCTGTCTCAGTGGCAGGAAACTGACCAAGACGGTGGCATTGGACTCTGTGGTGGGTGCTGTGACAGGCTGCTCATGTCCTAGTTCAGGAAAGGATTACTTGCCCAGCCACTGTATCTCCTAAAGATGGCCACCAGCTGCCAGCCCTCTGGGGACCACCCAAGGAAAGAAAACTGCCTGAGCCTATGTCTCTCCTATTTCCAGGGGGACCTATATCTACTGGTCAACCCTCATTCCACCCGGGCCAGCTCTGAAGAGCCATTGGTCTCCCGAGCTCCCTATGGGGGTGACTAAAGCCTCTTCTTAGACAGCAGCCCAGCTTCTCCCAGCCTAATCCTTCCTCCTTCCCCTTTTAAAGCAATGAACTCAAGTGTGCTCTGCAGTGAACTCTCCATGTTGACACGAGCCTCTTGGGGAGCCCCACATGTAGAATTTTCTTCCTCCTCTTCTCTGCCGTGTTGCTGTTTATGAATGGTTGCTCTGGAATTGCTTAGTGTTGTGCTCTGGGCTGCTCAGGCCCAGGCTCCGCTCTCTTCCATCCCCAAACAAACAAGTGGTGGTGGAAACCAGGACTCTTGTATCTTATTGACCCATTAAAACTTTATTTTTAATGCAAAATAAAACAAGGAAAAATTTATATATGCATATATAACATCCAAAGTGTTTTCTGTTGTATAAATGAGATCATCCTTAAAAGTTTGTAAAGAATTCACTCTCCATCCCCATATGCCAAAATATGATTTCATATAATTTAAATATATGAACAGACTTGTTATCATAAAAGCATAGGAAACACTAGAAAACTGGTTGGTATAAACAACAGGTTTTACGTTCTGATAGTAAATGACACTGCAGATGGAATGGAGCACTTTCTAAAGAGCCGAGTCAGGAGGTGGACTAGTCTTTGGGTTGGTTCACTTCCCACTCTGAGCATGGGATCCAAGCCCAGTTTCAAGAGTCAGGCCCCGTGTGATTGTATTTCTATGTAGGGACATGAAGGAGAAGGAGCTGCACTTAAAGGTTGTAGCTGCGGCAAAATGGGCTTATTTTAGATACATCTTTTTTCCTTTTTTTTTTTTTTATTGGAAAGGTGACTTTGTGAAGATATCTTATTGAGAATGACTTTTCTATCTTCCCTGTAATATTGTTTCCACCAAAGTCACCATGAACTGAGAGGGCAAGAGAAATACCGCTGTGGCTGTTTGAGAATCCAAGCCTTCCTGTCTAATTGCATGAAATTCAGAGTGTGGCTCACGGACTCAGTAAGCAATAGGGTATCTACCCAACTTAACATTAGCTGGAAGGCCACTCCTTGTGGATATCAGGGCTTACTGCTCATGGGAATTTGACGCACAGCAATTCTTTTACAAAGACTTCTAATCTCTCTACTCTCACAGATACTATGATGTTCCCCCAAAGAAAGTGAATGCAGGGTAAGGACAATAAGTACTCTATGCACACCAGAGAAAAGAGCAATGGGCTTTCTCATAACTCAGAAGTTATCAGGAGGGTTTCCTCTAAAATAGGTATTTAGTTCAATAATTTTATGACTGTTTAGGAGAAACAGTAAATTTTGTTTTAATTTCATTTAGTTAGCAGCAAAAAATAAAGCTACAGCAAAGTCTTGTCTCTCCTTGCTCTGGAAGCAGACCTGGGGCTTCCTCTGCAGTGACAGTGGCCCTTTGGTTCCCTTCCATATTCTCAATTGTAGGTCTTTTCTCTGTGCCCTTCAGTGGGGTCAATACATACACACCTAAAAGTCTAAGCATATTAAGCTTCAGAATAACTCTAATTTTTTAGCTACTTAGTCATAATTTAAGAAAATGTTCCTGTTTTTGAGTTTACCTTTCACCCACTGATTTGATATTGTAGAGAAGCAATATTAAATCAAGAGGGACAGCGCCACCATGCAATGGCATAATGGGTTAATGAGATGTTTTCTCCCTTATGGGGGACCAAATTTTCTTGCATCTAAAGGTTTTCAGTAGTGTGTTATCTTTCATCTTTCTACTACCACAAAAGGGAGAAAAATAGGGCTCCTGAAAAAAGAATCTAATGACTTGAGGCCGAATATCATTTTGAGGCCCAAATGACCTAGCAAGGCAGGTCTCTGTTGATGTGTTTGGAATAGAGCAGCAAACACATGCTGGAGTTCCACGTGCGAGGAGACACTGGAGTTTTCCCAAGCCATAGGTCCAGTGGGAACTGTTTCCTGCTCATGGGCACCTTCTAGTTATAGCCTGCACATCCAAATGCTCTGAACAGCTCCTGAACACTGGGAAAGTACCCTGTAACCTCTACGAGGTGACAATTAGAGGGCCAGTACACAGGCATTTATAAAGTTACAGCTCAGCTGTCTTAATTGTTGCTTGGCCTAACAGAGCCTCTGTCACAAATATAATATTAGTTTCTTTAGAGTAGGATCAGATAGAGCCTACGTACACTATAAGTAGGAGAATGTCTACAGTTTGCGCACTGTAAGAGCACCTTTCCTCACTGACTGCCCTTCCCGGTTAGCAGTTTACTCACTGTGTATATAGACAAGGCCATGCTCTGGAGGGCCTGCATGCACATAGCTGGAGTGCCAGTGAGCCTTCTTCCCACAGGGGCCCCTTCTGCAAGATCAAAGTTCCTGTCTGGCCACTCTAAGCCAGAAGAAGCTTTGGGGTGTGGATCTATCACATGGTGACAGAGACATAATTTCTTAAGATTTTACTTCTTCAAAGCAGGTTATAGTTCCCTCATCTTGGAGTTTATTTAGCACCAGGAAAAGGCCACAGCCAGCACATTGGCAAGAGAACCCTCTCCATCCTGCATCCCACCTGCAGGTGAGCGGGGCTTGAGTCCCTCAACAAACTGGAAGATCTGGAAGTGTACGGCTCATGAGAGATGGGAGAAACCCCAAACCAACATCACAGCCTTTTTGCAGAAGGCCACTGCGATTGTGGTTTAGAAAATAATGTCTCTTGAAGTTTAGTAAATAACAGTATTTACATCTAAAACCAGTGGTTCTATCATTTGTGGTAACAAACTCTATTTTAAATTTAAAAAAAGACTAAACTGGGTCCATTGGAAGCTCTATGCATTCAATAATGCAATGTTTCAAATCCTGCCTGTTAGAATTATCCTACTCTAGGTCAAAATGCATCTAAGCTGAACTCTGACATTCTGGGGAGGAGACAAGGAAGGGAAGAAGGAATGTGAAAATGCTCAAAGTACTTTCACAGTCACCATGGAGCAGTGCAAACTGCTGCTCCCTGGCCCGGCTGTTTCTGTCTATTGCTCGTGTTTTCATTTAGATCAGGCTCTAAGTTTTACATGTTCTGTTTCCACAGAAAATAGCTGCAAAGCTCAAAAGAAATTGGGATGGATTTGTTCTACTCAAGTATTTTAGAAGGTGGGGTTTCAGTTTTTGAAGCCATAAGACCTTCCTTCCTCAGTTAGCGGCTTCCTACTGGCCCTGAGCTTTATGAATGAAACGTAGCAGACTGACTTAATCTTCCTCCTTCTTCCCTTTCCTTGTCAGCCTCTCCAGAATGCAGTTTTACTTTTCATATTAGTAATCGGACATTTGTAGACACACACACACACACACACACACACACACACACACACACACAGCCATTCATTTCCATCTGCAACATGCTGGTGATAAGTTTCTGAAGGTCACAGCGCCTCGCTGTCCCCGAGTGTAGACTGGCACTGTTTGGCACAGAGTCCAGAGTTGGCAAGCTAGGGCCTTGCTTCCTGCGCAACCTACCCAGCAGGGCTTCTTTTGATCCCAAGAACACTTTAGTACTCAAGTGAGAGTCTTAAAATAGAGGCCTCAGTTAACATAATTATAGGAAAGAGATTTGGGGATGAACCCGAAACCAGCCATCTCCCAGCTATGGAGCCTGAGATTGGGAGGTGAGGACCCCAGGTGCTACCTGCCTTCACCAGGGGCCTGGGGGCCACGGGACACACTCTTCTGGGACACTAAGCAGTTCTGCACATTGTCCCAGGACACTAATACTGCATTCATTTTTTCACTGACTTTCATATCAAAAAAGCAAGAAAACATGTGACATGCTTCATTCAGATGAGTGGAATCAGGAACCCAAGAAAGACTACCCACAACTGCAGGGTCGTCCTCTGGATCTACAAAATTCACACAAGTCCCTAGCCATGTTTGCTGTTGCTTTTTTCTCAATGGGGAAAAAAACCCCAAAACTGTTTACACTAAAATGCCAGGATCTTTAGGCTTTCTACTCTGTCACTTTTTTTTTTTAATTTTTTTTATGATAGCAAAATTGTACTAAAGGTAGAAAAAGAAGCATGCTCTGCAGAGCACGTTTGGGCCAAGTCAGATTAGGAAAAGAAATACAGCTCACAGCACAAGTGCAGGCTACTGGGGAAGAGCGGACACAGTGCCTCTCTGCACCCCCACAGAGGGTGCTGTGGTTGAGCTTATGAATGACGCAGCTGCCCGTGGAGACTGCTTGTACTGGCAGCTCTGTGGCCGGCAGGGACACAGGAGCACAGGCTAGCTAGCTGGGGAGGCACCACATGGTTTAGCTCCACTTCTAGTTGTTCAGTTGCCACTCTTACTGGCTCGGTCAATTCTGGCAGACTTTGAAACACCAGGAAGTACTGTTTTTATGACCCCTTTCTTGCTCTTCCTTCTCAGTCTACCCCCTGTGCTCTCTTTTCCTCTCTGATTTGCCATCAAGTGTTGCACTCTCAGTGAGAAAAAGCCAATCTGTGCCATGGAGAATTCTTAATGCAGAGAAGGCCTCGCGGTGTAGGGAATGCAAAGACCTCTTCCTTGCTGGGTTAGGCTGGGGGCAACGGTGAAGTTCAGCTATACAGCTGCAGTCATGGGGTTCTTCTGCCGGGGATCTTGGGTTCTGTAGGCCGGGCGGTCGGGGCTGCCCCCTTGGGGCCCTGCTCTGCCCATTTCCTGATAGGCTGGCACTCTTTGTTGCCGAGGAGGAGAAGGTGGAACGTCTTGTCGGAAGGGTCCTTTGTGCTGAGGAAGTGGCGGCGGTGGGTAGTACTGAGGATAGCGGAGGTCTGTCACTCTCAGATCCGGAGGGCGGACATAGCCCCCTTTGGGAGGGTGTGCTGGGTGAGCTCCTGGGTAATATGGAAGCTCTCTTTCCTTGTACAGTCCTCGAGGCACTGCTGTCAGATAGTCCACGGGGTCTGCTGGGCCTGCCCTGGAAAAGAGAACAGACACACGTTAGCCGTTACTAGGCTGCCATGGGCTCCCTAGCTGAAGACCAAGTTCCTCAGCCTCATGCAGTTGGCTGTGGTCATAGGCCAGGCATAGCCAATGGGATGTGAGTGGAAGTGAGAAAGGCCCTTAAACACAAGAGGGAACTTTCTTTGTTTCTCTCTTTTTTGGCCAGCGGGGGCAGCTATGCTAGACCTCACGTTGAAAACAATGGGCTGAAGAAGAAAGAATGTGGGAGCCTGGGTCTTTGACTCCATGAGGCCACCATGTTGGCTAGTCTGCTTACACTCAGATTGGTATGTGTGAGAGAAACACACTCTTTGTTTATACCTTCCTACTCTGTTATGTAGTATAGCAGCTGAACTAGTTTCTCCAACATGGCAATGAGTTTGGTCCTTTGAAGCCTGGGCCCACAGGAGCTCCATCCTTTTCTTTTCTTTTTTGTGGTACCGGGGATTGAACTCAGGACCTTGCACTTGCCAGGCAAGTGCTTATTCTACTGAGCTATATCCCTGGCCCTCCATCCTTTTCTTAGTCTCTCTGAAACCTGTCCTAGATAGGTTTCAGAACTGCAGAGATCACTTGGCGTCACAGTCCCTGTGCACTACACTTACTTTCCTCAGAGACCTGGGAATAGCACATCGAGGGAGCTGTGGCCTGATTCAGGATGGCTGCTGTCACACCTGTGAGGTGTAGTGTGCAGTGTGCCCTCCTCTCCATAGCCCCTAGAACAAGTCCCAACCTAGGGCTAGCAACTATACCCCTAGAACGCTGATGGAAAGATTTACACCACAAAGTCAAGAAGCATCACCAGGCCAGTAGCAGAGGAGGAAAAACCAAAACAGCTACACAGAAAGACCCAGGGCAGGAATAATCACTAATGGGAAGTGACCCTGTCTGGATCTTTCTACTGAAGACAACAAGCATCTTCTGATCTGCTTGCCATAGCAGCGCACTGCATCTCCAGACAGTGTGCAGATGACTCATCTCGTCAAGCTTGGGGTTAAACACATAACTTCTGTTTGCAGCAATCAAAACTCCATAAACTTTCTGTGTACGCATTCACCACCACCATCCAACATCAAATCCCTGGATCCTTCCGCTTGGTCCCTTACTGCTTGGTCTCCTTCACCTCCTTTTTTTTAAAGAAAAATAGCAACAATAATAATTAATGAAAAGCTCTCCAATGACAGGGTAAAAACAGCAAGGGCACTTGAAGGAAATGACAGGGTTGTAAGAATACGGTATTTGTGGTTAATCAGGCACTGTCAATGAGGGTCAAAATCACTCTGTAATCTACAGAGCTGGATGTTAAAACAGCTTCGTCTGTTTCCCAAATCAATGGAGAGTTGACGAGCTGGAGGCCGGGTGTGTGTGGCAGGCAGCCTGCGAGCAGATCTATAAGGATGAACAATACAATTCACCCTCTACTTGTTTTTTTGTGTGTCTTAATTTGGCTATGTATAATAATGAAAGATAGATCCTCAAGCTCCAGGTAATTTAGTTAGTGCGAGTTTTCAGATAAAAAAATTAAATTGTTTGCGTACAAGTTATTATAACATCAGCTGCTATTATTCAGCACGGTTTGCTTTGCTCTCCTTTAAATTGCCCATGACAAATAGAGCACAAATACATCATTTGTCACTCCAGCCCTGGAAATAAAGAGTACAGTTTTCACCTTCCCTTCCCTTGTGAATTTCGTTTTTGATTTAGAAAACTTCCAGCACTCATTGTATCTTTTATGGTAAGTATTTTTACCACCCCCCTCAGCCACCACACTCATTTCTATTTCCTTTTGGCTCATACTGGAGATTTCACAAACACTTTTTAAAAAAATCCTTGTCCTGTGCTTTCTCTCAAAATCTACTGAAAATATTTCTCTGCACAAAATGGAACATGTGGTTTTTGTGCACTCATTTTTAAGCCCTTAGGATAAATCATTGACATTTGCAACATACAAACATTATCTGCCTTAAACGAACGTACAACCAACTCTCCCTCTGGACTCTCTTAGGGTGAATGTTTCCTGTTTAAAAGGGGAAGAGAGAAAGGAGGAATTCCAGGCCTTGGACTTTCAGGGTCCTGTTCTCTCTCTGGGGAGTTCTCTCTTTTAAAACAGAACATTACAAAAGACAGGCGTGCCTTTTTTCTTTTTAATTTTTGGAGAGACAATCCAGATCAAGTGGCGACAGGTGGGGCTGAAGCCACCCTGTGTGACTCGGGCCACACAGTCTATACACATGGGAGTGGGGCCATCTTGTCTCAACACCTTGCCCTCCCACAAACCCAACTCTCACTGTAAGGAGGAGCGAGTGAGGCTTCCCCTGGGCAGATGGGGTGACCTCGAGAGAGCTTTGTGGTCCCGGATGGCTTCTTTGAGGGAAGATTTTAGGTCTGAGAGTTTGCTTATGTGTGACAGAAACCCACTGTGGTAGCTGCTCTCTGTCAAGAAATGAGACCATGATAGGAGTGATCTTCATGGCAACGGTTATAATTCTTAAATTTTTCAGAGAGGAGAACAACAGACAAGCCTATGTAACACTATTGAAGGTTCAAAGAGTGTTAGAAGAATTTTTTTTTTTCTAGGGGGAGTTAGTACATTGCTGTTGTTTATAATTTTTTACTTGGTTCAAAACTATTTCCTACAGGCTGTTGTCAGAACAACTTCTGAGTTCTTGTGGACACTATTATATGCATGGATGGGGTGTGTGTGTGTGTGTGTGTGTGTGTGTGCGTGTGCGCGTGCCTGCATACACATTCACAATGCATATACGAAAGAATTATTTTTCAATAGAAAAAAGGAACCCTTTTCATTCCACACTTTGATAAAGGAGGAAGGAGGGAGAGCTTACACTTTCCCTTGTTCTTGGGTTTCTCTTTTTATAATCTTTTTATTTGGATGATATTTAGTGTTTGCATAAAGCACAAATGTGGCCTATCATGGGGCTACACAATGCTTTTCACAGTGCCTTGTGCCACCTGCTCCCAGTCAGCTCTGAAAAATCCTGGGGCAGCTTCCTCAGGAGATTCTGATCCAAACAAGGCCCCAAATAGCAGATCTGTAACTGCTTCCTGACCCCTCATTTTTCGTATGACCTCATATGTCTTATTTGTATGTTGTTATATCTTTTAAAATAATCTTCTCATTTAAAGTCTTAGAAACTATATTTAGTTGAAGAAAGAGAAACAGAATATATATATATTCTTTTTAGCTCTTTAAAGTAATGGTCTAGAAAATAATTTAAAAAATTGTTTTTTGCTTTATTTTATTGTTGAAGAGGTTCCTTTCTTGAAATCAGAAGAATTCAGATTTTGCTTGGAAAATGGAAAATTTATA
>NW_004524592.1:11780227-11890912 GCF_000260255.1 Octodon degus
ACATGCTTCATGGTTGCTGGGACAAGCCTGTCCGCAGAAAGGGCTCAGTGTCCAGAGGACAGAGTCACTGGCCAGCTTTGCATCAGGGACAAAGTAGCTGCACTTCCTGGAGTATAGGAAAGGAGGGGCATGAGCACTGCTGACTCCTTCCATCTCTGCACCACCCTCTTCATCATCAACTGCAAAAAATATCTTAGGTCTGTGTTCACTACAGTCAGTCATTCCAGCTTCAGGGGTCCTTCACCAGCCTGTGCTACTTACATACTTTCATGGCGCCTGGGTGTGGGAAGGAAGTCACTGAATCTCATGGATCTAGTAACCTGTCTTGGTGTTCAGTGCAGAGCTTTGCGAACTATAGATGCTCCATAAATTTACTGAATTTGTACAAGAAAAGAGCTAGGAACATACACAGCAGTCCTAAAGGGTGACATGGGGGTAGGGCTGGAGCTGGGGAGAAGAATAAAAGGAGGAAGTGGACTCACTGGGGGCTGGAGCTTGACAATGGTTGAAGTAGGACAGAGTCCTAAATTTTGCACAAGAAAGGAGGTATGCAGCAATGGTGGCTGAGTAAATGCTTGGATTGTGTCCAAATTTAAAGACTGAAAACTTTATTAGGGTACAGGTTACTTGTCTTGTTTGTCAAAAACAAGATTATATTGTCTTATGTGAGATTATACTGTTGCAGGGCCAGTGAGATAGTTCAGTGGACTAAACATCTGCTTAGGCAAGCGCAGGGATCCAGGTTTGATCCTCCACACCACATGCCATGCCAGCCCGCCCTGTGTGCACTGAGCAGGCCAGTGAGACCAGGCGTGGTGGTGCATACCTGTAGTCCCAGTGCTGAGAAGGCTGAAAGCAGGAGGATCACTACAAATCTGAACTGTGTAGTGAGACCCTGTACCAAATACATTAAAAAAAAGATTATACTGTTTTTCAAAGTACTTGAAACTTAGTAGGTGTTCAATAAATTTTTTACTAGAACTTAATTGTCTTCATTTATCAGGTAATTAAGGATTTGTCAGTATATCTAATGATGCTTAGAGAATCAAGAGTTATCTTGACTCAAAGCTGTAACTAATAAACTGGCTTTAGTGACTTAACTATAAACTGGCTTTACTAAGTACAGACTAGATATATTTATTTACTAATAAGTTAAGGAATTTTTTGATATTGTTGGAAAGAAATTTTGTTTACTTCTGTCATAAACACAATAATCTAGCAGTACCTAATATGTGTGTTTCAAAACAGATAATGGTATAGGGCCTCACAGAAAAGACCTTAGGGGAACACTGTCAATACTCAGGTGTGAGTGCTGTCATAGCTTAAAGTACCAAGCTTGAGGGCCAATGATAGGAAACTAGAGGTGGAGGTAATGTCCATTCCCCTCTGCCCCTCTGCCAGCTTACCCCTTCTCCTTGAGAACACAAATGATGGATGGCTTTCATATAAGCTCCCTGTGCCCAGGAGAAGTAGAGATTAGGATAAAGAGCATCTTTCTACCATCTGCTATAATTCAGTAGCCTTTCTTCCCAACTCAAGAAAGAACAAGAGAATTCATGGTGCGTGCGTGCGTGTGTGTGTGTGTGTGTGTGTGAGAGAGAGAGAGAGAGAGAGAGAGAGAGAGAGAGAGGTGAATCTACTATAATTTAAAAATATTTATACCTTTAATTCTTCAAATATAACTGATAAATCTTTGCAGTACAGAGGGTATCATGATTCATCTACCTGTCTCAAGGCTGAGTTCAAGGACTGTAGCTGTATCTCATCTAGTGATCTCCTTTTAGGAGAAAGGATAGATGGATGTAAAAATTTGAAGAGTGGTGCTATATGGTTTATATCTAGATGCCCCCCCCTAAGCTTGTGCACTCCTAGATGGGGCTTTGGGAGGTGACTGGATCCATGGGTGTGTGAGACTCATCACAGATTAGTCCACTGATGGTTTATAGCTGGGTGTGTTGTTGGGAGGTGAAAACTGACAGGAAGAGATGGGTCACTGGAGGGTATCCCTCCTCCTCCCTTGATTACTCTGTTTCTCGCTGTCATGCCATGATCAGTTCTCCCTTCTCTCACACGTCCCTCTGCCATGCCAACTGCCCTGGACTGGAAGCTTTACAAACCAAATAAATCTCTCCTCCTCTAACTTGTAGGTATTTTGTCCCACCAGTGAAGAAGTAACTAAGACAAGGGGAGAAAATAACTAGTACACACAAAAATGAAGACCATTTGCTCTGAGAAGGTAATGTTTTGAGAAGTTTAACAGGTAAAGAACTGTGTTTGCAGTATAAATAATAGATATAATAAAGAATTGATGACTAAAGGTGATAATACATAGCTTAGGCAGTAAGCATTGGATTTCCCAGTTATGGAAAATTTTCCAAAGGGCAAAATCTTACACCATTTATTTTCTGTAAAACACTGTGTGTGCTATTATCGGTCAAAACAAAGACAACATAACTTCTAAGATTATCTTTATAGCTTTTGTTATTTGGTAATAAATGATTATGACCAAATTTGGGGCTAGAATGGGAGGATGTAAAGAGATATAAGACTTCTGTTGCCAAAAGAGGTGCTCATATCCATGGCAGAGTGGACAAGTGGCAAAGCTATACTCTAAGCATGCCACACAGAAGATTTAGTGATTGAGCGACTGTCCGTGCTTTTTCCTCTGGGATTTCTACAAATGCTGGAGACCTAAACAAACAAAAGATTAGTGCAAACTAATAGGCTCATAAGCATTTGAGCTGTTCCTGCTATGTGGACAGAGATCTTTGAGTCTGTGTTTAGAATTCCTTCTAGGTCAGATTTCTAGTTACCAGGTCTTCCTCATTGGTCCAGGCATGAATGTGGTCAGCCAGGATTAGCAGAACCCTCTGCAATGTATATTACCTAGCTTTGATTTTGGCAGATTTTACAGAACCATAAACTATAATGATCATTTGATGGCCTATAGTATAGAAATGATTATAGAAAAAAATCCCACTTTCACCACTCATATTTCCCATTTCATTATGAAGAGAGGGCCCTCACTCTTCACAGAGGACTATAAGGAAAGGGGATGTGGTCACAGGTGTTTGGGGCCCTTATTAGCACCAAGGAAACTGTTGCAAAGAAAATGAGGCAGAAATCAAAATGATAATGGGCTCAGAAGAAGTTTTAAGACCAAATATAAGTTTGTTTCCCCATTTTATTCTTCCTTTGTTACTTTCAGCAATGACCACAAAGAAAGGAATCCAGCTGCTAGCCAAGGGCGTGTGCAGCAAGTTTCATGTTCTACAGAACAGGCTGGCAGACACTGTCTGGAAAATGGTCCCATTGGATGGTGAAGTACGCCCTAAACATGGGCATGCTAAAGTAACTGAGGGGTGGGAGGTTTCTAAAGTGGGTGCAGAGAACAGGTAGAAAGGACACATGTAAAACATAGGTAGAGAAGGAAATCTTGTGGAAATCAAAAGATGTCCTGAGTGGAGGTGAGAAAGTCATGAAATCCATTCCAGTGATATCATTAGTTGGTCATCCTATGTTATTTTTTTATTTTTATTTTTATTTTTTTGACGGTACGAGGGATTGAACTCAGGACCTTACACTTGCCAGCCTGGTGCTTATACCGCTGAGCTATATCCCCAGCCCCTGTTATTTTTTTAATTACAGAAAAGATTTTTTTTTTTTAAAGCAAATAGCAAGCAGTGGCAAAAATCCTCATAACTTGATAGGTCATGGGAATTAGCTCTCTTTTTCTACTGCAATAGTGGTTGTGGAATTTCAGTATCTAAACAAGGTGGATTTCCTCTGATTGTCATGTAAAAAAATGACAGTTCATTTCCCAGGGCAGACTTAGGGGGACAACAAGTTGGACAATGTGGGGTCCTGGAGGCTGCTTCCCCAAGATAGGACATTACAGAGGTGAAATAATGTGGCTCATGAAGGATTCTTTTACCTGATTTAATTTAGATTTTACATACACATGCACGCGCGTGCGCGCACACACACACACACACGCATGCACACGCACACAGAGTTATTGCTTGTGTTTCAACGTCCCCCCACAGCCTCATGCAATCATAGGCGGAGCTTCTTGGAGGTGGCTGGAATCAAGGAAGTGATGCTGGGATTGATTCATGGTGTGATGTTAGGATTAAGACTGCCTGATCCGGGGTGTGAGTGCTAACCACCTGAAAGGCTGGTAGCTCGGATACAATACAAAAGGACAGAAAGAGGGCTGCTACTTTGTTGCTGCCACTTGCCGCTTTTGCTGCCTTCTGCCTACCATGAACTGCTTCTCCTCTGTTTCATGCCACCCTGCTTCGGAGCCAGCCCACTTTGAACTGAAGCCTCGATGAACAATAAACCATTCCTTCTTTGATGTTGGGTGTCTCAGCAACAAGAAAAATAGGATGTGCGTGCACACACACACACACACACACACACAAATACATACAAGTATTAGAGAAGTACGTATCACTACCACAGTTTTACACTTTGTGTCTCCCATTAATTTCTTTTTCTTTTCTTTTCTTTTTTTTTTTTTGGCGGAACTGGGGATTGAACTCAGATCCTTGTGTTTGCCAGTCAAGTGCTTATCCTACTGAGCCATCTCCCCAGCCCTATTTCTAAATTTACATAAATAAACCATGTGGCATTGGTCTCTTTCCCCTAAAGCCTAATCCCCCAAAGTCTAATGATTTTGACATAAATTACCTACAATTATTAGATCATTAAAATCCCTTCTCACCAAGGGCAAGGAGGGCAAAGTATTTCCACCTTTGCGTGTGTGGTGAGGAAGGGTTTCCATATCATGATTTCATGAGGGCACAGGAATGTCCCAGTACTGCCAACATCTTACTCTGAAATTCAGATGTAGAAATGTAAGTGTTGGGAAGAGTGCCACTATACCTGAAGAAGCTTCAAATGTTGGATTTAGAATTGCAAAGACTCAAAGCAAGCTAAGCGTTTTCTCCATGTAATTTATTCCCCATATGAAGTGGGATAAAAAAATAGGATGTGTTTAAATAAAAAATTTATTATAGTAGCAGACTGCCCTCAATCCCTCCCAAAGCATTCCTTTTCACTTCAGACACACTTATCCCATCATTTCTGGTATGCTCTGACTTATGGAAGGAAGTCTCTTTAATTGTGCAGTTGTGGCTATGTTGATATTTTAAATTGATTTAAAATGTTTTCTTTCATGGTTATTTTGACTATTTTCAGGAAGAGCCTGAAGTCACAAGGTGCCCCTTCCAGTGGATAAGGAGGATAAGGAGACAGCATAATGTTTTATGAGTCTGGCTATCTATTGGATAGTCCTAGGCAGCAGCATTCATCATATGTGAATTTATTTTTATCATAACTTGTAAAGTTACTCAGGATCCAAAACTGCTTTAGAAAGTGTCAAGAATGATGGGATAAGTGTTTTGAAGTGAGGGGAATTATTTTGAGAGGAATTTGTCAATGTGTTTTTTAATGTAATAAATCAAAAAAATTAAACATTCATCACATTTTTGATCACCCTTTGTAGCAACACTACAAGGTAGACACTATTATTGTTTCTTATTTGCAGACAAGGAAAACAAGGAGCAACATGATTAACTAACTTAAATTAAAGTTGCACAGAAAGTGGCTGCGGTGAGGGTCTTGCCCAAGCAGACAGACTCAGAGGTCTCTGCCTGAAGACTAAAGAGGCCACGCAGCCTCTGACGGCACAAGCTTCTACCCTGCTCGCACTGGTGAAAGACACTGGTTTACATTGGGAAACATTTTTCAATTGAATGGGTGCAAAAGCAAAGTGTTTTTTTTTTTTCTTTTTTAAAATGACTTTTAGAAACTGAAGAAGCTGGTATTGCTGGTAAAACACCGAACAGTCCTGTGTGCAAACTCTCATGTGGAGACCTTGAGCTGCCTTCCCTGAAGAAAAGTTTTCTGGTGCTTTCATTAAGATCAAACCAAGTGTTTGAGTGGTTCTGTTCGCAAGGCCCAAGATCCCATGCAGATGTTTCTTGATTCATGACTGAATTAAGGTCTCACCACTAGGTCATTCAATGAATTAGTCCCTAAATGAGCAATTGTATATAGTATGTATATTACATTATTCAAAACAAAGAAATGGTCAAAAGAAACTCCATTTTGATAATTTTTCTCTTATTTACGTAACTCTTACATGCAGTACTGTAATGTATAGAATGAAAATATGGTATTATGCTGTGCAGTCCTGTCAGTGAAATCATAGGACTGTACCGTAGAAGCCGCCATAAGTCTGCATTGCTGCCCATGCTTGCATCATAAGTCCGAACAGTTGCTAAACAAGTAGGTTGTTAAATGAGGAGTATGTGTACCCACAGTGCTAGTGTCATTAAGAATCAGTAGAATATTTGAAAAACAGAAAAGCAGATCCGAGCCTCCTGCCCATAGATGGGCAGATCTGAAAGGGAGCGGAAGAACTGCGTTTTTCCCAAGCCCTAGAGGATTCTGATACAGATGTAGCTGGCACCATCCTTCAAAGCATCCCATCACAGGGAAGGAGCTTGGGAGACATGCAGTGGCCCCCAGTGCTCCCTTCAGGGACTGACACGATCCACGCAGCAGGCCTGTCAGAAATCCAGACTCCTCGGGGCTGGGGAGATGGCTCAGTAGGATAAGCGCTTGACTGACAAACGCAAGGATCTGAGTTCAATCCCCGGTTCTGCCAAAAAAAGAAAAAAAAAAAAAAAGAAATCCAGACTCCTCTCTTATCCT
This sequence comes from Octodon degus, assembly GCF_000260255.1. Taxonomy (NCBI): domain Eukaryota; kingdom Metazoa; phylum Chordata; class Mammalia; order Rodentia; family Octodontidae; genus Octodon; species Octodon degus. The sequence goes on from NW_004524592.1 coordinate 11,786,954, forward strand.
TATTCCAGCTACCCTGGCTTCTAGAAAGTGTTCTTTTAACTACTTGTGGCTGTCTGTCCTCACTGCTGTGGTTTAGATCTCTTTTAAGCTGGATTGTTACCCCAGCAATAGTATATTAAGACTCAGAGAAAGGCAGGTGAAGTTGTGGCTCAGCTTCTTAGAAGAACAGTTCAGCAGCGCAGAACTACAGGGTAAGCACGTGAATCTGGAGGACAGCTGAATTTTATAACCACCCAGTCAGTTGCCATCAGTTCTGAACCAATTTTGAGCACATCACACTCTCAAATGAAAATAGCATGACTTCTAAAGATGGGTGAGGTCAGCCTTCCTTTAGCAAGTGTTAGAACGTTTCTAGGGTTTGGATACAAAGTTCTCAAATTTAAATCCTGACAGCCTAATTGGTAAGAGATTCTTTAAATGTTGCTCAACGTACAATTTGCCAAAGCCTTTTTTTTTTTTTAAAGCCTTCTTTTTCTAATATTTGCTAATCTTCCCCCCAAATTTATAATACTAAGATTTATACAACATATTTCACAAATCTCTACATTCACCTTCTGTCTTAAGACGTGAGCAGTCAATCCCTGCTCCCGGAAAAAAAAAAAAAAAAAAAAAGACATGAGCAGGTTAGCAGAGTAACTGGAACCCGTTGGTTCAAAGATAAATGGATGGCCAGGGACTAGTGTCACTGGGGAGAAGTTTGGAGTTTGAAAGCCTATTCTTCTTTAAAAAAATATATTTAGTACAGGGTCTCATTACACAGATTGGACTCATAGTGATCCTCCTGTTTTTCAGCCTCCCAAGTGCTGGGATTACAGGGGCGTGCCACATGCCCAGTCTCATTTGCTGTCTCAGTGCACCCCAGGGTGGGGGCCAAAACAGAAGGCCAAGGATCGAACCCTGATCCCTGCTTCTGCTTAAGCAGGTGCTTTAACCCACTGAGCTATCTGGCAGGTCTGTAACCCTATTCTTATACAAACTTACTTGGGTGAATTTAGAGATCATCATTCTATTGTATGTTAATGTCCAAAGCCAGAGTGGTGGTCCCTTCCCCAATTTCCACCAGGTCATAAAATGAAGCACTTTCAGCCTCTATTAAGTTTACTGTGGGGTCTGAGCAACTCATAATAAGTTTCTCCGAAGTGTAGGGGCAATGCTCACTCTGCACCTGCTGCCTCCCAGCATTCCAGGCTGGGCCCCAGGGCACACCCCAGGCTGACCCATGTCCCCACTCAGCCACCCACCCAGAATCCAGCTCATTATTCAGCGGAGTACTTTGGAGAGAGCAGCAGCATGAGAGATTTTATACAGGATCACATTCTATTCAGCTTTCAGTTTTGCAGATGAAATGGATTTATAACACAAAGGTTACTGAACTGTATTGTCAGGATGATTTTCAACAAATAATAAAGGCTATTAATAGGCTCCTAGGTACTGAGGACTTGTACTCAGCAGTAATGTACTGCCTTGGTCTCTCCAGTCTCTGGCTGGTCATTACGTGGCTGGTAAACACTGGTTATTAATATCATCACCAACCTTTTACTTTCAAATCTTCTTTTATTGAAATCGGAGCACTCTTGGTCATGTCTCCTGCTGTAATGCAGCTCATCGACCTGGCTTCTTGAGGTTCCATACTTGTCTTTGATGCTGGCAAGATGGGGCAGCAAGCAAATCAAGGCTTATACTAGCCCAAGCTGATGGATGGCTTATAAAATTACTCTGCTCTCCCCATTTCTTCTTTCTTGCCCCAGATGTTTCTGTATAGTTACTTACTGTCCCGAGACTTTCAATAACCCCCCTTCCACACCTCCAATTCCTTTCACAAACTAATATGTGGGTCCAGAGCCACTAATGAGTGCTTTTAAAAAAGAGAGAGCAAGGCAAGCTTTTATTGTGAGCGAGCTCCTTCAGATGTTATTTCATCCTACATTTGTTCTCTAACTCCCTGATTTATTGATTTGTTCCTTGAGCAATTCAAAGAAAACTGAAAATCTACCCTTTCTTCTATTTCTGAGTGCTTCCTCCGCTCTAGCCATATTTGACACGGGTATGGGGGCCCATGCAAGACGGTCCTTCTCCCCTTTACCACATGCATTCTGTTAGTATAGAGCAGGCCTCAATTTTTAAAATCAGTCATGAAGCCAAGGCTTTAATAATTTAAATAAAAGCTTATCTTAGAAAAGCAAATATTTATGAGTCATCTAATTTAAGGAAATTAATTAAAAGTAAATGCTGAAGTGATTTCAAACTGAAGAGCCATTACCAAATAAAATGTTATTTACCATTTGCCCCACGCCCGATTGTTTTTGAGCTTCAAGAAGCCGAAATTCTGAGCTCTCCCTCTGCTTTTGTGCATCTTGAGCTTCCCAACCAGTGGGCTTGTGCGGGAACCAGCTCTACTTCTCATGCTATAAGGCAGCTACTGTCAGGGTGTGAGGTCTGAGGGATGCGGAATGCATCTTCAGGGTGCTGGGGAGTGTGGGGCAGTGCAGCACAGTGGTCACAGCACTCAACCCAGGTGGCTCAGCGCCTTCTAAGCCTCAGTGACCCCATATGAAAAATGGGGACGGTAGGACTGCTTGTCCATCTTTGGCAGTGCTCGGATGGGAACCGAGCAAGAGAAAACAGACATTTGAAAAGACCAACCATACTGAGGCCCTTAGTATTTGTGGAATTTGAAGTCACAATCATTAAAAAAGTACAATCGGATATTCTACGTGGAGCCTAAAGTGATTGCCCGAAGACCTAGAATGAGCAAGTAATGACATTTATAAGCAAATCCATACTCAATGCCTGAGTGAAACAGACCCTGTTTCCTTGCCACATTACCAGGTGTCACTGTAGGAAACCTTGCAGCAGAAGTTGCAGTTTGGAGGCCCATTTTACAAACACACACACATGTACACACACACACATGTACACACACATGTACACACACATGTACACACACACACACACACACACACACACACACACACACTTCCCATGGGGTTTAAAACTTGTCCAGCTAGTTGCCATCATTTGAAAGTCAAGGACTTTCCCACACAAATTCAGCTTTCATTTTTCTTTAAGCTTGGACTTGCCTTCCTATAAGGCCAAAGCAGCTGAAGCAGCTCTGTCAGGGTGGGGACTTCTCTTCCTCCAAATACTGTTTCTCGCAGTGTTTCCCACCTGCCTCAGTGCTGTCTAGGTCTGCAGCCCCATCCCCATGTGAATATAAATCTTACCTTCTGGGTTTCTACACCACAGAGAGAAGTTTGCATTTCCACTTACAGGTGTATGCTTTCCAAATGTCCTACTTTAAAGAGTGAGCTCAGGTCCTGGGAAATAGACTACATTTTCTATCACTTGAGTAAAGTTCATCTTTAAATCTTTAAAAATAAATTCTCCATTCAGTATTATGATAGGAACTCTAAAGGCTGGGTCACATCCCAGGGATTTTCAGACAGGTCATTTTCTTTCTCAGGCCTTATCTTCAACTCTCTGAAAGGAAGACATTAGAATAGGTGGTCTCCCATGAGTTGCTGGGGTTACACTTTCATGACCCTGCCAGAAGCTACACAGGCTACAGTCCAAAATGACCTCAGCTCACATTGCTCCCCTTCAGCCTGACCCCTGCAAAGGTGATCCTGACCAGACCTCTTCACTTATCTGTGTCTTGGTTTGTCCATCTGTAAAATAATATGTGCTTTTCTTTTCACAAGAGTGAATGAAATGATACAGGTAAAAGCATATGGGAAGAAAGTTTGGACAAAATACATCCAAGATCTTATATTACTCTTGCATAATTATGAAGGGAAAGTTGCCTTGACTAATGGGATTACTGGATCAGAATTCCAAGTCCCCATTGAGAAGTATGCAGGCCATTTCCATGCCAACAAGCCAATCCTGTAGACTTATTGACCTCAATCTCAGCAGGGTCATACCAGGCTTCAGACAAAGGGCAAATGTGTGCCACTTCAGAAATGGTAGACTCTAATTTACTCTTTGTTCCATGATTTTATGAGAAATGTTTGTAGTTAACTATTATCAGGCTGTTAAACAGTTTGATGAGGTGCAAACTAGGCCTTTAATTGTTTTATTTACAACATACTTATACTACTCCTTGGGGAATCTGCTACTTATTTGATTCAAAATGGTCAGTGAACTATCCAATTTCGTAAAACCAAAGGGTGAAAAATACTGTTTAGAATTTTAACAGTCTTAAAATCATCTGTAAGTGTGAAAACATACTCAGTTGAGAGTATAAAAAGTATCATCAACCAAGACATGAATTGAATTGTTAATCACATTTAGCACCACCATTGGAAAATAAAAACTGAGATAGGAAAAGAATAACAAAATCTGTATCTACTTGTTCTGCTCTAGTACCTTTCCTGGTAGAAACAAATGGCTTCAAGGGAACATTTCATTTGTCAGGGATAGATGATCAGAATTGCTTTTAGGAATCAAATGCTTTCTTAAGAATAACCCTCTTACTTTCTTCTGAGGTTTTAAATCTGAACAGATGAAACTGAGCCAGGAGGCCATCTTCCTCTTTGGTCGGTGACAGTGATAAACCTATCCCCAAAGACCATCAAGCATCTAAAAAGAGTCAAAACCCCTGAGTCTATCCCAGGGGATCACATGGCCTTCTTGAGCAGAGAAGGAAGAGATGAGAATAAGTGCCCTGGGCTGCCTGCTCCAGGCAAGCTTTCTAATGGGGACAGTGTTGGAGCTGGGTGAGGAGAGGGCCTGTGAGGGATGTCGACCTTATAAATGAGGCACCTGAAAAGCTGATCCCAGGATGGAGGACAGTAGGGTTAAGAAAGTTGTTGGTGTTTTTGTACAGCAGCACTTGCCCCAGGAGGAACTTCATCCTTATCTTTTTATTTTTCAATCTGTTGTACCACTCCTGTGAGCTTATGGAGCCATGTCAGTAATGTGGAAAATTTAGCCCATGATTGGATTAAACATCAGTAATGCTGGATTTTAAGGCATGATTGGATTAAAATTATATGGTGAGATTATACAACATCATAGAAATTTTTTAACAGTGCAGCTGTTATAATGTTTAGGAAAGGTTGTGCCTCTCTGGCAAAACACTGTGGAATCACTAATCACTATGTTTGATTACCTGTGTTTTTGTTTATCCCCTATAAACTGTGAATTTCATGATGACAAAGATTGCCTCTGAGCCCACGACTGACTCCCTGGCACCTGGCACATGGTAACATTCAATATAATATCTATTAGTGAGTTTTATCTGGAGATTTCTGCACAGAGAAATAAAGGCCTCTCCTTTTCTACACTATGCGCCCATTTGGGCTTCAGTGTGATGTCTTTCTCGCCCACAACTGGCATCCTGCTTACTGCCTCGTGATGATGCACTCATCCCAGATGCCAGTTCTGGCGAAGTAGGCAGCTTTGATGGCCTGCAAGCCCCTCCATAGGCAACAAGAGGCTGGGCTTGGAGTCACAACACCTGGGTTCGGGTTCCCGCTCTGCCACTGACTTTGAGTTAAATGATTTTGTGTGTTCATTTTCTTCACTCTGAAATGGGAGCTGTAATGTCAATTTACAGGATTTTTGGAGAAACTCAGATTAGAGAAGAAGTCTGGAAAGGTACTGTGTAGCTGACAAAACCCTACTCAATTATGAAGCACTGTTAGTATTCCTAGTACAACCCTCTACTTCCTGCAGACTGGATGTTCTGTTCTGGTCAATTAAAAGGAAAATAAAAATAAAAATAAAAATGAAATTCTTCCTGTCCTGGAGTCCTACCCTGGAGTCTTGATGTCCAGGGCAGGGTGTCATCACTGTTGCTCGTTCATCGAGACATCCAGAAGAGTCTTTGTCTTCTAAAGACTCTCTCAGCCTGTGCCCCTCTCTGCCATTTTAGACCTTGAAAATTTATCCGACTTGGGTGGACTTCACTTTCTCGGATGACCTTACCCCTTACACATATTTTTATCTTTTCCTTCTGTGGCCCCTCCTGATATCTTCCTTCTAAGTCTGTGTTCAGGTTTCAGCTGACTCAAAACTGAGCGATCCTGTTTTTCAACAATAAGATCCCCCACCCCATCAAGGAATGATACAGCAGAGAGGTTAAGAGCTAACAGTTCTGGGTTCCCATTCAATGAATGTTTGACTTTGGATAAGTGGCTTATCTTCTATAATATAGTCTCAGTTTCTTCCTCAACAAAATTGGCACAGTGATGGCTGCCTTCTTCCATCGAGTAGTCAGGAGAGTTAAAAGAGGCTGTGTACACAGCCCTTTACCAAGCGTGCAGGATGGCAAGCGATTGAGAAAGCCTGGCTGCCAGTATTCTGGTTACTCTTCTGCCTGTCCCAAGCTTTTATTTACTTATTCCTGATTCCATAACTTCTTACGTGCTTTTCTCAGTCTTTCACATATTCTCATATGTTCACAGGCCTTCTTCCCCTCCAAAAATCTGCTTTCTCCAGATGGAAATCAGGCAAGTTATCACCACTTTCCAAAAATTTATGGACTATGCTCACTTAAAAATCTTATACAAAATATATAAAAATCTACATCCAAAACAGTTGTTCTTTTTTTCTCTGGTCCTACTTATATATACTTAATTGCTATTCGCATTGTGGCCATGTCTTAGAGAATTACTGGAAGAGTTGGGTTTGATTGTTAATGCTCTCAGAGGATGATGACCACAAGTACTTGTCCAGTTGTGTATGATACAGGGCTCTAAATCCAAAGAAAGCTGGGCAGCAGCCAAAAGACCATCAGAAACAGTCTCAGAAGAAACCCAACATTCCTGGTCTCTCCTGTCTTTTTCCTTCAGGTGGGGTCATCTGGAGGGATGAAACACCAGTTTATATTTACTTGATGAAACATGCTTGAAGTCTGTGGTCAAATGATAATCCAGGCTGGAAGTAGGGAAAAGTTGGGGAGCACTGGTCTTAAAGGCAATTGGGGGGATTAACACTCATCCTACTTTTTGTGAACATGAGACAAGCTTTTTGTGAACAAGAGTTCCTACCTTTCTCCTTTATCTTTGGTGCTATTATTCCCTCTTTCCTTGTTTTCTGTTTTTTTTTTTTTTTTTTTTTTGCGGAACTGGGGATTGAACTCAGGCCCTTATGCTTGCCAGGGAAGTGCTTATTCTACTGAGACATCTTCCCGGCCCCAAAATCTTTACTTTTTTTTTCTGGCAGAACCGGGGATTGAACTCAGGCCCTTGCGCTTTCCCGGGAAGCACTTATTCCACTGAGTCAACTCTCCAGCCCCTCCCTCTTTCCTTGTTACCAGAGCTGGCATGACGGCAAGTTGCTGTTTTGCCTACCTGGCATCTGTCCTGCTTTATCTGATGATAGCATTGTGTTCTTTGGGGAATTAATCCAAGCACTCTCTCAGTCCATAAAGTCTACTTGCAGCAACTCCCCCCAACTCTAGAGCTGGCACCTGACTAATCAGAACATTCCACCTCTTGGGCATGATTATTGTTTGTGATGAAGAAGATACTCCAGGGAAAGCAGCCTAGAGCAATTTTGGGATTATTGTTGGATATAGTAAAATGAAAGAATTCCTCTTTCATGGAGTGACTGAGAAGATGAGACAAGCCTGGAACTGTGAGTGGAAGTGACACCACGGTGGAAGAGCTGACCTGAGACTGGTGTCAACAGAAGAGATCAGAATCAAGACATAAGAATGAAGCCAAAAGCTAGTGATCTTCTCCAAACTTCTGGTAGCCTAACCTAAAGCTATATCTGTCCTCAGATTTCAAAAGTTACATCTACCAGTGAATTATTTTGTGTGTCTGACTAAAAAATACCTGAATAATGTAGACCAATAGTGTCTACCACAGGTTTGTACACAGAGGATGGCACCTACGGTGTGGCGGGCTGCACTATCAACTTGATTAGCTGAAGATCTGCCTGGAGGATTAGGAAAGCACATTTCTGGGCATGTCAGGATGGGTCACGGAGGATTATATCTGGTCCCCAGCCCCTTCCTCTGAAGCACTGGCTACTCCTGTGCTTCATCTGCCATGAAGTGAACGGCTTTGCCCCATCACGCCTCTAGAACCAGCTTACATATATATATGTAAGTATTAGGAATACAAGTACTATGGGATAAACTACTTGGAAAGAGCAGATAATCATTCATTTTATTTTATTTTTTATTATTATTATTTTTTGAGCAGATAATCATTCACTTTAGAAATCTCCAAAGTAGAGAAAGGCTTTGTTGTAGAAAGGCTTCCTTTTGTCTCAGCATGGTACAATTTCCAATGTCCCAAGGTGGAGGAGAAAAGCAAAAGGCCTGGAATAAACTCCATTTTTAGCTGTGATAAAGAGGGTCTTGAATAAAGAAAGCAAAGAGTCATGGGTTACAAACAGTGGCTGCTGGAGTTTTGGTTCTTGACAAACTTGTTTAGGCTCAGATGGCTGTGCCTTTAGTTAACTATCATAAGTAGATATGCAATCATATTTATCTACTTTTGAGAAAGTGAGTACTCCTAAACGCTAGGCCTACAGCAATTCTCCAGTAGCTGACAACCAGGAGAATATACAAATAATTTGCAATTAGGTTCATATAAATGCAAAGCATGTCAGGAAGATTCGTGCCCATTCAGAACCAATAAAAGAGAAGTAAGCACAGTGGCTTGCACCCATGTCTTCAGCCTGGATCTCATTCTTCCAGCCACCAAATGTGCAGCTTTAATTGGTTCCTAGTCTCTGTCTGCCTCTCTGTTTATGTTCTCCCTTGGAGATGGACGTGGATCTGGAGTTGCTGTGTGAACAGAGGCCTGTGGAGCCTGCTTTTGAGAGATGCTTAATCTTACCCTGTGGCATACTGATTTTATAAAAAGGGTAATAAGCCTCATGATGTTTATTTGAATGGTAAACAGACTAAGCCTAAGAAGATGAAGAGTTGTGTCTAAGGAGCAGAACAAAGCAGCTAGCTTGATAAGCTCTCTCCTATATGTTTGTGAAAGAGTACAGGTTGGGGACTCCCTAGAGATCACTTATTTGGGGTTTTCCAGGGAACAGTCAAGGCCATGGTGATGGGGGACTTCCTAGGAGCTCTAACATACATGACTTGGCAAATACAGCCCAGATAAATATGGAGCGCTCTTGATTTTCTTTAACTAAAAAATGCATTAAGATCTAACTTACAGTAGATATGTTCATTCTCAGGGTTTAGTTCTGTGTGGTTTCGTATGTATATGTCACTAAAGCATCCCTAGAATCCAGGATAGGCGTGACTTTCAACTTTACTTGTTCACTGATTGCTTAGCCAACCCTTCAAACAGCATTCTTGAACGCCATAGATTCTACACTTAGGAAAAAATCATTCTTTCTTTGGAAAAACACCAATCACTTATGTTTGATAAAAATTGCTGAATATATTTAAAAGAAATGCATGTCAGGATGGTTAACAAAAATGAGAAATTTGAGCACTGGAAAGAATTCTCTGGGACAGACAGAAAGTATTGAAGACTGAAACTTGGAAAACATGCCATGTCACCTCAGGCACAATTATTCTACTGCTTTTTGCATTTCTGTTAGAGGAAGCTGTTTTTTATTTATTTATTTATTTATTTGAGGAAGCTGTTTTTTAAAAAATGACAAAAAATACAAACTATCTAAAAAGAATTTGCTTTCAATGACAGAATTTTTCATGGCTTAATCAGAAAGCCCACAAAACTTAATAGAAACAGAATGTCTACATAAACTCAATATGACTGAAAATTGAGAAATGTCCTTTCTGACACCTTCCCAAGAAAATATCTGAAATATTGTTCTCTCAGCTGCAAATTCCTTCCTGTGTTTCTGGCATTCTTTTTATGCCTTAGAATTGAGTTGAGTGTCTACTATGCACAGATACGATGGTAGGCAGAAGAAAGAGAGATGAGTTAAAGCCTTCTTCTCAAGGGATCTGCTGGCTTTGCTTCTCATTTGGTGAACCCACTCCCATCCCTGCCTCGCCTCCAGGGCATCTGTTCTGGAAAGGAGGGCGATTACTGGGAAACTGGGAAAAGTGAAGGGAGCAGAAAAGTGAAGAAAAAATAGTTCAGTTTCTGCTTGAAGAGACTAACAATTCTATTTATTTTCCTATCATTTCTCAGGACTATCATTTCTCAGGACTGGAGTTCATGGGTAGAAGATATAAAAATTCTTAATTAATAATTAGCAAAGAAAACCATGGGAAGGAAGAGAAAGAGATTTTAAAAAAAGAGGGAACTGAAGGGAAAAATTGGAGACAAAACTTTTATAAATGGGAGAAGGGCTAAAAAAAAGGGGGAAAGAAATGGAAACAAAAGAATTAAGATATATATTATGTACAGGTACAAATTCCTCATGCTGAATGTGATCATTATGAATGGGAAACATGTACCACTAATAAATTAATTTAAAAAACCCACAAGTATTTAAACAGACTTAGGCCTAAGCCTATTTACTGTTACCACACACTTGGTATCAAGGCTTACAACTTGTGGGGGGAAAACTATCCATTCAAAGAAAGGAACACCTGACCCAGACTGCAAATTTGCCATTGCCTTTGTGCAACAAAACCTATAACCCCAAGATAGTTCTTTCTAGGGCTAAATCATTCTAATAGCTGGGCATTAAAGACTAGGCAATGTGTCAGGTAAAGGAACATTGTGACTTTAATGTATGAAATTGTGAAATCCAAATCATTTTTATCCTTATGCCAAATGCCTAAAGAAATTGTGTATATATTGCATATATATCTCTGGGCAATGTGTAAAGAAGGTTAATAATAGGAAACAGGACATTTTTCCACAGCCCCTTTAAAATAAAGAAAGAAGAGCTGAAGGATGAGGTATCTGAAGTGAAGAAAATTCTCCAGTAATCTCTCACCCACAGAACCCTCCTTGGATATTAGGTGACAAGAAAGGAAATTATAATAGAATAATAGCCTTTCACATAAAAGAATTATGGTAAGTTGACATTAGGTTGAGCTGCAGTCCAGTCAAAATGAAAGAAGTTCTGAGCTCAGCCTGTCACGGACTCTTTATAAGAGGACAATCAATATGTGTTTTCAGACTGTCTTTCTTATATTCAGGCTGCAGTAACTTGGACTGAAAATCAGCCTTTTATGGAGATTTATTACAATAGCATTGCCATTCAAGAATAGGCAGCTATCACCATAAATAAAGAGCAGACATAAAGGGATGCAAAGATGCAAGACAGAGGGAGAATTTGTCAAGGTGGGTAAATCATACACTTACTTATATTGCAAATAAATACACACCACTAAAAGCCATCACTCATTAGAAACAAATCTTTTCTGTCCTGAAAAACTCAAGTCAAGCTGCCACAGTTGGAATTTTTTAACTTTGCCCAAACAATCCTTGGCCTCGCTGGAGCTCTGAAACCAAGGCCCTGACCATGGTGATGGCACACGGAGGGTGTGCTGATGAACAAGGGATTCCAACACTGCCCAAAACCCTGGGGTCGACCTGAGGGTCGACATGCACATGACCAACAGTGCAGATAAGGCTTCTCTCTACCAGAAACCACCAGGCTACTGAAATCTGGTTTAAAGCCCTTCCTGAAACACAAGGGGGAGAAGCAGCTGACTCCTTATCCCCCATACTTGCCCTACAAGTTGAAGAGGCAGGGCCTTGGCGTCTCTGCACATTTCCTTTGTACACTGGAACCTATGTAAACGAATGTGTTTCCATGTCCAGCCTTGTTGTTTCAGCTGTTCTGAGAGCTGGGGATATCAATTACTCCTTGCCTGGAGATGCTGACCTGGACCTGTGTGCAGCTCCCAGCTGTGAACCACCCACCTCCCCCCTTGTCTTCAGTGCCACATTGCAACAAAGGCCTGTGATTGTCCCTGAGGCTACCACTTGGGTCTTCTCATCTCCACTAAAGGATTCATTTGGTTGAATTAACCCTTTAAAGACATCTATTTACCAAAGAGCCACTAGGGATTTTTGCATACATGCTATCATTTAGGTCCCAGCAGGGTGGGATTAACTTTAAGGCTGCTCAGGTTGACAGTGTGGGTTTTGTTAGCCCTAATTTACCTACAAGCTCATGCCAGCCTTTACTTTGTAACAAACACAAATGTTCATTCCTCTGCCTCTATTCCAAATATGCCTCCCCCACCAGCACCCATATCGGCATCTCACACAAAAGATGGAGTTCCCCGGGGACCTATTTTCATGCCTCCACTACCCACACTCCATTTTTGGTTGGTGCCATTTTCTGCCTATAATCAGCTGTGTGCACAATGAATGGTGACTGCCAAATGGCCATTTGTGGGTGCAATTAGACACCTGTGCCTTCAAGCAAGTTGCAAGCACCTAATTGTATCTGCATGTAGCCACTTGTGGGTGCAATTATCCAGAAGCCCAGGTGTACCTGGTATTATGCACAATTTAAAAAAAAGGTTCCCGATTGAACATGTGCCCTCCAAACTTTCAGCAGGGTGGCTCAGAGGAAGCTACCAGTGCTTTCTGTTTGGAGAGCCGCTGTTTCAGGGTCTACAGTGGTGCTGCACTATAGAAAATAATGCAAGCCACATGTATAACTTAAAATTTTCTAACAGTCACATTCAAAAGGAAAGTGAAACAGTAACAGCTTAACCATGTTTGGACTTAACCCAGTAAATCAAAAATATCATTTTAACCTATAGTCAGTATAAAGATAACTGATATTTTATAATTGGAGGGTATTAAGTTTTGGAACTTGGTGTATATTGACATTTAAGCACATTGCAATTTGGCCTGGATACATTTAAGTGCTTTAGCTGTGGTTGAGGCCTCTACTTTCGGACAGTGCAGGTATACAAAGACATAGTTTCAATTGTAATTGACTGCTTGGACTTTTAACTTCCTGATGACTTACAAAATTAGGTTTCAGACATCATGTTAGAAAATGTCCTTCAGCGTCTTAGGGTTGGCGTGCGTTACACGATTCTCCATTATAAGCATTCCCAGTGAAAAAATAGTGGCAATGCCAGAAAGCTGCTGCGATTTCTTCACATTACAGTTTATGAGGAGCGTGCTAGGGCTCTTAGTGCAGACAGAAGAGAGGCAGCTAGCGCTGGGGAGAGGTGAAGTGGGACGTGTCAGGTAGGAAGAGGGAATAAAAAAGACTCAAGATTCTGCAGGCCTCAGCCGCAAGCTCTGCTACGTATCATGTAGTTGTTTCACTTCACCCAAATGAGTACAGTTTTAGACAATTTGAACAGAAGGTATGATTCATTGTGCTTGCTTATTATTGCTGGGTTGAAATTTCATTAAAGAAAAAAAAAGCCCTCAATAGGTCATCTTTCTTCAGCTATAAAGTAATGATAGAACCCGCTCCACTGGGTTGTGGTGAAGACAGAAAGAGCTGGCACACCTAAAGCTCCCAGAACAGGGTGATGCAGGCTGCTGTTAGCCACCAACCATGTCACCCACTCCTGCTCTTTTTTTTTTTCCTGTGTTTTTTAGAGAAGGGTCTACAGGGTGGGCGTTCAGGGCCTCGCTACTAGATCTGACTCCTAGTGATTCTTCTGTTTATAGCCTCCCAAGTACTGGGATTACAGGTGCACCACCACACCCAGTCTCAATTGCAGCCTTAGTGTGCCCTGGGGGTGGGGCCAGCATGGCTGGCCTGGGTATAGAACCTCTGGCCCCTGCACCTGCTTGCAGGCGCTTTAATCCGCTGAGCTATTTGGCCTGCCCCCTATTCCTGTTCTGGTGATGTGCATACTCATTGTCCAAGGTCTCCCAGTTCCTCTGTTATCACTGCCTTGCATTCAGGTAAGCCCTGAGTTCCACAATCAGAGTGAACATCTCTGATTGGCCCATCCGTTTCTAGCAAACTTTCAAGCTCATGATGCACGCATTGCCACAGAACCATAGGCTTCAACTCATCTGAAGTGCTCTAAATTTCACTTCACAAAAAGCATCCTTGGAGAGCAGGTAGTGTGCATTTTTTCCCTATACAAATCAAGAACAACCAATTTCCCACATTTTTGTAGCAATCAAGTTTCACTGTTAGATGATTAAATTGAACACTTACACACCCACAGGCCTCCCTGTCAACCCACCTCCTTTCCCCGATACCCAGGCAGTAGTCACTTCAGTGGCCCACCTGGCTGGCTTTGGTGCCCTTTGCTCCAACTTCACCGTGGAACTGCGAGTAACTTCCTCACCCCTTCCTTGTTTTCCTTGCCTGCCTCAGTCTTCAAGTGCACTAAGCACATCCATCTCCCTAAAAGGTTCACTCAACAAACTTTTCAGTGAACCCCAGAAGGGCCAGTACCACTTTTTTTCTGTGATCCCCTCCTTCCTCAACATCATCTCCCATTCCTCCCCAGACACCTCAAGAAACTCTCCTAGTTTCTCTTGGTTCTATACGTTTTTTGTTCCCCTGCCAAAAATGTCTGAGGAAAAGGCAATAATCTAGACTAGTCTTCAGCATTTTTAAAGAAAAAGAAGGTCCCAAAGGAACCAGGATCATCAGCATGGACAGAGGCCAGATGCTTCCTTGGGAGCCGCGAACATAGCTTCCAAGGTTGCCCTCATCCTCTCCTAGTCCACCTGCTTTTTCTCAAGCACTATTATTAAAATAGATGAAACATGATTACTTATTCAATTTTATGTTTTCTGCCTTAATTATCAGCATTGTAATGACACTCTTAAAAGTAATACTTCCTCATTCTGCTTCCTTTCATTACTTTTCATTTCTCTATCAGACTCTGGTGTGCCAAGACAAGAAGGCATGAATTATCCTGAGGATATTGTCTGGAGGGGATGCTGCCACTGGTGCAGGTGTGTCTGCCAGTGTCCCACAGTACAGTATTCTTAAAAGGGCTGTCACATAAGCAGCACTTTTGTGACAGCAGGGGCCAGCCTGGGAAGCTGCGCACAGACAGAGCGTCATTTCTCTGAGAAGTGCGCTACGAGTTGTAGGACACTGGTGTGCATGCAGGCTGGGGAAGTGGTCCATGTGGGGTCAAGGCCTGAGCTGCCAAGTCAGGACGATCTGAGCCCCAGGCAAGCTGTGGGAGCCGGCTCTAAGCCCGGGCTACAGGGGCTGCCTGGCAGGACACAACTTGCGCAGGCTTGCAAAGGGGAGTATTTCCTCCTTCCACCATCTTCTTACTGTAAGAAAGTTAAATCCAACTTTGCAGATGGCTGCAATGTCTTTCACTGAAAGTAATAATTAACTCTCAACCCTATTCAAATGCTAGAAATGTGAGCATTTTCTCAATTCAGACACACATTTGCAAAGGTATCCAGGTATTTTATACTCAAGTTGGAGTCAAAACTTATTTTATCTTACAAGTTCCTTTCAGTATGAGATAGAATAATTTTAGTGTGAAACTCATCATGATGATTCTAAAGAAGGTTATTAGGATTATTGTTGCATTGAAGGGAGAGCTTTTACTGGGCATTTTTGTGTTCGTTTTTATTTTTATTTTAAAGAGAATACATAATGAAAAACCGTAAGAAACAACACAGAATTTCAAAAACAAGCTGATAGTAATTCAATAATGGTTGTTATATTGCATAGTGTTGTCTTCACAGTAGTTGTTCAGATTACCAAAGCAGTTGTTCATAATGTAAAATTGATCAAAAATATTAAGCATTCACTGGTCCTTTCAATAAACCAACAGAAATTACAAGTACAATTATCTAGCTATCATATTCCCCTTCCTTTTTCTTTCTTTTCTCCTTTTCCTCTTTCCTTCTGAGTAGTTGCTTTCCCTGCAGACACAGGATTTCTATCTAGAACATTTAAAAACAAAACAAAACAAAACAACAGGGCCCCAAAATTCAAAGGCCCTATCCAAAAATGGGCATCTGGGATGAATACACACTTCTCAGATGAAGAAATACAAAAGGCAAATAAATACATGAAAAAATGTTCAACCTCACTGGTTGTTTGAGAGATGCAAATTAAAACAATGAGATTCCATCTCACCCTAGAAAGAATGGCTATCATCAAGAAATCAGCATATAACAAATGGTGGAGGGGCTATGGGGGAAAAAGGAACCCTTCTCCACGGCTGGTAGGAGCGCAGACTGGTACAACCACTGTGAAAATCAGTGGGGAGATTCCTCAAAAGACTAGGATTAGAGGTCCCATTCAACTCAATTTTTTTCCTTCTAGGTATTTTTCCAGAAGAACTGAAAACATTGGACAACAGCAATATGTGCCACCCATGTTTAAAGCAGCATAATTTGTCATAGCTAAGTCTTGGAAACAATCCAAATGCCCATCAACTGAGGAATGGATAAAGATTATGTGGTATTTTTATACAATGGAGTATTTTCATATCTTACCCCCTCCCAAGATTCAAACAGTGAAGAATGAAACTACTATCTGGAATGACTGGGACACAGGAAAGCTTTTTTTTTTTTTTTTTTTTTTTTTTAAGTGACAGTCATTAAAGGATCCATTTGTATTTCCAAGTTTTACTCTTTGTAATAAATTCTTTAAAAAAACTCCAGTTATACAGAGTAAACTTTTAAAACCACCTTTTCTAGGCTGCAAAAATAATTCTTTGAGTTTCTGTGTCATTACAAAATAGGCATTAGCATAGATTTGGGTGCCAACTGTGAGATAGCAAGTCACAGATACACATCCTCAACTTGCCCTCTGGTTATGGCCCCTCAGTCTGAACCATGAAGCAACATCAACACACCCATCTTGGTGTCATTCTCGGTGTCACCACGCACATGTCATCCCCATTATTATAAATGTCAAAGAAGAGACAGGAGAAGCCCTTTTTATTACAGGCATGAATGATAGTGTGAGATCGGACCTTCCAGGGGCACTCCACTAAAATGGGTGATTCAGAGATGCTTTGCCTCATTCCTGAAGAAAGATCTAAATTTATTGCATTTAATGTTTAATATAAATCACCAAACTGGAATGTGTTATAAAATGAGCTAAAACGCTGCTTAACAGACATTATTAAAGCATCTTAAGCACAGAGCCATTTCTAATTGGTAAAAGTTCACAGATGAACACTTCTTGCAAGTACTCATTTTAAAGAAATATTTCTTCCAGGAAGAAGGCCCTTATTTCAGAGTGAGATATAATCCAGAGGATAAGTATCTTTATGAAAGTAGCATCTTTAAGTTCACAGAAGAAATCTCAGAGAAATCTGTGATTTAAACCTTTTTCCTTCACTTACTTTAATATGAGACAAAATCAAGTTTAAAAATAATTAAGAGTAAAATGATAAATAGTCCAAGCTAGCATGCCTAGAATAAAAACTGCTAGGCGAGGAAATAAATGTCAGCAGCCTATCAACTATTATTAGTCTGAAAAAAAATTAAAAGAATAGCACAGAAAATTATCTGTGCTGTTTTTATCATCTTGATTAAAGGATAGAAACATGGGTAATTTAAAATTAATCTGTGAAAAAATATGCTGTCATTTCAATTAGGAGAAAGAGAATCATTCTGTGGCTGTCCCACCTCAGCGAAGGCCCCACCACGCACTTGAGAAGTTTGGCCTTCACAATGAGATGAGTGCAGTAAAGCAATTTTCAGCCACACAAATGTGATTTGCAAAATTAGTTGGAAGTAGTGCTGGATGGATACCTCTGCTGGGGAGTGAAATTAAGACTGTCAACCATTTACATTGTCCCAAGGTGTGGTGGTGTGCAGTGTGTGCCACTTCCTAACTGCAGCTGCCATCCCAGTGGGGACAGAGTCATCCTGTGGGGACCCTGCCCCTCTCTCTTTTTTATTAGAATCCTCAAACTGATGGTGAAGGGCAACTCTGGGTCAGAGGGGGGACTACATTTCTGAAAATGAGGATGAGGGAGGCCAACAAAAGCCACGCCACAGTGGCACTTCTCCTGTGTATGTGTCACTCTGAGTTCTCTATTAATTCCTTATCTTGGACACGGCCCACTCCCACCCCTTAACTATTTTCACTTCCAAAATGTAGATTATAAGCAAGTTTTGTTTTTCACTTCTGTTCTGAAAAGAGAATTGAAGGCCCAGGGAAATAAGAAATCAGAAATCTAGGAAGAAGAGTGCATTTTCTTATAGCATCAAACATCTGTTTTTTTAATGGGGATTTTGCATCTGATTTATGTAATTGACTTTTCTGATTTATTTAATTGTTCTTTACGTTATCTGAATTCTTATGGTAGACTTCATTATAATAGCTCATTATAATTAATTTCATAAAGCAAACATTTACCAATTTATCTGGATACTGTTACAGGTTATATTAATGTTTAATATCTGATTTTTATTCTGAAAAAGCTTTCTAGTTGGGAAGATGAGCTAAAAATTCATTTCAAAACCAGAAAAGAAAGATAATTTAAGGATTTTTTTTTGCTCCAAATGCCTTCAGGGCAGGTTTGGCTGGTTTGAGCTGTGAGGATTGAACCAATGCAACTTGAGCCTGACTGCTTTGTGGAAGCAGCTGCTTAAAGAACTGAACTAAGGGGCAGGCCCCCCAAAAAGAAAGATAATTTAACAGAGACTCTCAAGGTGAGAATTCTATATAAGAATGACATAGATTTGGACCTTCTAGAGACTTCAGTCGCATGACTGTACAGCAGTAAAACAGATGTAAAGTGGTCAGCTTGAAAAGTGAATTTTGGGGCTTTTCCATTTCACATTATTGTGCAGATATTATTTTTATTCTGATTCTACTTTTATTGTCTGTTCTAGTAATTCTGACTTGTATTAATTAATCTAATTTATAAGGATACATATTTTACGATTTACAGGACACATCGGCATACATAGTTAATATCACAAGTGCATGAAAGAAGATGATCAGCCTGGTTTTTCTTTTTATATCTTCTTCTTTAAATGTACATAATTATAGAATTGAGAAAGGATTTAAAACTCTTGCTTTGAATGGAATGATAATGGTAAAACTGTAGCTATCAAATTATTATTTAGAATTTATCTGTAGACAATTGACACAGAGAAGTTCACCTGGACAAAGAAAGAAGTAGAGATTGGGGGAAACCAATTCCTGGGCCAGCTCTTGGGTCTAAGTAGCAGAACAGGGCCTCACTGGCCATTGGAACAGAGACCTGTGAGATTGTGGATGAGAGACAGGCTAGATGTCCCTGAGGCTGGATGGACACCGATGCTGAGAGCAGTCCATGAGGTAGAGTCTACATGCTCACTCTTCCAAGCAGAGAGGTTATGTGCCCACCAGCAGCCTGCTCTGCTCTGAGTTCACCTTCTTCTCATCAATGCTTCTGAGTACATGTCAGAGAAGTCCATAGGATAAAGAAACATCTTTCTAGGGAAAGCAATGGGGTGAGTATGAACTAGTTCACAAGGTAGGCCAGATACTCAGGAAGTTACCCAAGTAGCTTCGAAAATGGACTGTGTTGAAGTTATTTGCCTAGAGCAGGGAACATTCTTGTAGACATGATGAACACAGTCAAGATTCTATTGAAAGAACTGTTTCCATTAGTGATTTTCATCTCGGAGGAAGTCAAAAAATTTTCCAAACAATATTTTTTGAGTTATCCTTATAAAATAATTAAGAACATGTTACCTATTTACTCTAGTTTTATTCTTTGTTATTTCTTATACTTTATTTGGTAATTTGGCCCAGGTGGATGTGAATGAAAATTCATGTACTTTATTTTCTCCTTTTAATTTTTCCGTTTCTCATTGTGTATCAAACTTTCTGAATTAGTACCTATGCACAGTCTTTTCTCATTTCTCTGCCATATTTCAAGAATAAAAACAAGAAAAATACTTGTCTCAAGCATTTGCTTTTCTTAGGCCTGATGGATGCTGTTTCTGTTTGGTTTTGAGACAATAAAAAGAATGTTGAAAATGTACTCAAGTCTGAGCTAATGCACTGAGACAAGAAAGGAAATAAAAGGTATATATATTGAAAAAGAGAAAAATACAATTGTCTTTGTCCTTAAGTAACATTATTATCTGCATAGAAAACATGAAATAAATGGCAAAAAAATCCCCCAAACTCTCCTGGAATTAATAAGTGTTTACATCAAGGTTGTCAGAGACCAGGTTTACCAGTAATAGTCAATTACTTTTTATAAACTTGCAATGAATAAAGAAGAATTGAAATAAAAAATGCAATGCCATTTACATTAGCACACTTTCCATTAGACACTTAGGTATGAATCACATAAAATATGTATAAGATCTATATGGAAAACTTTAAAAGTGTAATGATAGAAATTAAAGCACTAATGAGAGATAGTCCATGTTAATGGATAGAAAACTCAGTATTAGGAAGATGTCATTTCTTTCCAACTTGATCTATAAGTTCAATCAATCCCAACCCATATCCAGGGGAAATATTTTGTGGTTATTGATGAACTGATTCTAAAGTTTGTATGTAGAGGCACAAGACTTACAATAGTTAACAAAATACTGAATGAGAATAACAAACTTGTACAGCCGATACCACCCAACTTCCAAGATTTTCTATAATACTATGGTAATCAAGACAGTGTAGTACTGGCAAAAGAATAGAGAAATAGGTGATGGAAAAGAATAAAGTACTTAGAAGTAGACACACATAAAAACAATCCAGTGACCTGTGGCAGTTTGTAAAATTTTGTTCTCAAACAAAAGCGTTTGACAAAATTTTGCTTTTATTCACAAATCCACATTTGTTGACAAATATAACTGTGGCCATATTCCTCACACAAACACAAACACAAACACAGCCATCTGAGACAGCAAGACATCCATATGCAACAACAAAAAGTCAGACACATCTTACAACCTTCACAAAAATTAACTCAAAATGGGTCATACACCTAGATATAAAACAAAACAAAACAAAAAACTTCTAGAAGACAAAATAGAAAAAAAATCACAGATGCTCTTGGAAATAGATATGACTTTTCAGATACACTAAAAGCAAAATCTATGAAGGAAAGAACCAATAGACTGGAATTCATAAAAATTTTAATAATTCTCCTCTGCAAAACATAATTAATGTGAGGCCCAGATGGGTTCCCGGAAGCTGCTCTTCGGGTTTCTCCGTCGGGCTTCCGGGCTCCCTCGAGCCGTCGAGCAGACATGTAGGGCTTCAGCCCCGAGCTCATCGACTACTTGGAAGGAAAGATATCGTTTGAGAAGTTCGAGCAGCGTAGAGAAGAGCGGAAGACGCAGGAGAAGAATAGTCTTCAGGAAGAAGGAAGACTGTCAGCTGGGGAGCACCCAGGTGACGCTGAAGTGCCATCCTCATCGGGAATCAGCTCTGCCAGAGCCCACCTCAGGGGTGCCAGTGAAGGAGAAACTTCAGATGGGGTGAGTAAGTCGGTGCAGAAGGTCTTTGACTCCATGCTTGGAGAGACGGAAGATGATGAGGACGAGGATGAGGATGAGGACGAAGACGGGGAGACCCCTGAGCAGCCCACAGCCGGCGATGTGTTCGTGCTGGAGATGGTTCTCAACCGTGAGACCAAGAAGATGATGAAAGAGAAGAGGCCTCGCAGCAAACTTCCGAGGGCACTGCGGGGGCTTAAGGGTGAAGCCAACATTCAGTTTGCACGAGGAAAGCGCGAGGAGGCCATTGTGATGTGCATGGAGATCATCCGACAAGCTCCTCTGGCATATGAGCCGTTCTCTACACTTGCCATGATATATGAGGACCAAGGTGACATGGAGAAGTCCTTGCAGTTTGAACTGATTGCTGCACATTTAAATCACAGTGACACTGAAGAATGGGTTAGACTGGCAGAAATGTCCCTGGAACAAGACAATATTCAGCAGGCTATTTTTTGCTATACAAAAGCTCTGAAGTATGAACCTACTAATATCCGTTTTCTGTGGGAGCGGTCAAGTCTGTGTGAACAGATGGGTGACCATAAAATGGCGATGGACGGGTACAGGTGCATTCTAAACCTTCTGCGTACGTCTGATGGGGAGCGCTTTATGCAGCTGGCTAGAGACATGGCCAAGAGTTACTATGAAGCCAATTATGGTACTTCAGCTATTAACATAATTGAAGAAGCGTTCTCCAAGCACCAGGCCCTGGTCTCCATGAAGGATGTCAATGTCGCAGCCGAGCTGTATATTTCTAACAAGCAGTATGACAAAGCGTTGGAGATAATTACAGATTTTTCTGGAATTGTGCTAGAAAAGAAATCTTTGGAAGAAGGTGGCCCCTCAGAAGAGGATAAAGCAGACGAGATGGTTGTGTGTGCAATCCCCAAGGGTATGCCCATTGACATCATGGTGAAGCTCATGGTCTGCCTGGTGCACTTCAACGTCCTTGAGCCACTCAGCCCTCTCCTGACCACGCTGGTGGAACAGAATCCTGAAGACATGGGCGACCTCTACCTTGACGTCACAGAGGCATTCCTGGAGGTGGGCGAGTATGGCTCCGCGCTTCTGCTCCTCAGCACGCTGGTTTGCTCCGAGAGATACAGCCTTGCTGTGGTTTGGCTTTGCCATTCAGAGTGCCGGAAGGCCCTGGGCTACATGGAGCACACTGCCGAGAGCTACACCAAGGTGGTGGAGCTGGCCCCACTCCACTTGGATGCCAGGATCTCCCTGTCCACCCTTCAGCAGCAGCTGGGCCGGCCGGAGAAGGCACTGGAGGCTCTGGAACCGATGTACTACCCAGACACACTGGCCCAGGATGCAAGTGCTGCGCAGCAGGAGCTGAAGCTGCTGCTGCACCGGTCCACGCTGCTGTTCTCGCAGGGAAAGCTGTACAGCTATGTGGACACCCTGCTGACCATGCTGGCCATGCTGTTGAAGGTAGCTATGAACAGAGCTCAGGTCTGCCTGATATCCAGCTCCAGATCTGGAGAGAGACATCTCTACCTTATGAAAGTTTCGAGAGACAAAATATCAGACAGCAGTGACCAAGAGACAGCAAATTGTGATGCAAAAGCGATATTCGTGGTGCTCACGAGTGTCCTGCCCAAGGATGACTGGTGGAGCCTTCTGCTGAAGGCCATTTACTCCCTGTGCGAACTGGCCTGGTTTGAAGAAGCCGAGCTGCTGGCGGACTCTTCGCTGGAATACTACTCATTTTACGATGACAGGCAGAAATGCAAAGAACTGGAATACTTTGGTCTGTCTGCTGCGATTCTGGACAAAAATTTCAGAAAGGTATACAACTATATCAGGATAATGGTAATGGAAAATGTCAATAAGCCCCAGCTCTGGAATATTTTCAACCAAGTCACCACATGCTCCCAGGATGTGCAACATCATTGCTTCTGTCTCTGTCTCATGCTGAAAAACCCAGATAACCACGCCCTGTGTGTGCTGAACGGACACAACGCGTTCGTATCAGGCAGCTTTAAGCATGCACTCGCACAGTACACACAAGCCTTCCGTGCCCGTCGCAATGAGCCCCTCTACAACCTGTGTATCGGCCTGACCTTCATCCACATGGCATCCCAGAAGTATGTGCTGAAGAGACACGCTCTTGTCGTGCAGGGCTTTGCCTTCCTTAACCGATACCTCAGCCTGCGTGGACGGTGCCAAGAATCGCTCTACAACTTGGGCCGTGCCCTTCACCAGCTGGGGCTGACACATCTCGCCATCCACTACTACCAGGAGGCACTGGAGCTCCCCCTGCCCGTGGTGGAGGGCATACAGGTGGACCAGGTGGACTTGCGGAGAGATGTCGCCTACAACATGGCACTCATCTACCAGGGTAGCGGGAACACGCTCATGGCCCAGTTCCTGCTGCTCACCTACTGCACCATATTAAGCCCTTGGCCACGGTGAGGACGGCCCGTGCTTAGCCACCCCTCCCCTTCAGGATGTGCCCGGCAGCGCAGTCGCCTGGCGGGTGGAGCTCCGTGCAGGGCGCCGCCTGGCTTCCATGCCCAACTCCAGCCACATGGCTCCTGTGGTTTGTATGTAAAATTTGTTTTGCCCTTTCACTGTCACTGTCCTCTAGCGCTCTGTAGCACAGCTGTTTTAAGCGCTGAGCTGACAGAATGGCCTGTGGCTCGGGTGTTCCGTTGCTCACGTCAGCATGAGCGCCAGATGCAGCGAGGCCCTGACTTTGAGCCACGCTCCTGGGATGGGACCTGCCAGGCTGGGCACCCTGCACGGGTGGGCGCTTGGTGCCCGGGGGCAGTGGCAAGACATGCCCGCTGCCCCTCCCCGTCCTACAGCCATGCCCCGACCCCTCGGCAGCTGTCCGTCTGCACAGCTCTTGGAATCCCGAACCTGAGCTGGTGTCTGTGTGGAAGCAAGCGTCGCGGTCTGCCCGCGCAGCCCGTGGGCACTGTGGGGAGGGGAGTGCTTATCAGAGAGCTTGAGGCTTCGTGAGCAGCACCTGACAAATGATTGAAAAGGGTGTGTAGTTGGAGAGACTTGACTTAACCATTCTTTCTTAATCTGAGTGCATTTTAGCTGTGTTGATGAAGCTACTTCCAAACATACTGCTCCAAGGCCCGAGAAGGGTGTTGTCCCTGTGTGCGCCTTCCTGAGGGGAGCCTGAGGGCCATGTGCCCAGGGTCAGCGTGGCCCCCATTCTGAGGCCCCTGGAACCAGGGAGTGGAAGAAAGCGTGGCTGAGGACACGTGAAAGCTTAGGTTAGAGCCCCGACCGCCTCAAGGTTGCACCTCTCAGACAGACGTACTTGCGAGATGTCGCAATGGCTTAATGGCAGGTCTTCCGGGGGCAGTGGCGTAATCGGCACGCATGGCTGTGACACCCGTCCGCCTGCGAGAGGCCGCGGGCGGGAGGCTTGGGGTGGCAGAGACGGCGGAAGGCCCGTTAGTTCCTGCTGCTGATCGTAATGTACATCTGGAGTGGAATTCATATGTCACAGGTAAGCGTATCTACTCTACGTGCAATTTAAATAAAGACTTTCTAATTAAAAAAAAAAACATAATGTGAGGAAAATAAAAAAAAGACCCAAAGATTAGAAGAAAATATTTTCAAAAGGCACATCTGATATAGGATCATTATCCAAGTTATAGAAAGAACTCTTAAAACTCAACAAGAAATAAACATCTCTATTTTATTTTATTTGATGTATTTAGTACAGGGTCTCACTACACAGGTTAGACTTGTAGTGATCCTTCCTGTTTTTCAGCCTCCCAAATGCTGGGATTACAGGTATGTGCCATCACACCCAGTCTCAATTGCTGTTTCAGCATGCCCAGCCACTGTGCTCTGCCTGAGCAAGCGCTTTAGTCTGCTGAGCTATCTGGCTGGCCCAACATCCCAGTTTTAAAAATGAGCCAAAGACACCAGACACCTTGAAGAAGATAAAAGGTCGCAAATGAGTAGGTGAGAAGATACTTTACATCATGTACAACCAAGGAAATACAAATTAAAACAAGGAGAGCCCACTACGTGCCTATTCAAATGCCCAAATCCCGAATACAAACAACTACTACTGAGGATGTGCAGCAGCGAGAATCCTTACTTTTTGATGGTGGGAATGCAAAACGGTATAGTTTCTTTGGAAGACAGAAAGGTGGTTTTGTGACAGTGAGAGATGAGCATTTATCAGGAGTTGAGGTGGGGGATAATGAACAGGTAGACTGTAGAAGACATTTAGGGCAGTTAGACTATTCTGCATGACAGTGTAATGGTGGATACACATCAATATACATCAGTCTAACCCATAGCACCGAACACCAAGAGAGACCCCTAATATAAGGCATGACTTTAAATGATCACTGTGTATATGAGTGCTGATCGCCAGTAGCAACAACTCTGGCCACGGCAGTGGGTGCTTATGCCAGGTTGCTCTGTATGTAGGGAAAGGGGGTTTATGGGAAATCTCTGTATCTGCCTCTCAATTTAGTTGTGAATCTAGAACTTCTCTCTCTCTCTCTCTCTCTCTCTCTCTCTCTCTCTCTCTCTCTCTCTCTCTTTCTCTCTGTACCAGAGATTGAACTCAGGACCTTGATCTTGCTAGACTAGTGCTTATTCTACTGAGCTATCTCCCCAGCCCTAGAACTGCTCTTAAAAATTACATTTTAAAAAATGTTTCATGAAGTGGATCAGGCTTTGCTCTCTCACTGGCCAACCAATGGTCAGAGGTGGCTTTCTCCTCTCTTCTGTCAAGGGCACTTGACAGGGTCACTGACAACGACATGATGACCCTTTCTTTGCAGTACACATGAAGGGAGCTGCAGGCTCTGTTCTGAAGTCTGTGAATGCTGCCCCTGGTATGCTTCTGGTTGCAGCTCCACATGCCTGCCTACTTCTGAGCCCCTTCTTCTTATTGACACAAAAAAGCATAAGATATTGCCATATACATTTAAGCCCCAAACTTCCACTTTTAAACTCTTTACCTTTGTCTGTGAAAGTCCTGATCTCCTGCTCAGTTGGCAGGAAGCACTGAAAAATGATTCCAAGTTGTCCCCAGTAAGGACCATGGTCCAGCAGTCCGCACTGATTCTGGCATACAGGAGAAAGCAGGATACTCACTCTCAGCAGTGCCCAGAGGGCCTCTGTGAGAGCCCAGGACACAAGCAAGCACAATTGATGCAGACCTTTGTGGAACTTCTCTAGAGGAGCGGTTGTTCACTAAGGTCCACATGGTGGCTTGTTAACGGGCGCGCCCCGCGTATCCTTGAGCAACAGTTCACGTGGCACACAGACTGGGGGAGTTCATGGCCATAGACCTGGAAACCTCCTCCGGGAATCATGACGCAACTGGCACCAGGGTGACAGGGTGACTTGTGAAATACTACCAAGTGCTATGTTTGGTCCTACTTGTTCTCTGTCCTTACTAAATTCTCCTCAGGAAAACCATGAACTCGCCACCCTTTTAATTTTACACTTTTCACATTCCTAAACAATGAGGTTCTCACCTTGGGGCTACTACTAGGGTTACTGGTTTAGGCAACTTTGATGTCAACTTTCTTTCTAAAAACCATTTTTGCTGCACATAGTACATAAAACTGTATTTGAGGTTTCTAAAATTCTGGAATAAATGTTTTATCTTTAAGGACATTTCTGCTATGCTGTGGTGAAGTTGTCAACACTTCTTAATATATAAGAATTCCTCCCTTTTCCTCCAATATATAATTTCTTCCACATTTTCTGATACATCATCTAAGCCAATTTGTTGGCACATTTCACCTCATACCATAGAGAGAAACCACAGTATAGATTTTTAAGTGCTGACAGAGAAAGAACTGTTAATTTGTCTAGTCTGCAACCTGTGCAATTTTCTACTTCTCACACGGAGTATAAATTTCTTGATTTTCAGATCCGTAGCTTATTAACTATTGATATTCCCAAGGAAAAAAAGTTGGCTTTCCTAGAGAGGATTGTTTCATGCTTGCTACTTTCTTGTCAGGGAAGTATTCGTAATGGTGAACAACAACAGAGCCTCAGTTTAGAGAGACTACATCTATGGGATCAAAAGCCAGCAAAACAAACCCTTGTTCCAGGGATTTGGTTTAAATTCTAAGGATGATGTACTTTTAGGGATTTTAATTTCCTGCTGGTATGTACTTTCTGCATCTAATTAGGAGGCTCACATGGATGATTTCTAGCTTTCTCTGCACCATCTCCTCATGCTTGTAGGCCTGGAACTGTCTTATCATTTCCTCTGCAGAAGGGTACCTCCCACCACCCAGGGGCCTGCGCCCCAGGGCTCCAGAGTCATGTTCCTCAGCACTCTTTCCTTCAGTGCCCACAACTAAGCAGCCATCAATTTTGGTCCTCTGGTTTGTTCAGTAGCACAGTCTTCTCTTTCCTGTTGGCATCCCCCACTTAGTATCATGCCACCATCTTCCCTAGGGATTTATATTGTTAACCATTTCAAACTATCCTTCTTGACTCTAGTCTTATCCCTCCAATTTATTCCCCATGAAAGTACCAAGGACATTTTCAACAATGCACATCTGAAGAAACCATCCTCTCCAATTGCTGGAGGCCTTAGCATGTTGTGCCAGGTGCTACTTGTCTCCCCACATTATTTCAAATTCAGTAAATGCGTACACAATTAGCACTCACTCTATTTGATTGCACTCATCTACTTGTCTCTTTTCTACTTCTTCTCCAAGGCACCAGAGATTAGCCTGGAAAGTCATGAAGAGAAGGTCTATGTTTTTCTGAAGACTATGTCAGAACCTAGTTCAGTACTAGCTACCTAGAATGGGTTGGCTGTTTATGGACTGAACGAATCAGTACGGCAAGAGTGCACTCTGCTTTCATAGTCTTGCCCAAATTTGGAACAACAGACTGAATATCAGTCCACAGCTCGACGAGTTCCGTTCCCTATGCCCAGCTGAATGTGCCAGTCGATATAAAGCTCAGGTGTAGACCCGGCTGGCAGGGTCCATCCTGTCCTCACTGCCTTTGCTCAGCTGTGGCCAGATTCCATATACCTTTCCTCCTATGTGTAAAGTGCACCAAATGGAACTCTAATCTTCTTAAAGAGTTAATGTGGTTCCCAGAGAGTGACTTAGGCACTGGGGAGAATCTGGCTCATTATTTAATAGCCAATAAGGCCAGCTGTTTCATTTCAAGAAATTAATGGTCTTTAAAACCTTTCCATATTGTACCAACTGCTCTTCTCGATGGAGAGCCAAGTGACTTTGACTAGTAAGGTTGATAAAATCCAAACGCTGTTACTCCTGCTCTAGCCTTCTCCACAATACTGGTAGAGGCTTCTGGTATAGCTGGTTATTTTTTATTTTTTATGTTTTTTTTACAGCTGGTTATTTTTGTGTTACTCTCCCTGAAGATTCTCTGAGAGATTTTCTCTGCTGAATGTCTTTGGTTGCCCCCACAGAGACTGCAAAAAGATGATGTCCAACAGCTGCATTCTGAGACCTGCTGGCTTGACCCTTGGCCTTCTTGACCTAAGTAAGCATGCCTTTCATCACGGGGCCTAATTTGGCTGAGACAGCAAGCAGCTTGCTGCTTTCACAGTCACCGGTTCCATCTTTAGCCACCTGACATTGCTCATAGGTAAAAAAAAAATCACAGAGAATTTTTTATGTAACCATCTCTTTCTTATTAATATTCCACCATTAAGCAAAAAGGTCAAGGATAGGTTAGATTAGGCCACAAATCCATATTATGAGACAAAGATAGAATGGCCCTTAAATTTTTAGCCATTGATCAGTATTTTACTTGAGGACATTTGGGTATTAATGAGAATGAATAAAATATGTCCATCTTCTACCAGAAGCTAATGTTTCTATTCCTTTCTAATATAAACTTTTGCCAAGGGCAAGTGAAAAACTATATACAATACAGATATAGATACATAAGCATGTAATAGCCTGCATATGTTAAAGGGACTGTTTATTTAACTTATATTTGGCAGGGCTGACTATGATTTAATATTAATATTTCACTTTCTTTGTATTTCCTGTGCTGTTATGCTTCTATAATTTCAGTAGGATTGACACTATACTTTTTGTTCCCATGGAGTTAGCTGCCTGCTTCTTCTCATGAATGCTTCCTCTCCTCCTCTACTTTCTGGGATGAGAACAGGATGTTCTTTTCAAAAGCTGGGAAAAAGGAAAAACAGATAAACCCTTCTTTAGGTAGCTCTAGTGAACACACACTCTGGCCTCTGAAGCTGAATCAGGCTCTTGACATGGAGGCTGGAGCTTCTCATTTCATGCTGCTGGTAGGGTTTGGCATGAAGGAGAGAATCAGGACACAGAGTTGAGAACTTGCTGCCACTCACTGTGCTTTCTTTATGTTGGGGGGGGGGGTTTTGTTCTGTTTCAGAAAGGCAGAAAGGTAGAGTCCAGAATAGAAGTATGTATACACACTATGATATGTAGATGGAAAAGCAGGCCCTGGGAGGTTTCTTTCCTCTTTCTTTCCTACTTTCTTTCTTTTTTGTTTTTTGAAACATAATCTCACTATACAGTTTATGCTAGTCTCGAACTCACTATACAGCCCAGGCTGGCAATAAGCTCATGGCAATCTTCCTGCCTCAGCCTCCAGAGAGCTGGGACTATAATTGTGGGATGCTAGGCTGAGGTTTCTCATTAGAACTACTACATTCTTTCTGATATCAAGAAATCCTTCAGTACAGTAAACTACTGTTTTTAAGTGTTTCCTTCCCATATGTTTTTACAAGTGAAATCTCTTTGACGGCATTGTCATTCTATTGGAAGAGGGTTTTAGTTACATGGGAACAATAATGTGAAGATTTAAAAAAAATCTCATTTAATAAGTTTTCAACTTCCTGAATCACTAAACTCTCACTCACCATTTTTTCCAGCAATAGGTATGAAATACTATTTTTTTTTGTTATTTTATTGAGAAACAAATAGCAATGAGACAGTTTCAAATCAAACTGGGAGGACAGTTTCAATAATTAACACATTGTATACATTCTTCCTAGTGGTTAATTGCTATACAAGATGCAGACATGATATTCTATTTACAAACACCATAAGAACAAATCCCTCTATTCATTAAGAGAACGTAACTATATAACTATCCTATCTACTTTGAATACACAGATACAAAATGGACATTCATCTGTATACTTTTTTTTGTTAAGTTCTGTTATTTGAATATTATAGGTGTGTAAACTCAGCAAAATGTTCTAAAAGAGTCCAGTAGCCCATAATAGTATCGGGTCTTCCGCTTGACTGGCAATGTCAGAAATTGTTGACCTGAGTCCCCTACAGCTCAACATAACAGCATGGCTTTACTTCTTATATATCGTTTTTATACTTTTCTGCTGGATGGTTAAGACCAAGGTAAAGCAGGACCTATGCAACAAGAGTTGTAGCTTTTGGGTCTGATAAGGTCAGTGAAATCCCCTCAGGATTTATCCTGAGATCCTGTACCATGAAATACTATTTATAAAAAGTTTGGCATGTAATTCCAGAGAGTCTGAGGATCTTCTGAGAGTCTGAGGATCTTCTGAAACCAATCACTAGGCAATTTAAACATGCACAGAGCCGGGATTGAGAACCCCTTCTCTCACAGTTCTTTTGGGTTCAGCCATATTAGTACCTATACTGTTACAAGGCAAGACTCCTCCCAGCAAATGTGCTCTGTCTTCTCATGGAAACTGAAATAGCAACTCCTGCTGTCTCTGTGAAACATGGTGGGAGCTCTGACCAGATGGATCTGAGTGACATGGCTGGGCTGATGTCTTAGGAGATGCAGAGAAGGCTGGGTCAGGCCTGCGGGTGCAGGGACTAACTGCGGAAGGCACACAAACAGGCAGCAGGCCAGGGAGAAGAGCACAGATTTTACCAGAGGAAGTGCAGTCATAACCAAGAGGCCTATTTGGATCCATTTTGATTATATCCCTGAAGACCTGGTTCCATGTGGCATCCCAAACATCCTGACAATGTGCTTCAGGATACAGGAACCCTGACACAGGGAGTAACTGCAGTGAGAACAAGGTGTAGGCTGGTGGATGTGTGCCAGTAGAGAGCATAGCGAACTGCCCAGTGTTGAGCCCTTTAGCATGGGTGTCAAGACCACCTTGCATTGTGCAGGATTACCGCACGATCACAGCTAACATTGCTGGAAACTATGCTGTGAGATGCTATAGATGCTGGAAACTATTGCTATTTAACATGATGTGTGTACAGAGCATTCCTAGAAGTATCAAAATAAATGAAATCATAAAGTAGCTAAGAGAAAACATAGATAATGACTTTATAATGACAGATAACCTTTTATATGTGAAAGTGAAAGAAAAAAACATGAGTCAAAAGTTTGAAAATTGAACTTATAAATTACCATAAATATAAAGCTAAAATGAAGTAGTAATGAAATTACGAAATGTTTTTGTCCTAAGTATACAAAGAAGGGCTGGGGAGATAGCTCAGTGGTCTAAGCACCTGTTTGGCAAGTGCAAGGACCAGGGTTAGATCCCTGGTACTTCATGCCACATGAGATCCAGAACCGTGGGCACACCATTCTGGCCGCCCAAACCCAGCATGGTGGTGGACACCTGTAATCCCAGTGCTAGAGAGGCTGAGACAGGAGGATCACTATGAGTTCAACCTGCATAGCAAGATCCTGTATCAAATAAATAAATCCACCAACTATACCAAGAGTGCTGGTAAAACAAGAAGAAAAACACCTAAATGAAATGACAGGCAAGCAGGTAGTAAGTTACAACAGACTGACAAAAAACACAAATTCTAGGGCCAGAGAGATTGCCTATGTGCGTGCCTGACAAGCACAAGGTCCTGAGTTCAATCCCCGGTATGAGAAAAACCCCAAATTCTAATGAATATATCCTAAAAAGTCAACCTCACTATTAGTACAGGAATTACAAATTAAAATAATTTGTGATCATAATTGGTACTTTTTAATCTATTAAATTGACATAAATTTTAAAATCTGATTTTAATCCATGTGAATTGGGAGATTAAATTGCTTCAACCTTTCATTATTATAGCCAGAATTGAATCTGGATATATATATATATATATATATATATATATATATCTGAAAAAATACTCACATGCTTTGACTTGCTAATGACACACTAGGAGTCTATCCTGTACCCACCTGACACAACATACACTTTGGGTTCTGGGAAGGTGAGACTAATCATGTCCATTGAACTGAATGTGACTGATCTAATTTTACAGGATTCGTAGATACAACGCTGGCATTTTAGTGTAAATGACATTGAGGCTGTGGCACCCCTAGTAGCTACATGACCAGGGCCATGAGATGAATCCCTGCATTTGGCCAAGTTCCTATGTATGCGCCACCCAAGCCTTTGCTGCCACGGTCATGAGTAAGGACACTGTCGACATTCAAACCACTATCACTTAGTAATGCGTGTGCTTGAGCTAGGCACCTCAATGCTGAATTTCAATTTTGGTAAGGCCTTCTGTAATCCCAGGGGTGTCTTAGAGGCACTACTCTATTTTGGTGATGTTCTGAGCATGGGGTGGGCAGAAAATGAATTTGTCAAAGACAGCCCATCATTTTGATGAACTGTTTATTTGATGAAAAAAAGAGAAGACAGAAATACATTCTTCCAGGGTATTGGGCTGCCTTGTTGATGCTATTGGTATTCATTGTGCTCTATCTAAGACTAATTCACAGAGCAAAAATAAAATGGCAGCATTAAGACTGTCTTGGGCTTGCTATATATGTATATCTCAATATCACTGTCAAAAGCAGCCAGTACCAATTTTCTTTCTTTTTTCTTTTTCTTTTTTCTTTCTTTTTTTTTTTTTTTTTTTGTATTTAGGACAGGGTCTACAATATCTACAGGGTCTACAGGGCCTCACTACATAGATCAGACTTGTAGTAATCCTCCTGTTTTCACCCTCCCAGGCATTGGGATTACAAGTGTGCACCACAATGCCCAACCTCATTTGCCATCTCAGTGAGCCTGGGGGCAGGGCTGGCAGGGAATCGAACCCTGGCTTCTGTGCTCTGCCTAAGCAGGCAGCCAGTACTGATTGACCTTGACCCTGGGGCTTCCAGCTCACCTGCGGTAGTAGCAACCCTGAGCTACATCCTTACTTCCCTTGTACTTTAATCCGCTATAATCCTTATTCTAAGTAATTCCTGAGGCTTCTGGCCCCCGCATGCTGGACAGGCAGAAATGCTGTTGAGTGGACACCTGAAGACCAGGGCTGAGACAATCGCCCGTGGGACCTGAACAATGGATATCTCAACATTCCTGCCCCTTAGGAGGAATGAGTGTCCCTACCATCCCAGAAGCCTTGAGCAGAGAGGACAACTTCATCTTGTCTGCAGTAGCATACTACTCTGGCTCGTTCCTTCCCCTCCTCACATGCTTCCCAATTTATTTCTCACTTCACAAATCACTTGTGCTCAAATCCTTATCTGAGTCTCTTCTGTGGGAAACCCAGCTGATGAGACTTTTTTTTTTTCACACTTCTAAAGTTATCCTTGAAAAATGTGAGAGCTTCTACTCTTTGTTGTTATTCTTGCTATTACAAGTCCTTCTATCCTTGGTCCGCATTCACTAGTTCTTTACATTTTGCCCCATTTACTTCACCATTCATTTTCTTTTTTCTTTTTACATTGTATTCCTTTCCCCTCTACCTTCTTTTTCTGTTTATATGTACATGCATATAAATTATGTATACATACTAGTATCTTCACAATCATTTGAGAGTAAATTGGATATTTGTGCCTCTTTACTTTTAAACATTTCAGTGCATAGTTTTGCAGACCAAGGCTCTTTGGTTTTCCAAGCACAGTACAGACACCCTCATCATTTCTACTGCATAACCTGTTTCTCCTGATCCTCATTCTCATGCTGTCTGGGGTTAGAGCTGCTTAGTCACAGAATGCCAGATGACCTTGAGTCATCAATTCTTCCTGCTTGAGAAAAACAGCATGTCTGGAATGAAATTACACAGACAGTGACAGATAGGCCCTTGATGTCCTTACAAGCATGATGACACGTTCACATCGCAACCTGGTACGCAGGCCTCAGTGACTGGCATTGTGCACTGGCCTCTTTGCCCACCTTCTGTATGTGAGAGTCTGTGACTTGGTACATCTTCCGTCTCTGATATGCCAGAGACTTCTGTTCAGTTTGGACACCTCTACATCTCTCTGGCCATTTGTCCATGTCAAGTCATTCCTATAGCACAGTTTTAGAAGTAAATGTACCTGAAAGCTAACATGTCTCCAGTGTACCTGATTGGTTCCCTAAACCTCATCTTTTCTCAGCTAGCAAATCTCTCAGGAATAAGACTTCTTCCCATACCGTGCTCAGACTCTTTCTGACACCTGGCATTGTGGACCATGTGCACCCGTATAAGGAGCCTGTCATCAGACCCTGTTGGTTCTCTTGACCACCTTTCTACAATTTTGCTATCATTGCCACCACCCTTGCATTTACTATCAAAGTCTCTCCCTCGAACTCTAGCCAATGTCTTCAATGTGATCTGCATGTGATTCAGTTTTCTAAACTATTCTCTCCCCTGTGGCTAGTATAGAGATATATGAAAACACAAGCCTGCCTGCCATCATCCTGCTTAAATCCCTCAAAATGTTTCTAATTAGTCTTTCAGTAAATACCAACACCCTTAACTTGACTACCCATGGCCTGACTTCTTCTTACTATGTCTTATAGCTTGTAAGAAACTCTGCAATAGTAAAATTCTACGTATGTACTTACTATGTCTTATAACTCTTGCAGTCTTTGTTTCAAGAACACTGCCTCCTTCAGGTCTCTATTTGCCAAGTTCCATCCACATATAAGGTCTCTGCACAAGGTATTTGCTCTGACTGGGAACATTTTCCTTCAGTCTAGCTTCCCTCATAACTGTCTCCCTTGATTTGGTCCAACCTCACATGAATCAGTTACCTTTCCTTTTCTGTAGCAGAGTTGTAATGTATGTCTTATTTGTGGTTGCATAAGGTTATGGCTTGTGTCTACATGTACCCCTAAACCCTCATGTTGTTATAGGTAGAGCTTTTTGGAGGTGGCTGGATCTAGGCTGGATGTGTGATGCTAGGATTAAGGATGTGATGCTGGGATTGATTCATGGTGCAATGTTAAGATTATGGGTGCCCAACCCAGAGTTTGAATGTTACCATAGAGTGGGTAACCTGGATAGAATATTAGGGACAGAAGATAGGGATGCTGTGATTGCTGCTTATTTCTTGATGCTTGCTGCTTTTGCTGCCTTCTGCCTACTGTGAACTGTGTCTCCTCTGTGGTCCCCTCTGCCATGCTACCCTGTCTTGAAGTCACTCAGTTATGGACTGAAAACTCTACAAACTGTAAGCTAAACAAGCCTTTCCTCCTTTAACTTTGCCTATGGGGTATTTGTCTCTGCAATGAGAAAAATAGTTAAGACACATAATTGCTATCTGTGCCCCCAAGATTATAAACTCTAGAAGGCAGGAGCTGTGTCTTTGTAAGCTTATCCTTGTACCTCAGGGCATGTAGAGTGAATTGAACTTAGTAGGTAGTCAGCAAATAGTTGCTGAGTGATGGAGTAAGGAAGGGTAGACAGTGATCCTAGTGCATGTAGTTAGATTAACAGAGTCACACAGATAACTCCATCTGACTTTTTAGAATTAGAAATGAAAGGAGTGAGCAGAAGGACAAACTGAGGAATTCCAGCTGCCGACATAGAGGTAACACAACTGGCTTGTCTGTAACCAACCCACAGCAGGCAGTCATCACATTATCTTGGCCACGGTACAGGCAGCACATCCGGAAAATACTCATGTAACACATTAGCTGGAAGTTCCATCTTATATATGGACCAGATTTTAATGTTGGAAGAAACTTGAAAGTGGTGTTATATAGTCCAGTCGAGTGAGCATAAATTGTGAAAAGTACCAACATATCAATGGAAAATGACCAAGAAGCCTAACTCAAACTCCATCTTGATTGTATATGATTGTTTCCAGGAAAAGAACTTCACTGTGGCAAATTCCTTCCCAAAATAGCTCAATGTGCTTATTTTCCATTTTAAACTCCTGCTACAATTACAGTTCTTTCCAGTACTTGTAAAAACCAGGCTGTCAGACGCTATCATTTCTGGAAATGGGTCTGCATTTGCCTCTGTTACAATGTAAGCAATTAGAGGGCAGAAACCTTATCTGAGCAGTCACCACCCTGTCTTCCCTTGCAAGCAGTGGCCAAATTTGAAGGGGACTAATGATGCCTCTAAGCATACTGCCCATGGGGAATGGCCAATGAGAAGTGCCAGCCTTCCAACCTTTTAGTATGTCATTCCACGTTCAACCACAACAGTCAGTTTGCTGATGGTGGAGTGGGACAACCCTCCTTTGGGACAAACCTCAACCACTTCTATCTAGGCATAACTGAGGGCTTGCAATATGAGCAGAGGGGGCCAGGGCAATAGCTCAGTAGAATAAGCACTTGCCTGGCAAGCGCAAGGGCCTGAGTTCAATCCCCGGTTCCACTTAAAAAAAAAAAAAATACGAGCAGACACATTCTGGAAGCTGCTCCTTGTCTACCAACCCTCTTCATATTTATGCCACAAATGTTTGTATTTGCTGGAAATAATTGAGCTGGACCAAGGTGTCCTTGGCTTGGTAACTAAGGTCATGGGGCCTATGTCACATGAGATCCAGGGCACAGATGGGCTCATGTGGCAGCACCACGGTAATGGACTGCCAAAGCCCTCTTCTCTGGACTTGGAGCAGCAGAGTCAGTTAAAACAATCTTTCCACCGCTTTCTGGCATTTGCTTCTCAGTCATGTGCCCTACGGATCTGCCAGCACTATACCAAGAAAACACTAACAACTCTTTCCTGGCTATGAAAATCACGGGAGTGGAATGAACTGGTATATATTTTTAAATCCTCTAACAACACAGAGGCAGTTTTTTCTTTTCTTTTTGTAAAAAATTTCACTGTTTTAAAGATATTTCAGCTGCAAGGAGGTATTTAAATATGCCAAGGTGGCTCTGGGGTTCGCAGTTGCTGTTCATGATTCTGAATGCCTACTGCAGGTTGTTCCTTTTAATGCCCATAAGCTGCAGACTGCAGTGGTTTATGACAGGACAGACAGGGCTCAGTGTAGGCCTGACATGGCATGCTTCCCTCTCCCCTGTCTGCAGCCAGCCTGACAGACATGGTACCTGCAGTAGTAGGAATTCCAGAGGTGTCAGAGACAGAAAAGAACTGGACAGAATCTAAAATCTGCCACTGATTTTGTGTACAATCTTGACCACACCAGGATGTATCTGAGGCTCAGTTTTTTCATCAAGAAAATAGATAATAATTAGTTTCAGGATTGTCACAAGTAATACATGAAGTGACGCCTTAACCATACCCATTAGAGTTCTCAGAGTGTGATAAACCCTTCACAAATATCAACTCCTTTCCCCTGCCCCAGACCAAGTATTTCTGTGGAAGAGTGGTACAACTTGGAGGCCAGGACCTGCTCCGGCACATGGGTGCATGGGGGTTGTGCGTGCACAGCTGAGCCATGCCACTGTATCTCTACATCTGTTCCCAGTTGGAACCAAGTAGCCATGTAAGGAAAATGTGGCCATCTTGTCTACTGTGGGAAAGTTCCCAATAGTGATATACAAATAAAACAATGCAAGGGCCAGGGAGATAGCTCAGTGGACTAAGTGCTTGCTTAGGTAAGCGCAGAGGCCGGGGTTCGATCCTTGGCACCACATGGGATTACTGAGCCAGTGCCCGAGTCTAGGCATGGTGGTGCATGCCTATTATCCTAACACTGGGAAGGCTGAAAACAGGAGGATCACTAGGAGTCCAAGCTGTGTAGTGAGACCCTGTGCAAAATAATAAAAATACAAATTAAAAAATAAAAATAAAAACAATGCAATTCAAAAGTGTTTTTCTAGGAATTCCATACTATTTGTTTTGTGTTTGATTTCTTTTTCTTTTCTTTCTTTTTTTTTTGCTCTGAATGCCTTCAGGGCAGGTTTGGCTGGCTTGAGTTGTGGGGATAGAATCACAGCAACCTGAGCCTGACTGCTTTGTTGAAGCAGCCACTTAAAGACCTGAGCTAAGGGGCAGGCCCCCTGTGTTTGATTTCTTTTTCTTTTTATTATTATTTGCTTTCTTTTCTTTTCTTTTTTTTTTTTGTGGAACCGGGGATTGAACTCAGATCCTTGCGTTTGTCAGTCAAGCACTTATCCTACTGAGCCATCTCCCCAGCCCTGATTTCTTTTTTCTTTTTTTTTTAAATGTTTTTATTTTTATTTTTTTTAAATTTTATTTATTTATTTATTTATGTGTGTGTGTGTGTGTGTGTGTGTGTGTGTGGCCAGCTCAGCCCACCAGGGGGCAAGGCTGGCTGGCATGTGGTGCTGGGGGATTGAACCGTGGTCCCTGGGCTTTGCTAAGCTTGTTCTAAGTAGGTGCTTTAGACCACTGAGCCATCTCACCAGCCCCTGATTTCTTTTTCATAACCTGAAGATTTGAAAATTTTCTGTGTTTCTTGAATACTAAAGGATGCTCGTGATGAATATGCATGCATCTTGGGGTAATGCTAGGGATCGAGCCCTGTGATTTTGAACGTGTGAGGCAAACCCTCCACCACTGAGCGATACTCCCAGTCCACAGATGCATTTTGATGTGGCCTAACATACCTTTCATCCTATAAACATAGGCTAGTCAGGATGAAATGTTATGGGTAACCATTCCTTGTCAGTGTTAGTGGTACACAATGAAATTAAAAAGGTCTTGGAATAGCTATCTAGGATTGAATTCACTTTGCAGAGTAATTTTTTTTTTTAATTACAAAAGTATCATGCTGATTGCTTGCCCACTGGAGGCTAAAATGAATCAAGCAGGTGAAGCATGTAGCCACGCTATACTCGGTGCACCTTACGGCTCCCTTCCTTTGCTCTTATTGGTCATAACTTGACGTTCCTTTAAGATAGAACTGACTATCTTATCTGATAGGTTAGGAAGAAACATCATGTCACTGAAATAATTTTAAGCAGATCTTGGTATACAAAACGGTAAAATAATTTTACTGTTAACTTTTCCCATTAATTATTTTACTGCTAATTATTCCTTTTAAATAATATCATGGGATTATACATTTGACGAGACAATGATCTTTTAGCCAATATGTGTTAATGCTGTAATGTCTTTGCAAATAACTGTAAAACATGGCATCACAAATATGCAAATCAGATTTTATAATGGATTTCCAAGCTGCCTGCAGGATACCATACAGCATGCTAGGAGCTTAGGTAAAGGGCAGGCGCCAAGGGCTGGGCATGTGTAAAAGACAAGGGAGGTGGTGCAGGATGAGCGTGCACGCTGTGCCAAGAAGTGCAGCAGTTTTGAGAAGCTTGCCACTCTAAGCCAGGGCAATGAGCTTTGGAGGCAGATGGCGAGATGGCAATAAAATAGGAAAACATCGAGAGCTACCAAAGAACACAAGAACTGAGAGCAACACTCTGAATTACGCAGATGCCTAGGCACAAAACAACTTTTTTTCTTCTGGCTGGCAAAGTGGGAAGTAAATGCTGGAATGCCTTTAACTGTGTGGCAGGAGGGAAAACATGGAGACCAACTTCCTAAGCGTAACATGGTTCAAGGCCAAGGTAGTGCCGGATCTGGCTCTGTTGAAATGGCAGGCACATACTCTTCCTCCAAAAAGAGTCTCAGCCAACAAATATGCAACAGTCCAGAATTTTCCAGGGAAGAGGAGAGAAAAAGTAAAAAAAAAAAAAATCTATATATTTAATATATGTCACGCATCAAGATTCCATAAAAACTACTTTGGGGACATCATGCTGTAATGGGTCTTAACATGTTTTAAATCACTAATATTCTAACTAAACTCATAATGGAGGCCTTCGACTGAATAATTAATATCAAATATTCTAACTGGCATCAAGGATATATTGGCTGTGAGGAAATGATGAAAAGTTTGATTAAAATGGACTTTTATCTGAGGAACTAAGTGACATAAAAATGATATGGCAGTAACATTAACCCCCTGATCTCAGCTGTTTGGCATCTTAAAGTGATATTACATGCTAAAGCTTTTTGCATTTTCAGGAAGTTTGAGTTGACATTGGAGACATCTTTATCTCAAAGAATTAAATCGCTGCTAATTCATCATCCTATCCTCAGCATTAAAGCTGAGGTGCCAGGGCCAGTCAAGCCAGCTGACTCGGAAGCAAGAGACCAGATTTTCAACAGAGGGAGCCTGAGGGGACAGGATAAGAAAGTTTAACCTGGTGGGTAAAGGTGCTTCACTGATTCTGAGAAGGCACTCTGCCCTCTCCTATGTGAACATGGAAGATTTGACTATACAAGTTCTTTAGCTCATCTCAGCATTCTTGCAAAAGCAGGGCAGTGGTCTCAACCCTGGGTCCTCAGGCTCCTCACAGTGCAGAAAGCCAATCAGAGAAAGCTGAACTATGGGAGAGAGGTCAGAGAGCTTGATAGGACTTGGATGAAATGCGAGAGGTCTTCTAAGAGGCATGTGAGGAAATATTTCTTGGAGCTGAAATGGCCTCCAACTCTAGTATAATGTCTTCCTAGTAGCCATTTCTGCAGGTAATGACAGTCCATGTGTTCTTAAGAAACATTGATGTGACCAACTGGCTTGTAGCAGAGAGAACTAGGGCAAAACAGAGAGTTAAACTTTTACAGACCCAGATGGCTAAACCAATTCACTACCAGACACATACTTAGACTGCACATTCAGTTCCTATTGCTCAAGATTTCATTGAACTCATTGGTTTATTATCTGCATTAGGATCAGCCAAAGACCAGTACTGTGGCATTGCTAGATATCTCTGCAGAATTTGAATGTCGACATTGCTTAGTAAGTGCAGTAGGACACTCCAAAGTCGGCAAAGGAAAGTTCAATAGCAGTGAGCAGAGCAGAAGTTAACTGGAGAAGAACAGAAGAGAAATCCGAAAAGGGGACTATCTTTCAGCAGCAAAGGAAATGACAGAAAAGAACATAGAGCCTGCCCAGACAACAACACTTTTGGAAACAATAGAATGCAGTTGAGGGTAGGCAGATTGCAAGTTTCAAAGTCAGCGGCACCTTTGGGATTGGCCCATTCCTGAGGATGGGCAAAGGGATATGCAGGCAAGAAAGCTGAAACCAGCAAAACAAACTAACTGGAACGTTACAGCGGAAGTATGCTCTTATGGTGTGTTCTTCTGATCTGAACACAGTCATACCCACTACAAAAACACTGGGAACACATTTATAGAAAGCTAATTTATTTTGGGTTCCTAGGAAGCAAGCATAAGCTGTTTGCGTCTTCTAAAGTTGTTCTTTCTATCCAAAATCAGCTCTAGTATGTTGCTTCTCATTACATAGTCAGTTGAAGGCAGCTTGAAATGTTCAGAGAGATGCATTTTTCTCCCAAGTAGCTTATATAATAAGGGTGAGAGCAACATCCGGCCTGGAAGCCAACTATGTCCTGAGCCAGGCTGTGTCCCATGTAATCCTCAGGAAATGGGTTCATTTTTTCCACTACAGTGTTTGTGCAGTGTTCTGTCAGAAGACTTACTGTGATCTTCTACTTATAGGTAGATATTGTTCTTAATCTTGAAGAACCAAAGTACCAATTTGCAGACACTGCTTTTTCAACTCTCAGGAGTGTTCTAACAAAACAGGAGCCTCTTTTTGGTAGGCATAGTATATTGCTTAATGCTCATCTAGCAATTACACATTAAACTATTCATATTTCAAATAAAAGGCTCAAGGGAAGGAAAAAAGAATTGATTTTATAGAGATGGTTGAAAGTCATTACTTAACTTGCATATTAGTAGTGTTCTGTGTCATACACAAAGATGAATAAGACATGGTCCCTGTCCTCAAAGGCACTTACAGTTTAATGAGAAACACAAACGGCGGAGCAAGTAATGTAAGGGAGTATGAGAGTTGTAGAGTATGCATCTGACTCTTGGTTGCAGCAATTCAATGAACAGACTCACAGCCAGACTGCCTGGGTTCAAGTCCCAGTTTGGCCACTTTCTACCTGCTGAGCTTTTAATCTCTTTGGGCCTGTCCCCTTGCTTATGAAATAATAATTCTAACAGGGTTGCTACTGAGCCATAGGGTTGCTGTGAGCATAGGAGATGCAAAGTACATAGGGGCATAAATGCTCAGAAAGGGGTAACTGTTTAGAGGTCTGGAATTAATACCGGGAAAAGAGACATCCTTGTGGAAAAGTCGTTACTTATATTGGAAAACAGTGCCCTAAAGTAGACTGTCAAGAAAGCTTAGGAGGGTTTATTTCCCAGAAATTACTTGCATAAAAGCAAATCTATGTTCATTTGCATATCAATGCATTAGAAACCTATGTTAGGTTATCATAATAGATATAAAGTGATGAGTATAATGTAAGGCCCCTTACTTTAAGAGGTTTATAATATAATGAGGTAGAAAAGGTCCATGAAGTTGTATATCCTAATTTAAGATATTTTTAGAGGTACTAGAAAATTGCCAAACAGATTTCTGAGGCTGCTTTTCCTAAGAAATATGGGCACTGAAGGAGATGGGAGGATTCAGGAAAGATTTTTTTTTTTCCTCTGAGAATCAGAGTGAATCTGAGGGTCAGTTCAACCACCTCAGCCTGTTCAGTGGTGTGGGTTGGAGCTGTGTGTTCAGCATTTTCATGTTCTGGGCAGGAAGGGGACCTAGGCCATCTCTCTGGGGCTCTTCCCACTGGTGACAACTACGCTCTGGCACTATGTCTGCTAGAGCATTTGCTCAGTCATACACTCTGGATCTAGTCCGAGCCCTGCACCTAGGTCTTGTTGGACAGGGGCCCTGGCCTCTGGCCTAAAGCCAAGTCAGCATCCTGTATCCCTTACGTGGCCTTCCTATCTATGACAACTGCTGTCTCCATGCATGCTCTTAGCAAAGCTTACTTATGCAGATCGCATTAGCTGCTCTGTGCTCTTTTGCTCCATCACCTGGACTGGGGCAGAGGTCTTCCTCCACAGTCAGCCAGTCCTCTGGCTTCAGTGAGTGTTCCCAGCACATCTTTATGCTGGTGTTCCCCCTCTCCTCTTCCACAGGACCCTTGGCAAGCTGCACAGCTAGGCCAACAGATTTAAAATAGCAACCAGGGGGAGCAAGGCAAGGTGGGGGGCTTCAAGATGCAGCCAGAAAGCAGTAGCTGTGGGTAGCAGGGCCCCAAGAAGCCAGCGAGGATGAGTTCAGGTATGCAGTTTACCTCACTGCAGAAAAGAACATCTTTTCTACACACCAAGTAAACATAGTGTATTTCATGGTTCTAATGTCAGCCCCAATTTGCAGATTAGAAAGCAGAGCCCAGGGCAATTGGATCACTGGCAAAGGCCTTGGAGGTGGTAAGTGATGGAGCTGGGCCTACACTCATGGCTCTCACTGCGGTCCCCTGGGAAGTGTGTATTAGTGAAGTCACTGCAGGCAGAGCTGCAGGGAGCAGAGGCCAGTACTAATGTCAAAAACCTCCAGGCCATAAAGGAAGGGAAATGAGGTCATCTCCAGAGACTGGGCTGGGGAGCTTAGTCATCTTCACAGAACTTCACAGGACTGGAAAAGGGTCAGAATGGCC
Organism: Octodon degus; assembly: GCF_000260255.1. Classification (NCBI taxonomy): domain Eukaryota; kingdom Metazoa; phylum Chordata; class Mammalia; order Rodentia; family Octodontidae; genus Octodon; species Octodon degus. Next base: position 11,830,826 of record NW_004524592.1, read on the forward strand.
ACCAAGGAGGGTCAGGAAAATCACAAACAGGGCTCCTGGGAATGCTGGCCAGCAGCAGGGGCCCAACTGGCATGGCCTAATGTGAATTATGTAGTGGGACCAATGAGTGGACTTTTATGATCTTCCCAGCCAGCCTTGCTGTCCCTGCACACAGGACCACCAATGAGTCACTGTTGCCTTACTGTGTCCTCAGGACCCCACGCTTGACTACAAACCCGGAAGTGCAACTTTAAGTGCAGCCAAAACCATCTGTAGGGAGGGGATCATGGGAGCCCTGGGGCCAGGAATGGGTCAGGTGGGAGTGGTGGGGGTGGGTGTGAGGAAGTGAATGGTTAGGCCTTGCTGAAGAGAGGACCAGGAGGAGGCCTGGAAAATCGAAATGAGGGCCTGGGAGAATTAAAAGGGCCTGGGGGAATGGAATAAAAAAGAAGCCATTTGCAAAATCCATGCTTTGAGAGCCACATGGGATAGGCACATAGGAAACAGCCGCTTCTCCACTCACCTGGCGTGAGTAATGACTTGTCAGGCAAGAGGAAGGGGACTTTGATTCTGTTTGCTACCAAAGAAAGCAGCGGACTGCGCAGGCTGGTAAGACTTGTGGTGCAGCAAAGCCCTGGTGTTCACTAATGAGGCTGTATTACAACCACACTCTGCTTTCCAAAACAGCACCCTCAGGAGAAAAGAAATAAAGTCATTTTTCTTTGGAGGCAGAAGATTTAACATTGCTTAACAATAACGTTTAACATCGCTTAGCCCTTAGCCCCAGGCAACCTTTTAACTACCAAGTGCAAGGGACTGTCTTCTCCCTGCCTGGCCAGGGCTCTCTCTTGGCTCTATTTTGTGTGGTGTCATTTAGCTTGGCAGCAGCTGTCTGGACCTGCTTTAAAGATGACAGAGTTCCATGAAAGCTTAGGAGGATGCCCTTTGACTGGGGCTTCCCCTCCCCTAGGCACTGTGGGGCAATTCTCCAAATCTGGCATATAAATCAGTATTGTTGAGCTTCTCTTAAAATTCCTGTGACTCCCCTCTACAAACACAGGAACCAAACCAGCACATGAAGTCCCTTACAAGGGTGGCCACTGACTTCTGATAGAATTATTTCTATTTTTAATAAAAAATTTAACTCCATAAATATTTCAAAGCTTCTTGCTCTGTGACAAAGAAGGATCTGGTGCCTATGGAGCTGTGTTCACCTCCCTCTTGGCAGAGACAGAAGTGGGCTGGTGTGGTTCAAGAAAGAGGACAGTAAAATCTCTTAGAGAGGGGAGGACCAGGGTCCGTATGAAGGACACAGAGCCACATCTGCACACCTTATCAGAAGGTGGCCGTGTGTCTCACATCCACATCCTGCACTCCTTGGGGCAAATCTAGGTCCATGAACTGGACATAATGCCTGCCAGGGGACTTTGAGTCTTCTCTTTAGAGTATGCGATAGAAATTGAGGTTTGAACCTCCCCACCAAAGAACAAATGCCAGGGACCTCCCTGCCTTTGTCTGAACCCTATTTATTCTCCATCATGGCAGTTTCCTGTTGCCAGGTAGCTACAACAGTCTGCACGTGAAATTACTCACTGCTGCCACTGTGATTATGGACAAATGCACCTGTCGCCAGGAATTATTTTCGGCTGGAGATGCTTCCTTTTGAGCCACAGTTACATTCTTGGGGCTGGCAGGATTTTGTCAATTCCTCCACAGGATGACTGCTCCGGAGCCACAAATGGCATTAATTAACATTCTGCCTTTGTCAGAAAACCCCTTCTGCAGTGTTTACTCCTGAAACAGTTGTTTAGAGTCAGCCATGATTGGGCATTTCAGGGCTAATTAGTGAAAATAAATAGGACTTGGAAATTCAGAGGGCTTCATATTAACAATTACTACTGTAAGCATTATCATAAAAGGCTGATTCTTTGCCTCCTTTCTAAACAGTTGAGTCCTGAGGATAGATTGGCACTTCATCTTCAATTTTCACTCTCCCACCCTTGACACATAGTAGGTGATCACTAGATACATATGAAATGAATAAATGCGTCAGATTTATGAAAGTTTAAATGTTACATCTGTGCTTTTGATTTGAATTTAAAATATCCATCTCTGCACTCATAGTACAAGTTATCTAAGAAGGGATTAAACTGTTTCCAGTTTTCCTGTTTTCCCTTCTCATAAGAACCTATGACTTTCCATCTGTCCTAACCATAATTTGCACACACTTCAACAATGAAAGCCGGAAGACTTACACTTACCATGAATCTTGGAAATGACTTCCATTTTTTAAAAAAGCAAAATAAAAGGACAGAGACAAAATATGAATGGAAGAAAAAAATGGATGAGAAAAAAATCCACTATGAGACAGCATTAAAAAACAAAGGAATACAGGAAAATAAATACAGTGTTTAGCAGCTTTTAAAAGATTGTGTTTGGGGTATCCTGCCTAATCAGTGTTAAAAATTGGTTCTCTGCCAGATTTGAGATTTTATGACATTTAAAAATCAACACATTCCTTGTAAGAGCAGATGGTCACTTAGGCCATGCCTGACGTAATGTTTAGGATGTTCCTTTTTTCTAGTCATGTGCAGAAGTATAGCCAACAGGCAGCTAGGAACAGGAACTCTCTCTCTCGAGGCAGCACTTAGCAGCTCAGCTTTGATAACAATGCAGGTCTACTTGGAGATGCTTCCAGCACCTCTTTCCAAGGTGACATTTTGAAACACTGCCATTTTGTAGCTGGCCTTAACCTTTCTTTGTTTCTCTTTTAAACTCACTAATTCTCACCCTCTCAACTTGTCTAGTTCCCATGGTAGCTGGATGGTAAGTCATCTTGGAAAGGTTTCCTCTTTGTCACGTGCTCCAGATAGTGGACTAACGTTACTCTTTATCTCATAGATAAAAGCACCAACCTTTGAGAACTGCATCTCATTTTCAGGGGTGTCTAGTTACCGCATAAGTGGATCATGTTAGGTCACTGTTGCCAAGTGAACTTTTCTCACACATTTGTTCCTTCCCCCGCTGTCTGTGTCTCTCAGCACTATTCACTCATTGCCTTGAGGAGGCAGTCAGATTCTAAATCAAGCAAAAAGAAACACCTTCCCAGCTTCATATTTTTTACTCTGTCACACCCACACAAAGCACCAAGGTTAAGATTGGCCTGCCCTCCCTCATGGGTAACTCCTAGGACGCAGGATTTACTATTTTATTGTCTCTAAGCTTGGCGCAAGATGTTCAATACCGTTTTTATAGCAATGGCTTAGGATTTCCATTTGGTATCCAATATTCTTGCTGACATGTTCAATTGCAATGATATACTATTTTCTACCCTTAAAAAATAACCCACAAGTGTTTCAATTATTAGCACAGTTGTGAAGATGGCACAGAGGCTGCAGCAGACGGCAGTGAGGCAAAATTATAACATGTTCCCTATTTCAAAACCAGATTTCTGTTTCATGCGGACACCTCTAAAGACTTCATTTGTGGGTGTTCTGGTGATGGGAGGCCCCTCTATGCTCTACCTGGGTAAGGATGCGTACTGTCTCTCCATCCCCTCAAAGCGGAGGTTGTGTGCATTCCCATCTGGACTCTTTCCAGACACCTGTGGAGAGAAAAGTAATTAGAGATGAAGATCCATTATACATCCCAGTTACTGTCAATGCAGCTAAAAATTCTAATCAGTGCACAAAGCTGCAGCCGCCTGCCAAAAATCAACCATGGAAAAGCAGGCAAGAGCTCAGCATCGCTATAGGAATTGATGATTGTGCCCCAAACAGAGCATTAGCAATAAAGTCACTTCTTTCAAAAATGGTCACTGTCCACTTGCATCCTTCCTGTATCCATGCCTCTTCTACTTTTTCAGAGGTAGTTTAGTTTTTAGGACACCTTTAGGATTACAGAAAATTTGAGTGGATAACACACAGAGCTCTCTGTACCCAGTTTTCCTCCTGCTACTGTCTTACATTTACGGTACATTCTTTACAGTTAATAATCAATAGGATATATTACTCTTAGTTGAAGTCCATTGTTTATTCAGCATTTACTTATTTTCTGTCCCCACCTAGGATATCATATTCCACTTAGTCATCTCATCATCAGAGGTCTTTCTTGACTGTGTCAAGGACCCTGTTTCTAAAAGCATCTTTTCTGTGACCCTTTCTTCACTGGCAGGGATGGGTAGGAACAAGTTACCTACTGCATAGCACCTGCAGAGCCCTTCCTGACCACCCTGTACTTCACCTGGCTTCCTCCCTATGGGCATGTGTATAGATGCAGTGAGCAGCCTACTCTCAAAGCAAGTAAGGTAGACACACTGAAATTTTCTGCATTAGGATACAAACCTTAATTTAGACCACTGACCTTTTAACCAAAGACAAGAGACAATGATGGTGATGGACAGGTGAGGGTTGCACAAAAAGCAAAGCAACAGAAGAGAACGACAGAAGCACTATCCTTGGCCACTCCTATCTAAAGTTTTGCTTTATTTGGAAATGTCCTCTTATGTCAGACAAAGTCATGTGGAGACCAGTACTATACTAAAGATTATTAAAGGTAGACAGTGGAAAATGCTCTGCTCAAATATGGCTTAGACACTCAACTTTTTCTTGTAGCCTTGTAGCTTTCATTTTCAGCACTGCTGCTGGCCTCCCAAGGTGGCTTAGAACCTGGTACCTGAAGAAGGGATGCTGTTCCTGTGAGCTCCTAACCAGTTTAGTGGACTTACAGTGGGATACCAAATAATGCTCATCCTTGAGAAACCTTCTGTTTTGTTGGAAGAAAACCAAACATTAAGAGCAAAATCAAGAATGATACCCAACACTGTCTGAACACTACCACGATGCTACAACAGTAGCACACATGGAGCCTGTAGGTCAGTGGTGGGAACTGATGGCATGTGTGCCAGAGTGGGCATGCAGCCCCCTCTCTGCCTGCACTGAGCTGTCACCCCAGCATCATTCATCAGCTGAGCACTGGATAACCGTGCACATAGGGGCAGTGTTGGCATTTTGTAATATGTAAGTTACTTCTGGATTGTAGTTTGGGTACATGGTCTCTAAAAGCTGCTCTGTCGCTGCTGTAGGTATAAAGAGAAACTTCATGGAGGAATCAGAGCTTTGGCCCAGTTTTAAGTGGTGGGTGTCATGACTGCACATGAAAAATTATTCTGATCCTCACCAACTGTAAAATTTGCGTGCTTTTCTTTTACTATCAATACATCATTAATGCAATTATTTGATTATTATTACTGAGCACCTACTGCATCCCAATGCCACCTACTGTATCCTAATGCCGCTGGATTTCAGGTGATGAAGAAGTCTAGCTCTGTGCTTGGGGAGACAGGTGGTGAACAATTATGCTACAGTGTGATCACCATGCCAGGGGAAGTCTGAGGAGCAGGCACACCCGGGGAGTTGAAGATAGCTTCATAGGGGTGCTGACACTTCATCTGAAACTTGAATATCAATGAGGAGTTGTTCTGGTGGAGAAAGATGAAAGAGTAACAGGAAGGAGACTTCTAAGCAGGAAGAACAACAGTGAAACAACATGAAGCTGTAGAAAAAGGCACTGTGGTTTCATGGGGCTTCACGATTTTGGTAAGGTCAGAAACTGACTAAGAAGAAAAGGATGCCATTAACTAATAATCCAGTGCTGCTAGCATGATACCGATGGCTCTTCCTGTGTTTTAGAGCAGTTTCAAGTTCACAAGAAAACAGAAGGCAGAGACAGACTTTCCAGAACCCTTACCTCTCCCTCTGCAGTGCCACCCCCATGAGCAGCATTCCCAGGGAAGCAGTGCAGGTGGTACAGCTGATGGACCCACTCTGACACTCCAGAATCACTCAGCATCAATGGTTTATGCTCGTATTGTCTCTTGGGGTTGTGTGTTCTGAGCATCTGGACAAATAGATCATGGCAAGTGTCTACCATTACGTACCACTGAGACAAGTTTCACTGCCCTGAAAACCCTCAGAACTCTGCCTTCTCTCCTTTTCCTGCCCACTCCAGGAAGCCACTCATCTTTTCATTGTTCTCATAATTTTCACTCCCAAAATGTCACAAATCTGGAGCTACACATTATGCAGGCTTTTCGGGTTGGCTTATTGCTCCCAGTCACACACATTTCAATTTCTTCCATGTCTTTTCCTGGTTTCATAGCTAACTTCTCTTTAGTACCAAATAATATTCCATTTCAGAGGAGTAGTGCTGATTATCCACTCATCTACTGCAATACGACTTGATTACTTCCAAATGTTGCCAATTAGGAATAAAGCTGCTATGAACATTTGTGTGCAGGTTTTCATGTGGACAACAGTTTTCAATACCTTGGGTAAATATCCAGGAGTGTGACTGCCGGATCACAAGGTAAGACTAGGCTGAGTTTAGCTGACAAGATACTGCCAGCTGTCATTCAAAAATGCTATGTGCCACTCAGCGATAAATGAGAGTTCCTGTGGCTCTACTCCCTCAGCAGCATTTAGTGCTATTGGTTTGTGGATTTGGGGCACTCTAATAGGTGCACAGTGCTATCTCATTGTTTCAGTTCACTTTTCCCCTAGGGCATAAGATGTGGAATAGCTTTGCATATGCTTATTTGCCATTTGTATTTCCTTGGAGAGGTATCTGTTAACGTCTTTAATACATTTTGATCAAATCATCTGTTTGTGGGCCAGCAAGAGAGCTCAGCAGTCTAAAGAGCCTGCTTAGGTAAACTTAGGCAAATGCACAGGGACCTCAGTTCAATCCCTGGCAATATATGCTGCACCTGCCCTGCCCCCAGGGTGGGCTGAGCCAGCCACACACACACACACACACACACACACACACACACACACATCATTTGTTATTGTTGAATTTAAAGAGTTATTTGTACACTATAAATAAATCATTTATCAGATCAGTCTTTTGCAAACATTTTTGCCCAGTCTGTGGCTTTCTCATTTTCTATATAGTGTCTTTTGCAGGAGAGAAGCTTTTAATTTTAATGAAGTTCAACTTATCAATTCTTTCTTTTATGTTCTGTGCCTATGGTGCTGTTTTCTCCTGGGAGTTTTCTAGATTTGAAGATTCTTCATGCCATAGTATGGCAAGTCTAGCAACGGTATGACTCAGAAATAATAAGTCCTTTTTTAAGGGCTTTTCTGAAAGATGAAGACAAGAGAGTGACAGAATAATGTTAAGGAAGCAGGATCAATAAAATTGAGTGTAGATTAAAGGGAAAGAGATGTCTAGAATAATGCCCGAGTGTCTGAGGTTAGAAACCTGCTGGCTTTGGTAACATTCATCTAGATAGAAATAAAGGAAGAGTAGATTTAGGAGTGGAAGAGAAAGGACTATTTGAACATACTGAACTTATTTTTGGACTTCATGGGAATGTCTTGGTAAGTGAGAATAAAAGTTTGCAATTTAGAAGAGAGATCTGGTCCAGAGATGCTGAATGGAGGGTCCTTCAGCATACGGAAGGTAGCTGCAACCTTGGAAAAGTACACCCAGCTATAGCGTGTAGAGGCAGCATAAGGTAAGTCATGCAGTGTGAGGAGAAAAGAATACCAACAGCATCCATAGGAACACCATCATCACGCGGCAGACAAAGAAAGTTGGACGCAGAAAGAAATCTGAAAAAAGGCAGATGGCTAAGAAAAGAACCAGGAGAAAATAAATATTGTAATAGAAATTGGGAGAAAGACTTTCATGAAGGAGAAAGTAGTGAGGACATAAAAAGTAATCAAGAACTTCAGTAAGACAAAGACTATCCTGTAGACAACATGTTGGTGCACTCTAAACTCTCCTCTCTTCTTATAGAGTGTCACCCTGAACTATAGAGCCTGGAAAGCTAAACGTGTACGTCCCAGAATTCTCTTACAGTCCATGCCCTGGCTGCAATTTAAGTTAGGCTGTAACACTGAGAAATAGAATTGAAGCAATGGCCATGCTTCACTGTTTATTCTTACAAGAAGGCCTAAAGGGATGCTTAGGTTTCCTCGGGCCCCTTTGGCAGGTACATCATTGCTCTTTTCTGGGGTGGGATGTAGAGTTTATATTGGTTTTGGAGTTGGCAACAACAGAGGTGACTTTCTGTTTAGAGCATCCCCGTAATTAGGCACTGTGTGGACCTAGAACTTAGAAATTTCCATACAGAAGTGGTGGCAGATCATTTCTGAAGCACAGCTTGGAAAATTGTTGCTACAAGTTTATCCAAGGTCTTGTTTCTTTAACTTTCCTTGTGATTCTGTAGGCCTATTACTATGGTGTAAAATTTCTTTCTGCTTAAACAAGATCAAACAGATGCAACTCTCTGTAACTGAACCGTAATCAGTACAAGGTCTGCAAAATTACATATGTTGGAATTGGTAATGGGATGGTGATTGGTGCTTTACTGAGAGTGGTTTCAGTGCATGAATGGGAAGCAAAAGTCAGACCCCATGGTGATGCAAATAGTTTTCTAACAAGTAAATGACAACTGGTTGTACTGTCTTCACCCATCATGCTCACAAAGTGGGATTAATATGTTCAAGTACATACACATCTGTTAGTGCCTTCTAAGTAGGACAATGTGCCAAATACTCTAACACACAAAGATGACTTTAAAAAGTCTCCTCTGGGGATATATTGTCGGTTAATGGAAATGATGGGACTATATTTGTGTTCAAGGATTTTAAAAAATGGGTTAAACTGCTTTTTTTCCCCAAGTAATTACTGTAGAAAACTGTCCAAAATGACCTCCATTAACATTTGTAAACATATGCAACTTTTTAATGATATAAAGTTTTTTCATCTCTTTATTATTGATATTTTCTTAGATTATTAGATATATTTTAAAAACATGGATTTTAATGGCTATATAATGTCCTAGTTTATCATAATTAATCATAATTTGTCCAATCTACTCCCTTAATTTGATAAGATTTTAATATTCTGATTAGAAATAGTAGCAACTTAGATTAGTGTGCTGGAGACAAATGTTCTTACAAACAGCTGTCACTGTATGGTAGGAAATCATAGAGAGAGGGTGGCTGAAGGGAGGTTGACTATAAGGAGTTCTAGTTAAGTCCTCAGGAAGTCAGGCCACTTGAGAAGGGAACGAGGGGAGAGAGACCAGGCTTGAGCCTTTATAAGCTCATTTTCCATTTTGCTCTTTGCTCAAATAGATTCAGAAATGTTCCTGCTTGAAGAATTCCTTATTAGGTAATTTCCCTCATCACAAAAAAATAAGGTCAGCGGCTTTGATCCAATTAATTTTTTAAGCCCTTTATCTTACTTGGGATCATGCAGATTTTTAAAAATGCAGTGACCTAAATATAGGTCTGACAGAAACAATCTTGACTTAAGCCATAACAGAAACCTGGCCTTTTGCTCAACAGTGTAACACTAGCCATGCGCCTGGATGGGAGCACGCTAATCTCGCCCTTATTGATACAGCCCAGGAAGTGAAACTTCTGGGAGTTTACTCAAAACAACCTGAAAAAGCTCATGCCTTAGTGCGGCTTGTGCGTGGCGACTCTCTTTGGCTGGCGTGGGACAACCTAGGATAAACCTTTCCGGAGAGCTCAGTGTGGGAGGAACGCGAATTAAGGTGCTTTTAGTTCATGGGATTTCTAATTTCATTCATGCAATGCCTGCTGCTGACTGGCGTGTTAAGAGCCTTGTTAAAATAAAGCTATTAGTCTTTTCTTCACAAAAGCAAGGCATTTGCTGCTTACATTCAGGGCTCCTTAAATTAGTAAGTATTTCTAGCCTGACATTGCTAGAATCAGCAGTTTCATAAAGCAATATCCTAAAGAGGCTGTTTAAGCACTCTCCCTAGTTCTCCCACTTACAGATTAATGACAGAGGAAGATATAACGCCCTTTCAAACATTTTAAAACAATTCATTAAAAATAAAAGAATAAATCACACAGGGTTTTGTGCAGATGTCTGGTGATGAGAAGCGGAAACAATTCAAAATTAACATGTTTTCCAGCTTTCATAGGTTAGGAAACATTTTTGCCAGTGTTGTAATTTATGCCCTATAAGCCAATTTTCCCAAGAAATTTAAAAGCTGCTGTGATGGAAGGTTGTATGAGAAGCTGCAGTATGGCTTATCCACCTATATATAACATCCTCATTTACAAATAGGTCTTACTCAGAGTGATTACTACAAAATGAGCTTCATGCTGCCAGACATGTCCTAAGATTAAGATGCAAAGTGTGAAACTTCAACTGCTATTTTAGGAAATGTGCCTTTCATCTCAAGTTGGTATTATGACAGAAAATGTTGAGCAGTGTTTCAAATTTCTTTTAATTCCATTGCTCTTACCTACTTGTCAGTTCGGCCGGAAAATGTCTAAAGGTCTGATATAATGAAAAGTTCTAAAAAGTTACAAACTTGGTTTGAGCGCCTTCCATATTAATATATTCTACTCAAGTGCCACGAGCTTGGAGGGTGCTAAGGGTGATACCCTAAACAGAAAGGATCCAAATAGGTTGTTCAATCATTTTTCTTTGGCAGTGTGAAATACATTTATGCGCAAGCCACATCCTTACAAATATTATATCTAGAGAGGCAAAAGAACACACACTCATTCAGACCATTATTTCTGGAGTGTTTGTTTTCTCTAATTTGATTTCAGTAATTTTGTCAAATAACTGGGTATTGAGCTTACAGAGGAGCATAGAACATCTGCTAGTTTAGAAAATACAGCAAATAAACTATTTTAAAAATAACTTGAGTAAGCCTTTCAACTACTTTCTATGCCTGCATTTTCCTCCCTTATAAAATGTCAGGGTTAAAACAGAATTTCTTGAAGTCTCTTCTAACTTGTACACATTCATAAAAGTAATCTTGTACTGTATCCACATTTATATTGACTAAGTATACTTCATTAATATATACAGAAATTAGGTTTTAATGGTTTATATAGCTGAATGATAAAGATAGCCAAATGGTCTATAATCCATTTCTGTTTTATGAAATTATAAAGCAGTCACTGGGATTTAAGCTTGAAATCTTATGCTAGCACCATTTAAGTACTAAGTAAATGTACACCGGGCTGCTGCACCTTAGTAATTTTTACTATCGCGGTTATGATTGTCTTCACAAAAATAAAATCAGACATCTCCTGCCAGCCCTGTTTGTGTCAAAGCCTAAGAAACAGTTACCATAGAAATGATAATTGTGAATGCCATTTTACAAATTTGGCTTCATTTCTCAAATACATATGTGTGTACGTGTACACATGTACATGCACACACGTGCGCAGGCGCACGCCTTGCCAATAAGCTTGAAGAGCAAATTCTGGCTCTTTGTCTTCAATTAAAGAGCCAGACTCTGTCTCATTTCCTTTCTCCCATCTGTCTACCTACAAATAGAGATATTGAAACACTGGCTAAAATATGAATTCATACACTGAGACAAGACCTAGGTCTGATACAAAGATGCAAAAAGATATCAGGAAAAAACACACCCTAAAAAAAAATCTGTCCCCTCGCCTATATTTTCCATGAGCATACTTCATAGGAATTTGGTGACATTTCAGTGACATTAGATACTACTATCTAATGTCTTTAATGAAGTTAGTTCTAATTCTCACTTTCCTGGAAAATAAGATCTAAGTGGAAAATGATCAGTTTTGAAAACTATAGATGAAAAATGCCAGCCCCCATCAACCTGTCCCTGCCTCACCTGCCATCATTGTCCTGCTCGGTGGCTACTCTGTAAGGCATGTCAGGCGGGGACAGGCTGACTGGGACTGGCATTTTTGATCTCTAGTTTTCAAGACTGATTATTTTCCAGATAGATCATATTTTCAGAGAAACAAAAGATTGTTGCTTGGGTATGTGATGTTAGCTATTTATTCCTTGTTGTTTTATTTCTTGTGTTCTGTTTCAGGATTCTTAGTCCATCCCAAAAGAAAGTTGTCACTTAACATATATAGCTATTAAACGATATACTAGTTCATGTATATTCTTTTTTCTTTTCTTTTGTTTTTATGGAGGCACTGGGAATTGAACCAAGGGTTTTCACACTGCGTTACATTCATAACCTTTTTATATTTCTTACTTTTGAGATATAGTCTTGATAAGCTGTTAAATTGCCCAGGTGGGCTAAAAAACTTGTGATCCTCCTGCCTCAGCCTCCTGAAGTGCTGGAATTCTAGGCATGTGCCACCACACCCAACTGCACATTATTGCTGATGAACTCATACTAGAACATTTATCTGCTAAATTGCACAAGAGACTTCCATTTATGAAATCCTCTAGCATGGTTTAAATACATATTTATTCATGAAGACTAGTGGGCCTGCTGTTTAGCTTAGTTGTTTAAGTGCCTGCTCATGCAAATGCAATCAGGCACAGGATACTGCGGTTTGATCCCCACCTCCACCTGCATTGCCAGACCTGCCCTTAAGGCAGCCTGAGCCAGGCCCCCCCCCCAAAAAAAAATCATTCATAAAGACTAAACACATCAATGCAAATGCAACTTCAGCTCTTCAAAAAGTTTATCTTTTCTGTTTCAGTTAGTGGGCAAGACCTGATGACTTCCACTTATAGTTACTTGGCGTGAGGGGCTCTGTGGAACACTCTGCAGCCAGTACGGAGAGTCACAATCAGTTCTACCGTTTCCCCCTCTGCCTCACTTTCACACAGAAGGAAGCAAGGGTTTGGAGAACCAGGCTGTGCCTTGAGACCTGTGTGCTTCAAGAGCAATGCTGCCACCCAGGCTGGCAGTGACCACAACATGTTGCTGCTGCTTCAGTTCCTGAATGGAGAAGTGAGCCACAGATGAGCTCAAGTGGACCTGTGGCAGCCTGGGTACAATATGTAACAACGCAACCGCATGCAAGCAGCCTGAATGTGGGTGGCGCTGGCCAATGTGGCCATGGTCATGCACTCCAGCAGCCTTGCATATTCATTTCCCAAATGTGGAGGTGTTGACATATGTATATGTGTTTATTTTTAATAGTAAAAGTAATTTCTTTTTTTCCCATAATTTTATTGATAAGCAAATAGCAATGAGACAGTTTCAAACCAAACTGGTAGGACAGTTTCAATAATTAACACGTTGAATACATTCTTCCTAGTGGTTAATTGCTGTACAAGATGTGGACATGATATCCTATTTACAAACACCATTAGAACAAATCCCTCTATTCATTAAGAGAATATAACTATATATCTATCCTAACCACTTTGAATACACAGATACAAAATGGACATTCATCTGTATACGGTTTTTTGTTAAGTTCCATTATTTGAATATTATTGGTGTGTAAACTCAGCAAAATATTCTAAAAGAGTTCAGTAGCCCATAATAGTATTGGGTCTCCCGCTTGACTGACAATGTCAGAAATTGTTGACCTGAGTCCCCTATAGCTCAACATAACAGCATGGCTTTACTTCTTATATTTTGTTTTTATACTTTTCTGCTGGATGGTTAAGACCAAGACAAAGCAAGATCTATGCAATAAAAGTTGTAGCTGTTGGGTCTGATAAGGTCAGTGAAATCCCCTCAGGATTTATCCTGAGATCCTGTACCTCAGATTGTAGATGCTTTGTCAGTGTGAGACATGTGGATGAGTCACGGCCATTGCTTGGCCAATGTGCTTTTTGGGAAAGATTGAGAGAATGTTTTCTCTCCATGTGACTCTCCTTAGGCACACTCTACATCATCGATCACTTTCCTCTTTGGCACTGTAACCTCCTTGATCAGAAAATTTGGGACACAACTGAGTTACATGATGTTACAGTACAAGTTCTCATATGTCCTGAGTCTTAATTAACCTTAGAAGGCTAGGGCCAAAATGTTGGCTTTCCTTGCAGCTCTCCTTTTTCTCTAATTTTGGTCTGCAAACTTAGGTTGTTAACCATCCAGAAGACAAGCTTATTGTTATTACCATACAACTTAGGCTGTTAAGCTGAACCTCACTATCTGTTTGAATATCAAACATCTTAGGCATAATATGGAACAGGTATTTTTCATCAGGTATTGATATGTTGAACTTTAAGTCCCGGGCCTGGGCTAGGACTGGGTCTGGGGGTTCCCGGAACGCGGCAGAAATTCCTACTCAACGGGTGGGGTGGGAGAGGTGCTGCGGAGTGGTGGGGAGCATCCCAAGGGGTGGAAGAGGGTCTCACCCACGCTGCGCCTGGGCTGGGACCAGTAGTAGGTCCTGCCGGTGCAGGGTAGCCAGACGCTGTCCCACACGCTCACCAGGCCTGGGCTAGGACAAAAAGTAATTTCTAATAATGTTATGTTTTATAAAAAAACCTACCTGTACTGCATACTTTTTTTAGCCTTCAAACATTGTTATTGGTCTATTAATTTGGTTCATACAAGGCCCCTGGCTATAGGCATCATGGAGTTATATGGGACAAAAGCTCCTTGTCATATACTGTATTCTTAAGTACTGGAATATCAGGCTTTGTTTGTTATGATGTATTGGGTCAATAAGATAGAAGTTTCAAGCGTCTCCGTAGTGAAAGCTAGGATGAATTAATCAGATTTTATAATGATTAGCTAGGTTTTTGACCCAAATTTGTTAAGTAGGAGAAAGCATATGATCAAAATGTTTTTAAGGGAGCTTTACTCTCATGGGACCTGTCTATGGCTATTCCTTATCGAGCCTACCATTTGCCTTTTGTTTACACACTTTTTTTAATCCCTTAAAAAAACATAGACTATAAATATTTTTAGAATTCATATTTAAACTTGGATCTGGACTATCCATCAAAATCATTAAGAACCTTTCACATATAATTGCTTAGAGTAACAGAAGATTGTTATCAGCTCAGATGTAATAGTAGTCTAGTAGGGGAACCTACCCATGGTATGAATTAATGAGTACACTAGATATAGCTACTATGGTTCTGGTGGCTACCTTGGAATGTAGCACCTGCTTAATTCACAAAGTTATTAGATCCCTTCTACCATTATCATTGTGATCAGATAGGCACCCTTCATTTATATTAATTAAATCAAGTTGTGACTGACTGTTGTCTGAGGAGTTCAAGTTCTAGGAAAATGAATGAAGACAAGAGGAGGAGAAGGGAAGAACTTAATAGAGGACATTCTGAAAACTGATGCTTTTATGTCAAAACTTACTTTGAAAAGCCAAAGCAAGTATTCACCCACACTCACACCATGTAGGAATCTTGTGTTACCTGGCAAATAAAATTCAACTTCCTTCTGAGTCTGGCACTCAAGACCTTTAGTAACCTACAATAACCTGACATGCCAGCTTTATCCTATCTTTCTCTTATATAGTCAAAGATTAGACCCCATCCCCAAATTGATTAATCCTAAACGTGCACTTCGGGGATGAAGCAACAGGTGCATATCCTTCCTCTTGGTAGCTCTTCTCATGCCCAGGTTATTGCCATAAACACGAAGGGGCTCAGCAAGTGCTGAATGATCGAGCAGATGAGGCAGTAAATGTTGATCTAAGTGTTGTAGTCATTGTTGTAAAGGAAGACAGACAAGGGCATAGCCATGGATATAAAAGCAAATCTATAGGAGGTAGACAGAACACTAAATACTGCTAAGTCAAAGAGAAAGCCTGGATAAGGAGGATACCCAAAGAAAGGAAAAACTCCAAGAAATAGAAAACTTGCAAATAAGAATGAAAACTATGAAAACAAACTAGGCTATTGAAATCTAAGCTAAATCTTACTTTACAGGTACTTCCTGTCAAATTCTTGGATTCATCAGAGAAGTCTACTCCTCTATCAGGCTAAGTAATATGTTCTTCTGATTAGATGCATATATCATTTTAGTTTCAATGTCTTTAAAATATGATTATTTAAGTCAACATTTAAAGTTAGATTTGATATAATCATTTAATTGGGCATTGATTCATCTACACAGAACTCATTACAAAATTCTTCAATTTCACCAACATAATTTCCTTCCAAATTATCTTTTATCTAGATCCTGGAATTCTAAGTGCTATGAAAACTTTGCCAAATAAAAAGCTTTTACATTTCTAATGCTGGCTAGACACAAAGCCATGGAAGATTGTTGAAGAATAAAGCATGCTTGCCAAATGCCAAATACAACTGCTTTCCGCATAATTAATGTCATTCTTGCTGCTCAAGTACCATTTCCATCCTCTAATAATTTCCATTAACAGAGGAAGTTTCTGCAATGATTTTTGCATGCTGCAAACCACCATGGCTTCTAGACACCTTTTAATCAAAATAATGACACTGGGTGAGAAGGGGGGATGGTTAGCAGCTTTACTGTAACCCCGGCTTGCATTTGGTTTGTCATTGTTTTTAATCTCCAAAAAATGTGCAAAGCCTCATCATGTTGACAGTTATTATGTCAATTAAACCTTAGGGCTTTGATTTTAATAATGCTGAACTAAAGAGTTTATACCAAGCACAGAAAAGTATATAAAATGAGTGTGGGGAACAGTTCAAGAAAAAGTAAAAGTATTTTTAAGAAGAAACAACAAAAGTTGAGCAGATGTAAATCTAAGCTCAACTCCTGTGAACTATAATTGCATAAAAATGAACTTTCCAGTATGCAGAAGTGATAGGTCAGCTGAAAATCATAACCTCCCATCTGCCAATTCACACTATTCTTTATTACATTGTTGAAAAATTAAGAACTGTGTTTAGGATACAAATTTATGCAAATGCACAGACAGCAACAATAACAACAAAAAACAGCTTAGGTTTCTCATATGAGCAAAGAAATGGGCAAAGCCTGGTGGTGTGCTAGCTGTCTTGCACCAGGGAAGGGGCAGCGAATGAGCAGCTGCAGGAATTTCTGGACACACTGTCCTGGACTTCTCAATGATCTGAGTACTGAGACCAAGGCCTCCTTACAAGAAGACCACTGCTGAGAGTCTTTCCTTTGTTCCTGAGTTGCTTTTGAAGCCGTGAAAGGCTACATCAAAGCTTCATTCTTCTTTGCCCAAGATGGCTTTGAAAAACATCACCTGAGTCACAGCAAAGTGTGCTAGACCTGTTCTGTGAAATCCACCTAACAGAGATGTGGTGACATCACTTGGACTACGAAATAGTTGTTCTGTATGATGACCTAGAGGAGGGGCTCACTTAAGTTTGGGATCTGTGTTCATGATCTGAATAAAGCTTGACTCATCAGCTCCTTATATTATTAAGGACATAATGCAGAAACAATTCTCATGTGCTTCTTAATAGCCATTGTTAAAATAAAATAATCAGCTTACATCAATTCCACCTTTGAGATGTCTGGCCAGCACTGAGGAGAGGACAGCATGGTCAGCCAGGCTGGCTCTAGGATACAGATGCTCCTGAGCCTCTGACCATGGACTCGGTGGGACCGTGCATTCTAGTAACCCCCGAGGGCTCAAAACCCAAGTTTGAAATCTCTGCCCTGGTTTTAAACATGCTCATTGCAGGGTTCCTACCTATGTACAGAATGAATAGTATCTCATCATATACTATATTCATAAGGACTTAGGCAATGATCTATGTGCATTCTCATAAATTGTTAGACTCTATGAGTACCAGTACCCTGACTGCAGAAATGTAAGTATTGTTAAGATCCTTGTAAGAATATTTGGCTCAAAATGAGAGACCTGGCAGGTAGAGTAGGTAAGACGCACCCAAGGAGCACCACAGTTCCTACTGAACACCTGATTGCAGCATTAATTCTAACTAGGAAGTGCGTGAAGGTCTTTAATTGACCATTGAGAAGTCATGAGCTTAACTTAGCTGGCCTACTTCAGGAGCTGAACAGCAACTGGGCACAATGCTCCAACTCATGTGGGAGTCTTAATGTCATGAATGAAGTCAAGAAACAGGATTCAGCATGTGTAGGGATTAATAGCAGTGAAGTGTGCACTTTATCAAAACATGATTGAGCAGTCTGAGATGGCGCAAAGCCAGGACTACATGTGTGTAGTACTTGGGGTTGGATGGGAAAAGTACGACCCACAGCAGAAGGGTCCTGAGCACCACGGACAGAGTCCCCTTCCGTGGGTGACTGACCTCAGCCACTCAGTCACAAGGTTGGCTGGTGGGTTACTTTAAGCAAGCACCAGCCCCACATTTAGCCCTGCAGTGTGGTGGAAGGCACTGTCACTTAAAAGCACCTCTGCTTCCTTGTTTGAGGAGATGGCCATCCAGGTTACGATCCTTCTAGAGAAAGCAAAGATATAGAGTTTAAAAGGAAGCATCATGTAGCAAAAGGTTGGCAGACAGGAGAAAGAAAGAAAAAAAGAGAAAAGAAAACAACACTGGACACGATTCTCTCTAAGCAAAGAAGCAAAACCCAACTCAGGCTGCTCAGCAATGCAATGCTGGAGTGCCATAGAGGATTTCCCACAGTTAAGGAAAAACACGTGTACCTACTACTCAAGAGTTTTTCCCTTATGGCCCACTGTAGAATGAAAGATGTGCAGAAACCAACAGCCATTTATTATCTGGTATAGTTCTGCACTGTTTTAGCAGACTCAGTTGGAAAACTGGGAAGTGATTTACAAATATCAGCCTAATATTGCTAACATCCTAAGATCTTGGCAAAAGAATGTACAGGCATCTCTACTCATCAATATAATGAAATTAAGAAAAGTGAAAATTTAGGATGAATATTGCAAAGAACTTCTTATGGTATAATCCATTAGGATGAGGGATAATTTCCCAGGGGGAGTTGATTTATATGTTTGGAAACATATAACGCCCATTCATAATGTATTTGTGACAGACATAATGCCATGTCATTCTATAAATCAGATTTACCTTCTATTAGAAGCCTGAGAGTCCTTCCCACTGGAGGATATACTCATGGGCACTGACCTGAGAGGATTTAAAATCCAAAGGGCCCAATTACTAAAAATCTTCCATCATGTAATTGGACTTTGGTATGGAAAATAACACCAGTATTAATCCAAGATGCTTAGAAGAAACAGAGTGAGTTACAACTCTT
This sequence comes from Octodon degus, assembly GCF_000260255.1. NCBI lineage: Eukaryota > Metazoa > Chordata > Mammalia > Rodentia > Octodontidae > Octodon > Octodon degus. The sequence continues at coordinate 11,849,703 of NW_004524592.1, forward strand.
GAATCTGTCAACTGGCTCAATACGATCAAGAGATAGGCCTCTGGGTATCTTCCCCAGGGACCATGTGAAACTCACTGTTACTCTGCAGACAGCAAAACTGCATAAATTCTACCAGCAAGTCACAGGTGAGTTGCAGACCAGATGAAGATCACTGAATTTAAACTTACAATGTTCATGGAAAAAACATCATTTTCCATTAGAGGGTCATCCATTGGGAACAACCCATCCAAATCAAGAGTAGGTGGAATCATCTTTCATTGGGAACAGAGATCAGACACTATAGTTATTTCTTATGAGCAGAATATATTTATTGAGGGAAAGAAAGCTCCTGTCTGAGAGAAGGACAGGAAGGGGGCCCCAAGCAGGTGGTCAACCAAGACACTATAATTAAAAGAACAGTAAAACTCAAGTGCACATACTTGAGCAAGAGAATGCAGGGCTTCAAAAAGAACAGGAAGAGCCATTTTCGTGCCATTCCTGAGAGCAAGCAATTCCACTGAAGCAAGTGGTATAAAAGTTAGCCAAATCACTTTTAAAAAAAAATCAAAATCCTTTTCTTTTCAATGGCACCCAACTCAGTTAACAGTCCCCACTCACTCCACCTTGCTACACCTTGCTATTCTCAGTTAATGAAAATTCAAAGAGCTGCCCGTAGTTCATATCTTTAATACCCCCTGATTGCTCAGATATTCATGAAAACCTAACTACAAGAACCTTCAAAGATAGAGGGATAGAGGGCTTACTAAAGGTTTTCAGATACACTCCAGATTTCATTAGGCTTGCTGCCACCTTCCTAGTAGAATTGTCCTGATTACCTCCCCATCCTACCCTCTGGATGAACACAATGCAGTGTCAGCAGCATGCTTACAACCAGCAAGGACAAAATACCAGGAAACATGACTAAGTAAAGACCCAAAGAGAAAAGACACGACACTAGCGTGTTTCTGAATGCTAATTTCTACAAGTCACTGAAACGATGCACCTGAGACTGGAGGAGTTTGGCTATTGCCTGCAGACTTGTCAAAGGACATGAAGCCTAGAATCACCCTGTGCACAAAAAAGGAAATTATGGAGGTGTTGGAAGGAAGACACTACCTCATAGGGATTGGAAACCATTCACTAGATAATGTCTTCAAATACCCTGCTCTTGGTGTGAACCATTTAAATACTATGAATTAAGGAGTCCCATTAAATCAGTGTTTTCAGGTTTCAGAAGTAAAGAAATTTTTTACAATGCTACAAATATATATGCAACAATAGCTCTATTATTATGTGCAGTTTGATCAGAATACTCACAGATTACAAAGAATAACATGCTATTTTGTAGCCAATAACACAGTTGCACACAACTGATAGCCCAAATCTCAAAGCACAGTTTAGTTCTGAAATATCCTGTGACCTCTTCTTTTGACAGGCACAGGATATACAAAAAGGTCTGAGAACCATGACTTCGGTCCCTTTTTCTTCCTATGGACTGGGGCCAACTCTGAGGAACAGTTCCACAGGGATTGCATCACTGTAAGGTTTTCGTATCTGTACACTGGGAATGACTGCAGCTATTTCTTCTTTCCATTAATATAGATTTCACAGGTGCATGTGGCCCATGGGCAGCAGAACAGATTTGGTTATGGGGCAATATGTCTATGGTAGGTATGGAGCTAAGAAATGTGGATGGAGGAATTCCATTCAAACTTGTGCACAGCCCTCTGTAGACTGGAAAGCCTGGGCATCACTTCTAAGGCATTTGTGAATGTAACAGCCTCGGGCAAAGGCAATCTGGGATGCAATCATTGACCATCTCTCCTGAAAAATGACTCTCTAGAACTGGACCTTAGAAAAACACAGCAAGCAGGCATGATAGCACACATTTACAGCCCCAGAACTCTGGGAGGCTGAGAAGGCTCAAGCTTGAGCCCAGTGTGGGCAGTTTGGTGATTTAGCAACTCCTTGCCTCAAAAAAGGGGAGGGAGGGATAGGCTGAGCATGTAGCTCAGTGCAAATGCCCTGGATTCCACTTCCAGGACAACAAGACAAGAACATAGCAAGTTATACCAAGACCAACTTCCTTTCCTGCTAAATATGAGTATTACTCATAGTAAATACATCTTAGAAAATTAGCACTAAGAGTCAACAGTGCAAATGGACTCTAAGAGGACTGAATGATCTTACCCCAAGAGACCCACCCAGCTGGGACCCAAGTAGCTCTGTACCTGTCCCTCTGTGCCACTTGTGTACATTGTCCCCCACACTGTGCTTCCAAGCAGACAAGTGTGTGGCTTCCAGGGGAAGACCACTGCTTGCTTCTGCCCTCCACTAGTTTGAGTCTCTGTTTAAAGACCTCCTCTTCCAAGTAGGCTGCCCTCACCACATTGTTAGCACAGGGCCTCTGGCCCAGTGTCTCGGTTACCCTGACTGTTACTGTGGCCCAGGGTTTACTTTGTGTGTTCATTATCTATTTCTCCTTACATATGTAAACTCCCTGAGATCTGGGACTTTGTTATCTCTCCCTATCACCTAGACCACTATGTAGAAACATTCACTTTGTCACTATTTAAGAGAAGTTGTTATAAATCAGTTTTCTAAAAATCCACACCTCCACTCTTCTTTTTCCAGTACCTCATCTGATTTTCTTTTCCTTTTCCTCTTTCCCTTTTCAGAAATAAATAAATACACATAGCATAACCCAGTGTAAGAAGTCTGTCTTTATTTCTTTCCTTGACTCTGAGAGAGTGGTTGGATGCATGGTGATTTTTTCCATCCCTGAGAACCTTCTACATTGAAATCTTTGTGTGAAGAGTATTTATTTTCACAGATTTCACTAATTCTCATCACATGCGGGTGTCTTCATTAACCCTGATCATTTATATTACTGATTTTTAATCTGGGTGATGAAGGATTCTTTTAGTGTGTATTTTAAAATTTGCCTGGGAAAAAGTCATTTCCACAAGATGAATTCTTATTTACAAGAAAGGTAAATGGGATAAGGTAATGAGAGATACAGGGAGGTGATGAAAATAAGTTTTTATTTCCTACATTCATTATTTTAACAGTTAATCTATGGAAACTTGCATGCACAAAAAATTTGGTAGCTAGAGGAATAAAATAAGTCAAAGTAAGCCACACTTGTTTAGAGTGTGGGCTTTCATTTGTGTGCCTTCTGTCGTCAAGGTATACAACAACACACTCAGGCGCTGGGGTGTCCCTCGGATCAGCTGAACTGTTTTATTTATGATCATTATTTTTCCTCCACCTTCCTTTGGGGGAAGAAAATGAAAAAATTAAAATTTATAAATTCAAAATATCCACATCTTAAAGAGAATATGTTTAATATTTTCCTTGAGTGAAAAGAGAGGGATGGACATATTTTGCTTTCCTTTCCCCACAATGAAAGTTGAAACAGTGATTTTGTGTTATTATAACACTCATCATTTCTCCCTCTAATTTGGATGGTTTTTAATAAAGCTCCATTGATTCCACTGAAAGGAATTCCTCCTGGCAAAAGCAGAACACACACACTGATTGCTAAATATGCAGCAATTATCATATTCAGCAGCATACTTTAATATCTTATTTATAGATGTACCTATCTATAATTTGCTTTAATTAAGTTGCATTGATTTTAATGACAGGAGTGATTTTCAGAGATGGGGGCTCATGCCACACGCCCCTATGAGCTCTGGTCTCTCTCTTTTTAAGGTGGGCTGCAGTTTTGTGGACTCCAGGCAAACAATTCCAACTTGGTAAAGTTTGAGGGGAATTTTCAATATCAACACCTCAGAATCTACCCTGTCCATCAGAAAAGTGTGTGGAACCATTATGGAACTTTGTGCAATGAAAGCAGAAAAACAATTTCGAAGTGGGTTTATTTGTGCATAATCTCATCTCAGGATAAAGCTGTGCTTTTTCCTTAGACAACCACACTCTGGTGTGTAGTCTGCAGTAGCGCTTCACCCCTCCAGGAAGAACTAGCTCCTCATCACTCCCCTTGTCAGCACGGCCAGCACCGTCAGATAGTTCCCTCATGTGAAGGCACTTCTTGATCACTTTTTACACTCACCCCAGTGAAAGTTCTGGGGGAACTGGAGCCAAGCACTGTCACACTTTTGTCCTTTTCAACACCCCTGTTCAAAGGTGAAGGTCTAGCTGAGGACATAAGACACCAAGCACAAGGAGATAGCAAGTATATTTTTAAAGGCTCTAAAATATTACTCATCATGACCAGAAACAATTTCTCTTCCTTTTTTACTGGATGAAGAGCTAAGCACTGCTTCTATAAATCTTCACACCTCTGAAGGTGCCAACAGTCATTTTGCATGAATTATCCATGTTCGAATGCCAAGGCATGATCACAAAGGAAAACTCTGAAGACAGTTATGCCTGTGCATTCACAGATTCTGGTTACCATTTTTCACTCACTGATTATTGCTACAAGTGTTGATTAATGGTGGTGTTCACGCTGCTAGAATGCATTTCCCTGGAGGTAAAGAAAACATTCAAGGGGGGAAAACCCAGAAAGAAGGAAAGATAATAATCAACCCATCCTTCCGCTATTCTATAATAATCCTGTGGAGGGTGTGCAAATCACGGCTCCTGATCATCACCGTTACCAGCTTAGGAGCTGCTTCACTCAGAAGATCATCCATATGCATCAGATCACCAATTTGTCAATCAGTTTATAAGGCAATTAAATGTTCCCTAATCTCTTGCCTTTCCTTTGGGAAAAGATAAAATGGTACACACAGTGGGGCTCCAAGAGTGAAGTCAGGATATTGCCTACCTGGTGCCTCTCCTGGGTCTCACTGCCCTACCTGAATGCCACGAGATGGTGGCCTCGGTGACAGTAATGAAGACCAGAGCCTCACTGAGACTGTCTAGCTAAGTACTTATTTTTCTCTCATTAGTAATGCCATCTTTCTTATCCAGGGAGATAACTAATACTTTGGTTTAACAGAGCAAGAATATTTCTTGAACAATGCAATCTTACAGGAGATATGAAAACTACAGAAGAGAATACAGCAGACTTGCTTAACCAGGATGCTGTTTCAGTGGCTTAGACTTCAGCTTGATCTGAGATCTGCTTGGAGGACTTAGGGCCTCTGATCTTGAAGGCTATCAGTTTCCTTTGCTCAGCACATCGAGATCGTTTCTGGCGTGTGTTTCTCTCCCTGGGTGGCTTTTTCTTATCACTAATCCTATGATGTGTTTTTGTTCTTCTGACTCTTAATTGTCTCTAATGAGGGGCAGACTAGCAATGGCCGCATTTGCAGTTTTTCTCTTGATTTAAGTGGAAAGAATAATTAGTATAAATTACAGTGAAAGAGCTTAAGAACCCCCCACAAGTTGGAAGCAAAGAACACGTGAGCTTATGATGTCCTATGCTCCTGCATGGAGTTTGCACTAGTTCCTCCGCTGCAGGCAGGTGAAGGCTTGTGTTGGCTTGCAAAGAACACAGTCTATGGACACACGGCTGTCTCATCTTTCAGATTGTATACCTTCTTCTTTGACAACTCATTTCTGGCCTCTGTTCTGGCAGTGTCCAGTGGTCCTTCACTACACAGTTTCTCGACAGCAGTTCTTATCCAGTTGATTTGTGCCTCAAGAGTCAACTTTTTTTTTCCTACTTCCTCTTGAATTTGCTCATCTTGGGTCTCTGTGCATATGATTCAGGAAGGTATTTTTCATTGCTTTCTCTTTCAGAGGAAATATGCAAAACATTTTTGTAAGATACTATGAAAGAAAAGAACCCAACTTAGCTCTCTTCCCTTGCCCACACAGGCCAGAGTCACTTTGTCATCCTTGGAATATCTCCCTCTGGCTCCTCAGGAAGGATCACCTTAAAATAACAGCTCTCTTATGGCTACAGTAGTAGATGTTCAACTCTCAGCCACTATATGAACTAAATCACATGCCATCCTAAAAGGAAGCAGACAAAGGAGAAAAGGAGAAAATAAAAGGTAGAAGGTAATGAATCAATAAACATTTGAAGTCTTGCACCGCATCCACAAAGTCCTTCTTTTTACCACAACTGTATCGATTCCTACAAAGCAGAACTGCATGTAAATTAAATCAATATCTTAGGACACTGGTAACTATTCCCCATGCAAAGGTTCTTGTGAACAGCAAATGATAAGTCTTCAGCATATTGGGGAAACATACTTTCTCCAAGCTCTACCAGCAGTTCAATGGTGGCAGAGAGAACGTGGCTGCATATTTAACAAGCTGCAGCTGTAAGGTTAAACGTGTTTAGCATTTCCTTTCCATATGCTCTCACATGCCCGCCTTTGCATCTTGTGCTAGAAATGTACATACCCTACGGACAGCATTTCTTATTCTTCACAGTGCTGTTGGGTGGCACCTTTCATTGCCTGCTTATACCAAGCTGCCAGTTGGTATAGCTTCCCTGTGATCTGGTATTATCTTTCATTTCTGCTACCAGATGGATGCCAGATGGGTAATTGTAGCCAGGGCTTCTGCTCAAGGTCCACCCCAGAACCCATGGGCCTGGGGCTGTCAGTCTGCTGACCTGAAAATGGTGCTTCAAAGAAATACTTTGCAAGACCGTAGGCATCTGTTCCCTACTCTAATGACCTTTTAAAAAAACCAAGGAAAGAAAACCCGCATAGTCAAGGTTTTCTTTAACTAGATGTTACATCTATAAGAAAAAAGGAAAATGGTTGTATAGTGTCTCCTGGATGTCAAGCACATTTCCAGTTAATGGCCCATCCAAAAAGCCACCGACGCAAGCAGCCATGTCTGTAGAGACAGTGAAGCATAATCAATATGTTCCTTTTCAGTGATAGCTTCACGATGTAGTCTCCCTCCTGACAGGCAGCCTTTATATAACATTTTCTGAGGTAGAACAGGTAAAAAAATGAGGGGGAAAAACAATTGGAGGAGTTCTGAAAGTTCTAGGGATTGTTAGGGAAGAAGCAGTGCTGAAAAGAGGAGTGTGGAAGCGGGTGGGAGAGATCTGTTGCAAGAATCCATCCCTAACCCATTTCTCTTAAATGGATGCCTCCACTGTCACACCCAACAAATGACACTGAAAAACATATTCTGATGGACCATCTGGCAGCTCCAAGTGTGTGTTTCAACAGTTCATTGTGAAAGTTCATTTTATAAATTAACTGCAAATAAAGTGGAATCTTCTAACCACGTGCCCATACAATGCTGTCAACCTTTTATTTCCCCAGCAAACATCAAAGCAGATCCAGTCCATGCTAAACTCTCGTTCTGAAGAAGTCATGATAAATAGTTATGTGTTCCCGGAGGTTACTATAGCAACACTTTCTTTTTCAGGTCATCCACTTACGAAGGTAACATTTGCATTCAAATATGTTGGAAGTTAATTTTTTTAATACTCCAGTGAGGTCATGCTATCATATCCATATTTATTATTGCAAATTCCATGAACTGAGATTGACTTAATCTATAAGAATACTTGAATGAGATGTTTAAGCCATAGGTGTAATTGGTGGTATTATCAAATAGGTACTTACACACCACCAAAGATGCTAACCAAATTATCTTTTGTTGTGCAAGAAAATGTTAGCAATAATTAATAACTGCTGTCATCTCTTTGTTAACTTGAGTACTTAAAAATTTTGTGTCATCTCCAATGTAGGGTGAAGAGGCTAGAGATGTGAACATAGGACAGGTGTCAATAGATATGTGCCTTGTCTTTGATGACTGCTAGAGGGCCATGCCTCAATTTATCCATTTGGGGTATCAAAATTCAATTTGGCAAGAATGTTTTGAAGGTTGGTAGCACACCAGGCATGAGGTTGGGCACACTTGGGCTGAGATGTGCACAAGCTCTTCAATAAATACTTTTCTGGCACGAGGTGATAGTTCACTTTTATTTCCTGGTACACACAGGAAATGTTAGAGAAGAGCTGCCAGGAAGGGGAGAAGTGGCTGGAGCAGCAGGGCCAAGCTCTGTGAAAGAGTCCTGCAACAGAATAGACACATGAAATGTGAGCATGGCCTCCCATGAGATGGCTCGTGGGGCCACTGTCCAACCTCTCCATTGGATCACCTTTGTAGACCACACCTGGGATTGTAGAAGCTGGCTGTTTGCAAGCACTCTGGGAAAGTATCTTTGCACGTTAGAGAGCACAGGGACATCTCAGCAGCAACTGACTCACCTCTGATTCAGTCAAGTGTCACCAGCACCTTGAACCAGATGGTCCGAGGATGCCCAGGCTACACAGTAGAGGCAGCTCAATTTTGGACCTAGTGAGATTTCTGTATTGAATCTGGAAGAATCCCTTCTCCCCCCAGTATCTGAGAAAGACCAAAAGACAAAGCTGCAGAACTCAACCAGCTTTTCAGCATGTCCTCTTAAACAATGGTACCATGAGTTGAGAGTGGAAAGAAGGAGGTAGAGCAGGAAGCTGGAATAGATTGCAAGGAGGGTGGAGCCTTTCATTTGCTCTCAGACACTGTTGCAGAGACAGCAGGGTCTCACAGCTGACATCCAGAGGCTTTCTTTGGCTGAGGTGACCTGCAGGGGCCACTTTCACTGCCCTAGTCAGTTATCACCACACAGAAGCCTACTTGGTATGCTGCAGCTGATGGAAAACTGAAACATTAATGACTTGTTTTACCAGCACCCCAAGCCAAAGTTCACCTATATAAAAGAAGTAAGAGCTAAGCTTTTTCTTTTTTATGGATGTTGGTCACGTACTTCAGAATCAAAAACCTTGCTGCAGTCAAAAATGACTACGCTATTTTTCCCCCTTGTCAGGAGCCAGACACTGTTCTCTACAGGAGGACATTAGGTTGTACTTACAAGATCTGTGCTAACCACTGTTTCCTGCAGTGTGTGTGTGTGCCTGTGCCTGCGCATGTGTGTTTATGTTTCCAAATAGATTGTTTAATTATCTGCTCCATTATCTTCCTGGAGCTGAGCTTCATCGCATCAAGCATATTTATCAATAAGAAATGAATGCCATCCTGGAAACTGATTTGTTCAAGGTAACTTTCATTATAGCTGCACTTGCTGTGTCTAATGATGGCTCTATACTTGTGCTGTTTTATTTATAGCTGCTAACTTCTCACTTGCCTTTTTCACCATCTGAAAGACAAGTGGAATCTCAGTGACCGCTTGTGTCCCTTAACAGAATTAATTACCTGGAAAGGGGGTATGGACCTATGAAGACAAGAATCACTTAAAATCACTTATTATTGATGAAAATTGGCCTCTCTCACTCCACATCTCAGAAGCATGCATACTGCAAGGGTTATAAACTATATCGCAATGCAATGACTATTAAAGACAGAGTGCTATGCAGAAATGGCAATCTTGTAAGTTGAAAATTTTTCCATGTCAGTTAATTCACTATCTTACATGCCTTTCCTCACTAGAACTAAAATAGGTAGTAATATGGAATGTGGCATCTGTCATGTTTGTTCCAAAGTTAAAAATGGAAATATGGCCAGGCAGTAAGTGCCACAAACAGAAGATGAGCAGTTTGACATCAGAGTTGAGCTTGCTATCAAGTTGGAAAATCATGCTTATGGCACTGAAGCCTGAGAGCTCCTGTCGGCTTTCTCATTGCTGTACTTCTGGGTACACAAGTGAACAAAAATTTCAGGAAAAGGAGCCATAAGAACAAGGCATTCTGTAAAACTGTACCTTGCAATATTGTAACAACCCTTGTATCTTTTGAATTTCAAGGCCAGGCTCTGTCATTACAAGATGTAGGGGCAATAGGTGAGTGGGACAGACTATTGACAGCAGCATACAGGCAAATAGAAGCTCTTGGGTGTCACAGCAGATCCCCATGTGTTATGGTTCTGTGTTTAGTTGCCCCCCTCAAAGCCTCATGCAGTGATGGGGCGGCTTCTAGAGCTTGTGATTAATTCATAATCCAATGCTGAGATTATGGGTATGAGTGCTATACCTGCCCTGGGATGGGTAATCTGAATTACAATCTATGGGGGGAAAAGAAGCTAGCTAGCTGCCCCTTCCTTTGCTTTTTGCTGTCTTCCACAGCCACAAGCTGTTGCCCTCTGCCATGTGTTACTCTGCTTTACAGCCAGCTTAGTATGGACTAAAACCTCCACTAACTATGAGCTAAATAAACCTTTCTTTCCTTAATTTTGGGTGTTGGGTATTTTGTCCCAGCAATGAGAGAAAAGTAACTGAGACACCATTTGTGACTGTGAGGATAGACAGGGACAGAGGTAAGATGGTGGACCAGAGAGAAAAGGAGAGAATTAAAGAAACTAAACAGAATATATGTCTGAGATTGTCTATGACAAGCTGTCAAGCAGTTAAGTTCAAAAGGGTGACCAATCCAGGTCAGAGAATTGCAGTAGTAGGATCCTGTGGGTACCAGAGATGGCAGGCTCAGTGACATCGGATATTCTTGAGGAGATGAACCCCAGATCATAAGACACAGGATGTCATAAAAATCAGAGCAGGGCTAGATTGATTCTAAGAGAAGTTTTCAAAAGGTATCTTTTAGCTTTTCACACATGAGCCAAGGTCTGAGCACAAATCATGGACTCATAGGTAGAACCCACATGACCATATTTGCAGAAATGAAGGGGACAGGTGAGCAGGACAGCAGCCAAGCGCTGTGCCGAAATCCTTGCGGGCTGGGGTTGCCACCCAAGTGCAAGGTAGATTGCTCCTTGTGAGAACAAACAAACTCTCCGTGAAGCTGAGTGCCTTGTGCTCCAATTGGAATCTACAATGAGAAGCTTCTGTTGTATTATAGACATAGCTCTGTCATTAGGTTAGTATCTGCACTACAGGCTTCAGGCTGGGAACTAATAGAGTCACACAACCAATACATTCATAGCAGGTGCTTCATTTTTAATTTTGAACAGTTTCAATAATGTAACTTGATAGAAAACAAAGCATTGCTATATTGATAGGGAATTACAAAAGCATAATACTCAACATCATATTCTGATTGTGTTTTTTCATATCTTCAATATAAAAAAAACCAAAACCCTTAGCTCTCCGAGTTTCTGTGGCCTTTGAACTTAGCCCTCTGTGAGTTACCTTGATATAAAATCAGAAAAAGAGCATCATAATCGCATTTGGTAGCTTCTTGTGAAAGTGAGAAAACTGATTTGGAAGTTTTATACACTATATTTTACTTTCAGGGGCATTTAAAGAAAAAGTGGGAGTTAGTAGTACAGGAGGGGGAAAGTCCTAACATCTTCCTGCCGTCCTGATAGCTGTGCATTGTTTTGCTGTGGGGACAAGATGGCTGCAGCTCTGTTGATGGCCTTAGTGTCGCAATGCAATGAGCCTTGTTAGGCTCATCATTAAGAAATCCCTTATCCCAGAGTTATGAGCTTTCATGGACACAGACGTGGGCAATGACCAATGGACCCCTTGCCATCTACACTAATGGCCCAGATTCTGGATGAAATGTCCACAAACATACAAACCAGGGGACACTTGCACAAACATTAGGGACTGAGAGAATCTGTTAGAAATGGTACCACAAGCCACACTGAGAAGGAGGTGTGGGTCTAGCTCAGAGTCATTCTTCCTGGGAGCAGACAAGAAGGCTGGTTCATTTGAAGGCTGAGGAGAAGGGTGAGGTCACTGACCAGTAATGAGTTTCACATGGGGTTTTTCTAGTGTTGGCCTGTGGCATTCTGAACAGCACACTGGGATAGCCCAGTTTCCTCCATGTGGCTTTTGCAAGTAAGGCTGGAGAAGACAGAATCTCTTTAGTGATCTGATGGGCAATAAATAGTACAAGGAACAAGAGGAGAGGTAACTACAGGGGACATATGATGAGAGTGCAGGGAAAACAGAAATTAGCGCACAGAAAGATCAGCCTCAGACAGGGAATTCAGAAAACTGAGTGGAAGGAAGTCTCCCCTTCACATATTGCTCCAGATTCTAGATCTTTCTGTCCTTACAACCTGACACATCTGCTAAGAGATGTGAGTTCAGATGAGAGCCAGCCCTCCTATGGAAGCCCAGGAGGGCATGAGGAGCGCTCCCATGTAGGGAGGTGAGAACTTAGCAGGCTGCAGGGTCTCAGTTCAGGGTCTACACCCACACACAAGGTCAAAAACAGAAGGGGGCCAACATGAGGCCATCTGTAGAAACAACCCAGTGAGAAGCTTACAAAGCCAGTGAAGACAGTAATCTGCATACAAGTTTCGGTAAAAAATTTGAATATCATGAATAAAGCAAGAATCCCCCAAGCTCGACATCAAAGAAACAGGTTGCTTTATGAAAGAAAAAAAGTCAGGTCAGATTCCAATTTCTCTTTCACTACTATCAAGACCAAAGAATTTTCAGGAAATAAAAGCTGTGAGAAACAGGCAAATCACTCATTCAGCAAGTATTTCTCACTTCCCTCACACACCAAGCATGGTTCTAAGAGTTGAGATTTATACGTCCAAAATATCAGGTTTCAAGGCTTTGGAAATATAGTATCTGCATGCTCCCTGACATGAATTACTCAAAAGGCTGAACAGCTTAACTAAAAGATTAATCAAGATACAGAGCACCACAAAGGAAATGGTATAAGAAAGGACTGGCACGGGGCACTGCACGTAATCTCTGGGGGCAGGAAACACACTGCACAAAAGTACTGGAAAAAAGAGATGTGCAGTGCAGTCTTCTCTAGTAGCAGAGCAACCGAAAACACCAGAGTTTAAAAAGTGTGAGGGAGAGTTGTGAGCACATGCAGTGATTTTACTGTATTCCCTTCATATGGAAGGACTTTGATACAAATTATTCCATGTTTTGATGACAATGGAAAAAGCAGATGAAAGAATTTTTTTTTTTTTTACAAAGTCAGTACGATTTAAATTACTAAAAAAAGTCAAAGAAAATATTGAAATTGAAAGAGGAAATGGGATAAGAAACAGAAAACGGGAAAAGGTGTACAGAACAGAAAGCCCAAAACAGACTGACAGAAAGAATAAGAATACAGAGCAGATAGAAACAAGCTTCGTGTGTCTTTGGAAGAAAAGCCTCGTGATCAATTAGACATTGCCATTCTAGACCTACTGTGGGGGGGGGAGGGGGAGGGGGCAGAAGGGCCCCAGAGCGCAACTGTGGATGGAGACGGTAATGGGCTGCCTGCCTCTGACTGGCCAAGAAGGTTTTATATAAGCATTAATATACATCCAGAAACAATACAGTTAATATAATTATTTAACCATATTTTCCTGTAGGAGACACATTTCTCATTTTAAACATGACATCGGGATACTTTTTGATAGACTTTACATTTAATATGGTGCTGGCTTATTTTTTTGTTCTTTTTCTGAAAAGGTATTTATTCAATTTATTGTGCATATAGCTAAGCTGACTTACACTTTAGGTAATAGGATCAACATATGTGTGCATAATCTACTAGCATGCCAGAATTAAAAGTCAGAGATTTGTGTCTGTTTTGCTTTTGTTAAATCTCTGGCACCTTAAAAAAAATAATAAAATAAATCTCTGGCACCTTAATTGTGTCAGGGATAACAGAGACATCAAATAATTACTTATCAAATAATTAATATGTTAGACAAAGTATTTTCCATTTAATCAGAATTTTATTATTTTTTATTTATTTATTGCAGTACCAGGGATTGAACTCACGACCTTGCATTTGCCAGGCAAGCACTTATTCTACTGAGCTATCTCCCTGGCCCTTAATCAGAATTTTAAATATAAAAACTTACCATAGTTCTAAAAAACATGTTACAAAGCAAAAATTCTAGATTAACTGCCCTTGACTTCGAAGCATTACAAGTATACTAGAATATCTTTCTTTCTTTCTTTCTTTCTTTCTTTCTTTCTTTCTTTCTTTCTTTCTTTCTTTCTTTGGAACGGTCTACACAGTGTTCAGGGTCTCACTACTAGATCGAACTTGTAGTGAGTCTCCTGTTTACAGCCTCCCAAGTGCTGGGATTACAGGCATGTGCCACCATGCCCAGTCTCAATGTCCTCTCAGCACACCCCGGGGGCAGTGCTGGCAAGGCAGGCCCAGGGATTGAAAGACTTTTAATGAAAAAATCTAACTCCTTGAAAACTAAAATGATACATCACTATTCATGAAGGAATAATCTCTTTTAGAATATCTAGAAGAAAATTCCCATTAATATTTCTGTAAATATATAACAACTAAGTTCAAAGGCAAACTTATTTAATTACATTGCTATTAAATATTACTAAAAAGTAATGAAATAAAATAAATAGTTTAAGAATAACTTTGCTTCATATGTTTTTAGGGAAAGAAAATAATGAAGTAAAAGTAAATGTAGCATAAAGTATAAATGTAGAATTATTAAATATATTATATGGTACAACATAGGTGAGATTAAAATTAGGAAATTTCAGAGAAACAGATAGCTTTATAGAAAAGAACACATTTCCAAAATTTAGCAAAGGTGGAAACATTTCCTTTTCCAAAGATGTCTGTATACAGAAAAATTTGAAAGAAGTGTCAAACAGTTGCTCATAAGAAAGCAGCAAGCTAGATGTTTTTACTGCTGAATTAAGTTTGTATAATATAGTAATTACTACATTATGGAAATTCTTACAAGGCTTATAAACACATGGAAAAACCACTAGATCATTTTGAAAGGTAATATAAACCTTCTGTGTAAAACTCCAACATTCTAAAAAAAGAAACAAAAGTAAATATCAATTTGACTGTAAATAAGATGTAAAATCACAAATAAAATACTATCAATCCATCTCTTTTGAAAGGATAAAAAGAGACAATGTACAAATACAGGTCTATTTTGTTTTCCAGAATTAAAAAACCTATTCAATGATAGAAATTATTGATATCAATCCTCACATTAATAGAAAAAGAAAGAAAGCAACATGATCACCGTGACAGACATTTCAATGCCATCTGCAGACACCAGCGGACACCCTTGGTTTTCTCACACAGAAACGAAAGCATCTTCCCCTCCCATGTGTTCTAGGAGGCAAGGGTCTACAAAGGTTTTCCAAGGGCATTTGCCAGCCAAACAATCCTACATTAAGCACATTTAAAGCTGAGGAGGAAAAAGGTAAAGGCTGCAAGCGAATAAATAGTACATAAAAGAAATACATATGGTCAATGAACTTGTATAATGCTCAACTTTATCTTTAAGAAATGAACAAAAATTGATGTTTTGTATCACTGAAGGTAAAATTTAGGAAAAATAAAAAGTTTTAAGAGGGTTATGAACCTTGTATTAAAAGATCATTAATATTTATTCAGGGTTTTTTTTTTTTTTTTTTTTTTTAGGGAAGGGTCTATAGGGTGTTCAGGGTCTCACTACTAGATCAGACTTGTAGTGATTTGCCTATTTACAGCCTCCCAAGAGCTGGGATTATAGGTGTGTGCCCCCATGCCCAGTCTCAATTGCCATCTCAGCACGCCCCCGGGAGTGGGGCTGGCACAACAGTCCTGGGGATTGAATCCCTGACCTTTGTGCCTGTTGCAGGCACTTTAATCCACTGAGCTATTTGGCTGGTCCTTATTCAGGGTATTAATGTATATGTTGTTACATAAATAGAAACTTACTAAATTACCCAGGTTGAAGTTGAATAATTTGTACCAAATTTTAAAATAATCAAATAATGTACTGCCTTTAAAGAAATATGAATACAAAAATTCATATGTAAAGCTGATTATTATATTGCCTAAGATAAACTGTAAACAATTAGATAGCCCATAAAGGTATAGTGATTAACCAATTCTAGAATAGCTTTCTAAAAATACTCTGCAGAAATCATTAAATTCATATTTTTGAAACATATTTTAATGGCATTAAAAATGTTCATAAGATGGATGAAAAAGCAACTTAGACAACAGTATAATGAGGATTCCATCTTAATCACTGCATGTTATATGCATGTGTGTTTTGTGTGTGTGTATATATATATGAAAATACAACATAAACAGTGGTTATTTTTGAGTGTTTAGATAATTAATTAATTCCTCATTTTAATGCCTTTACCAATGTCTAATTGTTTTTAGAGTGAACATTTACTACTTTCATGATAAAATTTTAGCTATAAAGAAAAAATAGATATGTTAAGGAATATAAAAAAGCCAAGAATATGCCAAGAATATTCATATGGTCTGCTAAATACTTCTTGCCATATAACTATAATTTCTTTTATATATTTATTCTAGAGCTAATTACTACATTATAGAAATTGTTACAAAGCTTACTAACAGATGGAAAAACCACTAGATCATTTCACAAAGGTAATATAAACCTTCTGTATAAAACGGTAACATCTAAAAAAGAAACAAAAATAAATATCAATTTGACTGCAAATAAAATATAAAATCACAAATAAAATAATATTTTATTAAATGGTAAGCTATTAGCTGTCAAAATCAACTAAATTATGTGGAAATTCTATTTATCTATATCCTTGGTGCCGGGGAGATGGCTCAGTGGAATAACTGCTTCCCTGGCAAGCGCAAGGGCATGATTTCAAACCCTGGTTCCGCCAAAAAATAAAAAATAAATAAAACAGTGTTTATATCCTTCCATCCATCCATCCATCCATCCATCCACTCACCCACTTACCTACCTACCAACTTTTCTATCTATATGGATATGTTGATACAATCCAGTGAACACTGTGCCTTTTATAATGTCATTCAGATAGGATCTATTCAATAATATTTATTCAAAAATCCTTTCAACCAGTATTATGAAACAAATACCATGTGCATTCTTATAAATGAATGGTAAACAACCAGGTGAAGAATTTAAAGCCTATAACTAGAGTTCTTCAGTCTTTTAAAATCCTAACCCATAGAAAGACAGAGTTTTCAACACAACCCAACACATATGTGCATGCACGCATTAGCGATGAAAACTGTTCTCATCTCCTCTCATATTCACTACCAGCCCTGCCTTCTGATGTGTGTATTCTATATCAAAATCATTTAGAAATGACAATAGTGACCAACTAATTGATTTTGTGATCATCTAATAAGCTGTGGCACATCTTGAAAAACTACCTTCTACAGCTGATCTTGGTTAGTAATTGGGACAGATGCCATGCACAAATGCTCAAATCCACAAAAAAGCAGCAGTTGGACTTAAAGAAAAGTATCATTATGGAACATATGCTAAAAGCCACTTTATATTTATTTGGAAATTAGAAAGGGCAATTGCTTAGATGTAGTAGTTTTCTTGGAGGCAGACTACTTTAAATGCAGACAAAAGGAAAGGCTAAACACACAAGGGGAAACTTCACAGGGATAAAAGGAAATCTATCTTATTAATTCTTTGTTAGTCTCTGTTTCCTATGCATTCATTTATCAATTTCTGCCTGTATAACTACTCCTAAATATCCCATTATATTTGAAATTATGTTTCCTGTCTGCCTTTCCCACCAGACACAAGCTCCCTATTCAGTGTGGAATCCTCAGACTCAAGGAAATTTCTCGCAGAGTTGCCCCTGAAGAAAGGTCTCAGGAATTAATAAACAAATATATGATAAAGCAGCTGTACACTTTAAAATCTTATCTCGTCCTGGGACCAAAGTGACACAACATAAGTGAAAATGGGTTTATTCTTATGCTAGGGCATGAATAGATTTTCTTCTCATTTTGGAGGCAAAAATCTGCAAGAAAGCTGGAGAAGTCTCAAAAGATCCTAAATGGGAAGGTACTCACATTTTTGATAATTTTCACTTATGAGTTAATTAGAGGGAGACACTGAATTCTTGGAACAAAATGTCAGGTTTTCTTTTTCTTGTCATTTCTCTCCACCTCCATCATCATATATTTATGAATTAGATTTTATAATCTTACGTATCTGTATCTCTTTGTATAAAGGAGAAAGTTCCTCAATTTCTGAAGTTGAGAAATGTCAAAATATTTCTACAACCACATGCAAACCACAAACTCCTAACTTCCAATAGCACTTTTTCCCCAATCATCATTTTAAGTAGTGTTTTAAAAGATTTCTTCCTGCCATCATTCATATTAATTGTGAGACCAAGAGTTCCCTCTCTGGAATATGAATCTTTGGTTCCCTTATAACCACACATACATATAGTACTTTGTGCTAAAATGCTGCCTGACAGTTTTAACTTGGGAAATTACTGTAATGGGAATTGCATGAAGAACAGGAAGCCTGGTTCATACTAAACAGATGAAGAATTTGGGGGAACTAGCTGATAGATACAAAAATTAAAGCTAAAATAGATTTGCCCTTTAGAAATAATTTGGGACTCTGAAAATTAGTAATGATAGGAAAACAGAACTGAAAAACAGAGGTATCTCCTCATGGTTTGGAGGTGTCCATGATAACAGAGCAAGCCAGAGCCAAAAAGTTCATTAGGGAAAAGACATCAGACTAGGATCATGAGTGTCTTTCTCATATAACATTTCCTACTGCTTCTCTGAAGGGAAAACTCCAAAATATAATATTTTTACACACACACACACACACACACACACACACACACACACACACACACACCCCAATCAGGCTTTCTTTCCTTGAAGCTAAGTGCTGATGATTCAAAGGACACTTTCAGGAATTCAGAAGTTGTTAATTATTCACAGAAGAAGAGTACCAACAAATGAATGAACAATTGCAGAAAATGTTTCCTTCAGGTATGGTTTTGGCTTAGCTGGCTGGGGGAGTGAAGCACAGTTATGGTTTGTGCATAGTTGTCCCCCAAAGCCTCATGCAGTCTTGGGTGGCTTCTGGAGTTTGTGATTGATTATTGTGGCTGAGGATGCTACACCTGCCCTGGGGTAGGTAATTTGCATTACAATGTAAGGAGGGGAGAGAAGCTAGCTGGTTGAGCTGCTGTTACTCCTCCTTTTGTGCTCTTGCTCTTTGCCATGAAAGGCTGCTTTCTGCTCTGTGCCACTCTGCCTTGGACCCAATTTACTGTGGACTAAAACCTCCAGTGACTGTGAGCTAAGTAACCCTTTCCTTCCCTAATTTGAGTGTCGAGTATTTGTCCCAGCAAAGAAAGAAGAGCAACTAAGACAAGCACTGAACCCAGGCCAAGGGAAAGATGACACAGCAGGAGTGCAAGCACTGGAGGAAAGCTTCCTGGGGATAAAACTCAAGTACTCCATTACTTTACCACAGCCTTATCTTGAGAGCAGAAAAAAAACTGCTCAATAGTTTATAATAACAACATTATAGTCTTTCTTCTTAGACCATTTGCTTGAGTAAATGGAAAGTTATCCTGGCAGTTGGCTGAAAGTTTGTTGAAATTCAGTGGTATCAAACCTGTGTATTCTCATAATCACTCTGAAAATTAGCACTGTGATTTCAAAACTCAAATTGAAGCACAGCAAGATCGGTGAGATTCAGAGGAGGGCTAAAGTCACAGCCTCTGATTTATGTCATTATAGTTGTGTTCAAAAGTGGTCATTCCTGTGAAGAATGGTAATTTGGATACTGCTATAGAGATTTGTCTCATTTTTGCTTTGCAATGTACTCCCTACCTACTTGAGAGGAGAGTTTGCTGCAGATTTTCTTTCTCACCACCAGACTAGCTACTACTTAATGAGAACCAAATGAGATGAACTTTTATACTGATTCTGACTCAAAAATTTCCTTAAACAGAAAGGACAAGATGGTGGCCTCAGTAACCTGATTGGTAAGAAAGCTATGCAAGAAGATGTCCTGCGCTCCAGGATCTACACACAATCAGGTCTTGCATAGAGTTTTCATCATTGTCATGTTTAAGTGCTGTAAATATCAGTTAGATGGATTTTCATATTCTCTTTGCCAAACATCTTCATTTTATAAATCTAATGTTCAAAATTTATTTTAGGACTTTTGAGCTCTGCTAAAATAAAAAAATGTCCAACTGATTTTGAACAGCTTTGAGAATAGTTAAGGAAATCTGGAATTCATAGGGGTTTCTGCTATGGTTCCCCCTATATTACATAAAATGGTCATTTCTCCCATTGCAGTAGAAGAAAAGAATGTTATTATTGTAGAAGTTGGAATTTTGAGTTTCAATCATGATCCAACATAAACGGTTGTGGTTTGGGGAAACTTAGCTTACTTTAAATTCAACATCCTGAACTGGAATTAATTGCTCATTAGAAGCAGAAAGGGTTCTTTTTTTCTATCTAATGTAAGTATAGCATAGGGTTTTTGGACATATTATGGAAAAATAATGTGACTCTGAATTTGCTTTTTTTCTGGTTTTTGCTATTTAGGTTTGGGTTTGGGCCAGAGATGGCTAACTTTTTGATTACAGCACAAAAAAAGAATGATTTAACTCAGACTTTATAAAAGAACTGATGAAACAACACCAAACTTGAGTTTTGATTCAATACTACTGGGTTTGAAAAAAAATAGTAATTAAAGAGTAGTTTACCAGAAGAAGAAACAATTTTTACAGTGCTTATACATAAATACTCAAGAATAGATGGAGAGTCTTTTTCTTTGAAATATATAAAAATTATCTAAATAGCTGCTACAGTAGTTCACCTTTTCTTCTCTTTCCATTGGGAATCAATGCAGATTTAAATGGAGTAAGGTATCAGAACCTTACTTTTCCCATCTGAGGATGAGACACTCACCTCCTAGAATTACTATATGGAACAGTTTATACAGCATAGAGTTGGCACTAGATAAATGATGACACAGCGATCAGTAATTTGGTTGTAGTGAATATGATTGTAGTAAAAATCTTGAGTAAATAATCTCTGTGTACTCTCTTGGCATTCTACTCTCCCTCTTATTTGAACCCTTAACTGGACCTTGGCATTTCTTTGCTTCAGGGCTTTCACAGAGCTGAAAGCAGAAG
Organism: Octodon degus; assembly: GCF_000260255.1. Taxonomy (NCBI): domain Eukaryota; kingdom Metazoa; phylum Chordata; class Mammalia; order Rodentia; family Octodontidae; genus Octodon; species Octodon degus. The sequence goes on from NW_004524592.1 coordinate 11,870,452, forward strand.
CTGCTTGAAGTCAACTTTCTTCTGCTCTTTGATTTTAGCATAAACTCATTAAAGAGATTAGATGTGCCCCCAGGGTCAAGGATGAAAGAAGTGGACTTTGGTGGGGGGTGTTTGGGGAAGAGGGAAATACATATTGACCTTTAGACCAGTGGAATTTGCCAAAAGGGTCTGAGGACCAAGGCTGAGCTGTCACCTGAAAAGACAGGGGGCATTTCACTGGTAATGGAAGCCCTCCCACAATGCTGTGGAGTCCCCAAGTATGGAATAACCAGAGATTACAGAGTTGCTATAAGGGCTAAGACAGGATGATTGTCAGGGCAGTAGAACAAACTGCTTCTAAATACCTCAGCACGTGCACCATTTAAAAAGATTTACTGAATGCTTCCAACATACCAGCTACCATTCTAAGTGCTTCATGTGTAATCACACACATGTCATCCCCACACTTCTATGAGATAGTACATCCTCTCACTTTGAAAAAAGAAGATGGCCCAGATTCACCCAGCCTTAAGTAGTGCAGTCTGTGATCTTTTGCAATATGTTGAAATGCTTTTCACATCTGCTGACTGCTAAATAAATATCTCAAGCTCAGGGTATGTGTGTCTGAGAGAGCCAGGATGCAAGGCAGGAGTAGCTCAGGGTGCCTGCCTTAGGGCAGACTGACTTGTGGGAGTGCTGGGGAGGAGTCAAGGCCCGTGTCAGATACAGGAATCGGTCCAAAGGGCCACAGAGGGTAGATTCAGAAGCAAAAGGCTTCCTTTGGAAGAAGTCAGGACAAGTTTACTGAAAAATCAGGGTCATTTAACTGACATGGATAGAAACTTCTCAACAGAGGAAATACAGACAACCAATAAATATATGCAAAAATGTTCAACATTGCTGGTCATAGAGAAATGCAAATTAAAACATCACAAAGACTTCACCTTACTCTAGAGAGAATAGTTCTCAAAAACTCAAAAGTAACAAATATTGGTAGGGTTGTGGAAAAAACATCCTTTCTATGTTGTTAGCGGGAAATATAAATTATCGAACCATGCTGCAAATCAGTACAGAGATTCCTCAAAACACTAGAAATAGAAATTCTGTTCGTCCCATCTCTCATTCTTCTAGGGATCTTCCTGAAACAGTTAAAGATTTCATATTATAGAGACATATATATGTATATATATAGTGATATATATAGTGATATACATATATATTTTAGTGATATATCTATATATCTACATATCAGAACAACTTGGGAGCAGCTTATATGTCCACCAACAGATGACTGGATGAAGAAAAATTACCATTATACACTAGTGGAGTACTACTCTATCACAAAGAAGGATAAATTTGAGTATATATACCTTAAGACCATAATGTAAAGTGAAATAAATTGAAAACACAAGCTTAAATAACTATATAGTTGTTCTCACATGAGAAACCTGACATATAAATAATTTAAAGAGCAAAATAGAGGATTGATAATAGGAATCAGGGAACTAGATCTTGTGCAAATGGGAAGGGAATCTGGAGGTGGAGAGAAGGGAGAGGGTGAGGGGTAGGGGGAGTAAGAATTAAGATGTGTTATGTACGTGCCAGCTCCCATGAGGAATGTCAACACTATGTACTATAAACATGTACTCATAAGAAAAATCAGTGCCACTGTCAGAATCAGGATGCCACCTCAGAAAGCCACTCACACAGGGTGGTCTGTGGAAGCTTGGATTCTGGAAGCTCTCTAGAAGAGAGAGCTGCTGGAGGCATTGTGGGCTGCGGGAGAGGCAAGCGGCCTTCAGGAATGAACCTTCCAGCTCAGAACCAGGAGTAGATTCCATTAGCCGCTTGTCTCATTCCTCCTCCTGGACTTCTCCTGAGACTTTTCTGTTCAGATTATTTGTCCCCCAAAACATTGCTAAGCAGAACTGCACTGGGAGAACTTTATTGAGGTACAGGGTAGAGAGGTAACACTTAGACTCTGGGAGGGATACTTTTAGGGCAAGCGTGAGTTTAAAAGGGGTGTGGGAAGGGCAGTGACTACCAAGGAACCTGGGAGATGGTAAAGGCCGGCAGGATTTCTCAGAAGTCTGTCCAGGAAAGAGGGAAGAAGGGGCACGTCTCATCTTTCCTAGCTCATCCACCTCTCTGTTCCTGCTCTGAGGTAAGTTTTCTGAGTAGTATAAGGGTTTTGGATTTTAGTGAACTTTTGTAGGCTGGTTTCAGACCCTAACACCAAATAATATTTTTTTTCCTATGGGAAAATCCATTCCTAGTTCTCAATTGCCAGCTTCTTCTTTTTTTTTTTTTAATAATATTTATTTATTTATTTATTTATTTATTTTGTCCTGTCAGAAGTGAATATTCTATTGGCATCTAAATACTATAAGTGTTTGAATTCAACTAAACATCTAATACTGTCTAGCAGTCTATAATATTAGTGGGTTATCCTCAGAAGTTATTGACTTGAGCCTTTTATAGCTCATCGTATTAATATGGATTTACTTTATATACCTCATTTTTATACTTTTCTACTAGATGGTTAAGACCAAGATATAGCAAGACCTATATACCCAGAATTGTAACTTTTGTATCTGATAAGGTCAGCCAAGTACTCTCAGGATTTATCCTACTGTACATCCTTTTGTCAGTGTCTGACATGAGGATGAGTCACGACCATTGCTTAACCAACAATTGCCAGCTTCTAACTGGGTTTCTGATACCGAGTTTATTTCTGTGTTGGGGATTGCCTGTAAACATGTTGCTTCTTTTCAAAATGATTCATGCTATGTTCAGAAGTTAGAGAATCACTCACAGGTACATTCCAGTTTCCCCATATAGCTCATATGTCAGTGTGCTCTTAGAAAAGCCATGATGAAATATATAAAAAGGCTAAGTCACTATCACCAAAAAAAGTTCTTTTAAAATATTCACTATGATTTCTTCTCTCCTCAATTTCTAGTACTTCCCTAGATCTGGGTGAACAAATTCCACCTTTTCATGTGGCATTTGATACCTTACCAATAGCAAGTTCAATCAAACTTCAGGCCTTTCTAGTTCATAGACAGAGTAGGATTTTTCTTTTTCTTTCTTTTTTTGGCTATACTCCTTCTTGCATTCCTAGGTCGGCCATTTTAGGAACTCAGAGTAAACACAGATCTGCTGATAGATCAGTAGGGGAGCTGTTCATGGAGCTCAGAGAGCACCTGGGAAGGAGCTGTTACTGCATGAGCGGGGCAGCTAGAGTAAAGGGCCATGTGGTAAAGGCTTGGCCCCTAGTGTGGTTCTATTGGGAGGTGGTAGAATTTTTGAGACATGGGGCCTTGTAGAAGGGCCCTAGGTCATCAAGGGTGGGCCTTGAACATGGATTGTGGCACTCTGGCTTTTCCCGTTTCTCTTTTTCTTCCTGGTCATGCTGTAAGAAGATCTATTCCACTACTAAATTTTTAAAAAATTATTTATTTGGTACGAGGTCTTGCTATGCAGCTAGGACTCATAGTGATCTTCCTGTCTCAGCCCCCCCTCCCCCATTCTGGGATTATAGGCAAGTATCACCATGCCCAGTTTCAGTGGCTGGCATGGTGTGCCTAGGGTTCCAGGGCCAGCACAGAATGTAATTTATTGCTGGGGATTGAACCTGGGTCTTTGACCTTGCCAGGCAGGTGCTTAGACAACTGAACTATCTCCCCAGCCCATTCACTACTGAGTTCTTACCATGATATGCTGCCTCACACTGGGACCAGTGGCTCATAGATTGGAACCCCCAAACAAACCTTTTTTCTTTATGAATTCATTACCTCAGAGTTCTGTTACAGTGACAGAAAGCTGCTAAAGGAACCAAACTACATTTTGTCTCTGCATTCATTACATTTATCCATCTCTGCAAGCTTTTAATGATGAATATATTTGCCACCAAAGAACAATGCACAAAATACAGATAGGGCAGTTCTGCCTCAAGAGATAGCCTTCAATCCTCTTGAAGAATTCTATTATTTCTCGTGGGATCAATTCCTACATTTGCAGTAAATCAAGACATCATTTCTCTATGTAACTAAAAATTCAGAGGTGTGGGTTTTTCTCATGGATAGCTCAATAAACTCTTCTGGGCTCCTGGAATAGCTGAAAGATACTGGATCCAGAGGCAAAAATAAATTTTCTTTCTCTCTTTAGTTAGCAGAGAATGGTAGCAAATTTGAGATTAATAATAGGTCTTTCTAATTATAAATAGGAAAACACATGAATAGAAAGGTCTTTTTTCCATCTTTTCTTAAAAAATGTTAACAGATGACAATGCATATATAATTACTTGAATTCAAAGTTTTGGCAAATAATTTGATTTCATTGGGGCTTCCCTCTGTACTCATGCTTGTGTATAGAGTTTGGGTGGTCTAGGTGTACTTTCTAGTTGCAGAGATGACTTTGTGACCTCATTCTAGCTTGGTTCTAATACTAGATTTTCTGTCCAGGAGAATTGGTGCGGACATGATCCTGTGACCTAGCCTAAGACAATCAAGTCATTGAAATGCATATTCTAGGACTTCTCCTGGATTTACTAAGAGTGAGACCCTCTTTCCACAAAGTTGTTAGTTAGAGCCTTGCTATGATCCCCAGGAAGGGTGTTTTGAGACAACACAGCAGACCTGAGAATAGACAGGTCTGGAGGAAGTGGATTCAACTTTGGGTAGAGTTAGCTGTGTTTATATGACCTCATAGAATTTATTTTCTTGCTTAGGCCAGTGTGCTTAGGTTTCAGTCCCTTGCAATGTAAGAGCCAATGAACTAATCAGAATTGTTCATCAGTTTCCTTAGCTTTTATTAGATTCCTTTTAGGAAAGATAAAGACAACACAGATGAAGATAACCCACAGAAGTATCAATTTAGATGAGAGAAGGGGAGCTTGCACTCATCTTGACGTGCTTAGATTATAACCTTTGGGTAGTTTTTGTACTTTCTTGGTGACTGTACATCCATCTCAAATTTCTTTCTTAAGATGGTCAGTATGATCTCAGGTTCTGGTTCTCCCGTCAGATGCAGTAGTCACTAGATTTATCTCTAACTGAGAGGCCATCTACCTAGTAGGTTCCTTCACATTGACTCTTGACCATCTTCATAACAGGAGGAACAAACCCTTCAAAGGTTTCCATTTACTCCTCTCTCCATCTGTATATTTCAACCACCATCTACCTGAGCCAATCCCCTTTGCCAGAGAAATGTAGTACCATGCTTTTTATGACAGTGTAAACTCATAAACATGAGAGTTTAAGATGTTTTCTCTTTCATTTTTTTCTATGTAGGGACAAATACCTTCTCTTCCTGTCCAATAGAGAGAATAATGACACAAACTATGCAGTTCTAAAAAAAAACCACTAAAGGTGTTAATATTTTAGTAAATTTTAGAGCTGTATTATTTCTGAAATTACTTACAGGATATTTATGTTTCTGTTAAATAAGCAGATAATCTTTATCTATTAATAAAAAAGGCAGCCAGTTGCCAGAGGACTGTGACAGTCTTAACAAGTTTTACAGAAAATAAAATACCAGCAGATAAGAGGCATCATGTTTTCTTTGGCAAATATTAACACTTCGCAGCTCACATATCTTGCTTACTTAATTGGGCCTATAACAACTCACCAGGGCATTTCACTTGCAGCCACTGAGATTCTCTCTACCTGTTCTTTACAGCTTTTCAGAGCCTGGATGAGAAAACAGCCACAAAACAGACTGGCTGAAAAGATTTTTAAGGTCTCAGGTCCATATTTACAAACCTTACAATCTGTGTGCATTTGTTTATTTTAAAACAAATGAAGTGCATAAATCATGAGCTTTCTTGGAAAAGAAAACCAAACAAACAAAAGCTAAGACCACATTGCAAGAAAAAGAATAAAATGTGCTGGCTCAAGTAAATCCCAAATTATTTCTATCGCCTTTCCAGTACCTTTCCTCCAAATGACTGCAGACCCTGCCCACTACCAACTCCCTTGCTCTCCCTGGGCACCTTGCTGCTTCCTAGACAATGGCCTTTGTCTATGCTATATTGGCTTAAATATCTGTCCTCTTAGCTAGATTTAGAGTTCTTCCAAGCCAGAGATAGTATACGCTTGTTACCAGCAACAAGTCTACATTAAGGTTGAGCAAATATCGTTGAATAAGAGACACAGAGAAAAGAAAGGCAAAATGAAGGAAAGAAAGGTTAGAGAAGTCTTAGGCTCCGATCACTGAATATGTGTAATACTGGGAGAGGAGTAGACATAGGGCAGCCAGGGAAGGTTTGGGATGTCTAGAGAAGGCCAAAGAAAGAGTATTCTTCCCACTGAGAAGGCTGCCTCTAACAAATACTCCTAGATCCTAATTGTCTATCAGCCAATTAATCAATTTGGCTTTGAGAAATTTTGGGAGCCTACTTTCATACTTTCTGGTCTAGTTTTAAACTAGTAAGAATATATTTGGTCATCCATATCTGTGGATGCTACCTAGGTTAGATTCAACCAACTGCTGACTGAAAATATTTGTAAAAAATGTGCCTTTATTAACCTGTACAGCTTTTTTCCTGTCACTATGGTCTAACTAGTATAGTACAATTTCCATAGCACTGACATTGATTAGGTATTATTAATAATCTAGAGGTGATTTAAAGTATGTGGGAAAATATGGGTGGGTTCCATGCAAATACCTCACTATTTTATTTAAGGGACTTGAGCACTTTGGATTTTAATATCTGCAAGAGTCCCCGGAACAGCTCCCCTATCACTCAATAACAAGGGGGAACTAATGGTGATGTCATTTTTTCTCCTAGTGTCTCTTTGAGCACCTTGAGAGCTCAAAGGTCTCCAGAACAGTACAACACTGGGGAGCATCCACTAGACATCTGGACCTGAGTTATAAGACATGGGGAATTCTAAGTCCATGCGTGTATTCCTATTGCTGCTACTGCTATAGAGAGTTTTATTAGCAAACTTGCACTGCATTAATGTCTACTAAGAAAAAGGAGTCAATGCCCCATTTTTAAAATTTGAGTTAGAAACATAGTTGAATACCTGGAGAAGCACCTGGGGCGGGGGGCTCTCCTACCCTCCCCTTCATGGCCAATTGGTTTGACTTTAACAAGTACCCCTGTGACACTGAAAACCAACCAACCTAGTTTAGGAACTGCAGTGTCATATGAGCTGCTTTGGCATAGTGACTGGAAGGAATGAAATGTTTACTTTCTAAGCTTACTTTCCTAGATCCCTCCAAAAGTAGCAAATCATCAGGCCTCTGCTAGACAAAGGTAATAGTGTTTTCCGTGGTATGGGGAGAGGTGAGGAAAGGACACTGAGATCCTAATTCCTGGGTTGGCATTTTCAGGTGATCACAAAGAAAACTCATCTCTTCATTTCCCCAGAATCCCTTTGGGAAGCTTTAGACCCCAAATGTCTGGGAAATATAACATCAGTCATGTTTGGCAAAGCACAACACATGAGATCGTGAGAAACATCAAAGAAAACAGAGACACTTCTTCACTCGCTGGACTGTCCACATATATATTTGCCCAGCATAAAATAGGATCATTAAAGAAGGAAGCACACAAGGGAAGAGTTTGGTGAGGGTAGGAGGAAATATTCAGTCTCTGGAGGTTAAGCATTTTCATCCTTCCAGTTTGAATTAAAGAAATAATATAAAATAATGTCAAAACAGTTAAGACTACCTGATCTAAAATACCTTGCTTATTTTGCTCATAGGGATTCGTAGTGCTTTGTGGGTGGACTACTTTTCAAAGTACTGGACATGGTGCTCTGTTCCAGGTATGGTGGAAATAAGTTTCCTGCACTGTATTGCTTATTTGTTTTGTTGAGAGAGCAGAGCTTCACCTAACGAGTTCTCACTCTCTTGTCAAAGGCAGTAAATTGATCTCAATTGAGTTTAAAACAGAATAAATTGTTATCTAATCTGCTGTTCTGTGGAAATCTTTCTCTTTTGCTATTGAGAATCCAAGAGACAAGTTGTCCCAGTGCTTTAAATGTCATTCTATTTAATGCTGACACCTGTGATAAAGCCAATAAATAGCTGCTTGTTCTGGTTTATAGTCTACCAAAACTATCTTGAAGGAGCCTGTTGCCACTTGGTTTGGAGTCACTGGTCCTCACTGCACACCTCTGGCTACTGCTTTCAAAGTCTGTCTTTCTGGCAGGAATCTCATGTGCTGCAGCTGCTCTGCCCAAAGGTGCTGTGTCTTGAAACTGACTTGCGAACTGTGTGTCCTGTGTGACCTGCCTCTGTACAGATGTGAAAACTACCACGGGTCCACTTGGCTGGATACTACTTACTCTACCCTGATCTTGTAAGCATAAATGTGAATGTGAAATAGGGAGGAAACACTTCCCTTTGACAGAGGGGCCTCCCACAGGGGCTGCTCTTCAGTGAGCACCAGAATGACAGAGTTCCTTACTTGGTTTCTAACGTAGCACTAGAAACTGGAGTAGTAGGCAGTAATCCATCAAAGAGGTACATGAGAAGGAATCCGGCTAGGACACTGCTATGATCATGTTCAACTCAGCCTCAGTAATGTTGGTATGGAGAGATAGTAACTGTTGAGTGCCAGCTCCGTGTCAAGTGCCATTCTGAGTAGCTGACAGTACATGTCCTCTCACACTCGTACACCTCCTTGGGACATTCTTGTGGAGCCTCATGAGCAAAGTTTATTTTGTAAGCACAGCCCTACCTTCTTAGAAAAGATGAAAAGAAAATCAATCATTCTAGTCTTAAAAAACTGAGGGAGTATATCTTCAGTGATTACAATAATTTTTTCTGGCCCTTATGTGTTGAAAATTGGTCACATCTCCCTTTATCTTGAAGCCAAGCAATGTTAATGTACTGGTAAGGTCAGTGGAATGTGATTTGCTCAGATTTAATATCCAAACAATTGATATGTCTAACAATAACCCTTTAGAAGGTTGCTTCTAATAACTATACTCCAAAGGGCACAGGGCCTCCACTGTGGCCTATTAATGCTGGCTGAGGTGTCTGAGGCTAAAGGAGGGTAAAGATTTAGGCTCACTAAACATTGGCAAAGAATCTGTCTTTCCAATAGACAGAGATCTGCTCATCTCAAAACCAGGCAGCACATACCCAGAAGGAAGCACGCGAGGGAAGCTAGAAGGAACATGTGCCTGGATTTTTGTAAGCAATGTCTGCAGGGGAAGACAGCTGCCATTTGGGCAATATCTAGATACATAAGCCCCAAGGAACCTCAGTAAGCTTGATATGCATAGAACACAGCTGACTGTGTTCTTCTGTCCTAAATTACTTCAGCAAGTTGGAATGGTTCAAATCAGGTAGTGGCTTACCCAGTGAAGTTCATAATCGGAGGGTCTTGATCTTCCTGCATCATCTTCATATAGAGGGAAGCCCTCCCTGCGAGCTTGATAATACTCCTTTCGCAGCTTCTGGATGCGGTCAGAGTTTCCTGGACGGCCACTAGAGAACACAACACACAGTCACACAGTGTACATTAGCCTTGAAACCATTTTATGATCTTCCTATTAAAGATGAAAGATTCAATGATATAATTCAAATATGCTAGGGAAAATGGTGAAATTAGTAATTAAGATGCTTAAAAATAGTGCATATATGTATAACTTTGCTACAAAGTTCAAAATATATGACTTGAGAAAATCTTTGGAATGAGGTCAGCTAAACTCTTGGCCTCTTAGAGCAATTTAAATATCTATCATTTTCTTTTTAAAATCATATACATAGTTTGATTGAGTTTTAATGTGAGTGTCTCATTTCCACAAATAAGTGTTGCCTATTAGGGACGAAGTTCCAGTTGTTTGGATGAAGGCTGGATGTGATATGAGCTGGCATATGGCAATGTCCTTTCAATGAGACTCATGAATTTTGGGAGTGAGACGATAGTAGTGGGATATGTCAGTGTGTGGGGACAGCCAAGCTGAGGTGAAGCGAAATGGCAAAAGCCATGCCAAGGAAAACATGAGGCAGGACAGAGGAGGCAGGGTGGCAGCTGAGGGTGCCCTCCTGATGCCTGTCCTAGGCCTCCCTCTGGTACTACAGCCACTGTTGCTCCCGGCATGGCTAGCCAGTGGTTTGCTGTAGCTTGGAGTTAGATGTCATAATCATTTCAACAGAGCTACTATCATGCCATGTGATTCAGGACTGGGAAGTAAGTAGAGACTGATAGATGGATCTGAGTCATCATTTGGCTCCTTTAATTGGTTTGAGGCACAGTTGAGCACCCTACTGTGCCAGACCTTATGTTGAGACCCAGGTCTGTAAAAATAGACATTTCACAGCCTTTACCTACAAGAACTGTAGTCCAGGAGGTGGGGACCAAAAGCTACATAGATGGCTATGATGTATTTTGACAGTACCACAACAGTGCTCTGCATGACGTCACAGGTCCACAGAGGACAAGGCCATGGGACATGGTCACAGAGGTGCCATAGAGGAGATGGCATTGTAGCTGAGCCTTCAAATATATATAAGTGTTCAACAGCTGGAGGAGAGGCGGATCCAGGAAGACAGAAGAGCAAGGTGAATCACAGCCCTGAGAAAGCGCTGGCTACCTGAGCAAGTGGTGGTCCTCAAGGTCTCCACTCCTCCCTCACACACACTGGGTGATACTCGCCCCCTTCCTTTGAGCAGGAAGTTAGAAAAAAGTGGGTGCTTATAACTTTAACTTAGAACATTTAGAATTTACACTAAGAAATGACCAATGTATATCACTGGCAGATTAGGGTACTTCATCAGTACAGACACTGGTGTTCCATGGTAAGTGAGAATCGCTGCTCTAGTGCATAAGGGATGTAGAGGAGGGGGAGTGACCTTGGACAGGCAGGCAGTGGTGCAGGTATGAAGAGCCTTATAGGCCCAAATGGCCCTAAATATTATGATTGGCTTTTCAATTTAAAAGAGATATCCAATAAAGATAAGGCATTGGAAAAGCAATAGAAAGTGAGCATCTGTTTTGTTAAAGTACTTAAATTAAGCCTGTATGGTATCTCTGAGATGACAAACCTGTGGACCTGTGACGTATAGAGTAAAATAGAGGAGAGATGGTAGGAAGTGAAAAGGCAGATTTTTCTGGAGGGGAGAAAGGGCCACAGTGAAGGCAGTGAAGGATGGGGAATGACCAAGGTATGTTGTATATGTGCACCAAGCCGCCAGCAGTGACACATTCTTAGCACACACTAATATAAATTATGCATGCAAATTGTAACAAGGAAAAGGGTTGAGTAAGCACCTTCTGAAGAAAAGTGCTCTTCCTGGGTGAGACTGTCAGTCAGGGACGGTGAACAGGTGTCCTAACTCTGAAGTCTCAGACTGCTGTGGGCTGTCTGGGTGCTCCCCAGACCTGCAGTCACCATTTTTGATTAAGAAAATACAAACTCTTCAAGGCTGTGTAGCTTTCTATCTTCAGTGTGCATTTGAAAACTTTCCAGATAGTTTTAGTTCTTTTCCTACCCTTTTAAAAAAAAAATAAAAGGGATTTTTTTTTTTTAACATTTGATGAAGATAATGCCAAGAAGATGACCCCTCAGAAGTAAGGCCTGTGGGAAGGCAGCATGGCCTGCCCAGACCCTTTTGTGCTCCCGAGTCATCCACAAGGACAGAGGTGGCTGGGTCCCAGACACAGGCTGCTGCCTTTATGGGAATGCAGGCACCAGCTCAAACCCGCCAGATGAGATCAATCAACGTGGAGTGAACACTGCATACATAATCTATTAGTTTACCCCCAAGAAACTGAAGCATTGAATTCAAGTAGAATGAAGTCATCACTAATAAAGGGGAAAAAAAAGAAACAAAGAATGGAAAAAGAAATGGATAAGGTACTGTTTCTTTAAAAACCAATACTACAATTTCCCTCTATTTGTGGTGGGAAAAAATCATATTCAGACTATAAACTATTCGCCCATATGCCTATAAATATATAAATTTAAAAGTATGGATTTGATCAGATTGACATTCTCAAACAAGGGAACGGGGCAAGAATACAAAATCAGTTATTCTGGATTCAAAAATTCCCTGATATCTTACAGAACCCGGTTATTAACCCAGAGAAGAAATTTGGCCCCAGTGGAAAAATAAACAACAACAAAACAGTCACAGGGCATCTTAGTATAGAATATATTCTGTTTTTTCACCATATGAATATTTTAAAGACAATATGGAATGCTGCGAGAACTTTCTTATGATAGCTTGGGACTTTCTTTAAAAACCCTAATTCTACCTCTAGTAACCACATAATATTTTTTCTAAGCAAGTGTTTAGTATAGTAGGAATAGTTTAGTATAGTTTAGGAATAGTAAGTTTTGATTTCAGTTTTTAGCTTTTCTCACTGAATAATATGCATGTATTTACCACCACACTAATAAAAATGACATGTAACATTATTGTAATCAAAGAAACTAAATAATTCCATTTTGTGCTGAGAATGTAGAAATTTAGCAATTTGATGGGGACATACTAGCACTCTGTAATAATAAATCATCATCCTAATAAATCATAATAGTGATAATTTATAGGCAACTTATATAGAAAGTACAATGTTAAGAACATTTATTCCATTTTCTGCCCAGAGATGACACTGCTAATCAATTATAGCATTATTCCCCAATGATCCCAGACACAGGTTCTGAATCCACCTCAGCCTATAACTTCAGAAAACCACTACTAATCTACAGGAGCTGGCACTTAAGTTGAATTTATTTACAGTTTTGTGTAGCAGATGCTATATGTATCTTAAACCACTGTTGATCCAGGTGTGGTGGTGCATACCTGTAATTCCAGAACTCTGGAACTCTGAGGCAGGATGATCACAAATTCAAGCCCATTCCATGCAACTCAAGTACTAAGTGAACCTTATCTCAAAAGTAAAAAATAAAAATGAAATTGGGCTGGGGTTGTAGCTCAGTGAGAAGGCCTTGGGTTAAATCCTCAATAATTTTCTCTCTCTCTCTCTCTCTCTCTCTCTCTCTCTCTCTCTCTCTCTCTCACACACACACACACACACACACACTAAGGAATACAATATGAGGCTCATTGCTTGCAGATGATTCACAAGACTAGCCCTACTTTGCACTATTGCTTACTATCTTCCAATCTCTTTCTCCATCTTATTTCTATGTTCCACTTTGGGTCCCCTGCAGCAAAGGAATCAGATGGAAATTGAGAACTGCCTGCAGGATGTTCTAAGGACTCTTGTCTCCTTCATGGATGTATTTTCCTGACTTTACAGAATTCTGCAGTATGGATTCTAGGGAACCTTTTGTCCTATAGTTTGAGAAGTAACACCAAATTATGATGTGACTCAAATACTCTTGGAATCACATAAAACCTATCAAAGAATCAATGACTGTGTCATCATGTATTAGTTGGGAAATCAGGCTTTTGGCATTATTTGTTCACTGGTCACAAGCAAAGCCTGGTTACACTGACAAAATGCTCCCATTATGGGAGCATCATATGAGGGTGACGGATGATAGCCTTATATTCTAAATGTGCTGAGATTTTATGTTATTTCAAACAGCGTAACAGAATATTTATATGGGAGGTATTTCTTGTCAATTGTACAACCTATTTATTTAAAGGCAATATATCATTCAATAGGCCTTTCTTATAGTGCTGCAGAGCTAGAAAGAACTAAAGTTGTAACAATTTAGAAACCATGTTGTTTTTGTCATAGCCACCCATAACTGTCAATGACTAGCCACCATTTGTGATCAGCTCCACTCAAAGGAATCATCTGCTTCTTTGGAACCTCACCTCAGCTTTATTTTTCCTAATTCAAAATTTCCCAATTATAGTACTTCTTAAAACGAGTGTTCATTTGTGCACATCATAGCCCCTTCTACTGCTACTGTAGGCTGGAGAAATAAATGGCAATTAATGAGCTTCTACAGTATTTGTACTCTATAGACATCATCTCATTTAATTTTCAAATCTGTGACGATGATGTTGCTGTTGACCTTTCATAGACAAGTACACTGAGGCTCACAGGATTGGGTAATGACTGGTGAGTGGTGGTCCTGGATTTGTGTGTTTATGAAACCTGACTTGTTTCTCCACACCATGTTGCCCTGCAAGCAGGCATTAAAATCAGCATGCATTTTGTAGCAGCAATTCACTGGCATTTCAAGGCAGAAGGGAGTTAGCAGAACACATTTAAAACTATACCTTTTGATATTCTTTTATTTGCACAGATCTTTGCAATGAAAAATAGAAACAGAAGTACCTAAGTAATAGAAATACAAGCCATGAAGTCTGTATTCATTAAAGAATGATGATGGAGCAACAGCAGCCATATTTCTGAACAATTCATATTACATTTCTAACAGGCTTTTGGAAGAAACTGATAGAAAACTGAATGGGGTGCAAAGGAGAACCAACATATGATAAAAGTCTTGCATCAAAGATGAGCAGATAGGGGCCGGGGAGATAGCTCAGTAGAATAAACACTTGCCTGGCAAGTGCAAGGTCCTGAGTTCAACCCCTGGTATCATAAAAAACAAACAAACAAAAAAAGAGCAGATGCTGGATCAGGACCGGGCTGAGAGGCAGCCAGGGCTGCTGCTAGGGAAGTTCATGGTGTGTGAGAGGAAGTCAATCACTGGCACCAGCCCTTGGCCACGACGAATCATTGAATTATCTGGGATAACTGTGTATGCATGTGTAAGTGGTGATGTTTGTCAATGCACACACACACACACACACACACACACACACACACACACACACACGACAATGAAACTGAATACAGTGAATTCCAAGTAGCTTTCCTTAAGATACATCATGGCTCTTCACTCTTTTTTTTTTTGTAATGTCAATCTTTTTTTTTTTTGACAGAACTGGGGATTGAACTCAGGCCCATGCACTTGCCAGGCAAGCACTTATTCTACTGAGCCATCTCCCTAGCCCCTCTTCACTTTTGAATATGTTTGCCTCTCATGAACACAATCATTTTAAGTACCAGTTTGGTGTTCAGATTTGATGAAGTGCCTGAGAGATGGCCTCTGTACAATGGAAACTTAGGGGAAATATTCCCATGTGGATTATAATCTATATGAAGTTCCTGAACTGAATTAAGTTCTTTATATAAGACATATATCTGTCAACAGCAATCCCAAGTGTGGGGAGGTTTTTTTTTACTGTTTATAGATTTTTAATTTTTATCACTTTGAATTAAAATATTATTTTGATGCTTTCTTTAAATAGTTTCTCTCTTCTATCTCCCAAGGGAAGAGTTGTTCTCTCTTCTCTCTCTCTCTCTCTCTCTCTCTCTCTCTCTCTCTCTCTCTCTCTCTCTCTCTGACCCCCTCCCTCCCTCCCTCCCCCTTTGGCATGAAAGGAGCTAAAAGTCATCATAGCTCTACAATTAAAATTTAGCAACATCATAGCTGAATTTTATCACAAAAGATTTTTTTTCTCAAAATAGAAACATGGTTCTCAACACATCTGGGATTCAGTGACATTTACACTCTTAATAGCATGAATAAAATATATTTTCCCCTCTTCCAATTTTCTGGAAAATAATATTGAATGAAGGTAGATAGTCATGGGTATAATTATCACCATTTTCTGTTGGTGATAAAATTTCTGCCAAATAAAAATTTTGAAGGATTCTTATAATGCACTCAGGAGTGTTAATTCAAAAGGTTTTAAAATGCATAGAAACCGCAGACCCACTAGCACTTTCACTACTTATAGACTTAACACCCCATAGAGACAATACATTTAAATAGTGTGGTCATGCACACTAACATGTACACTGAAGAGACTTGGTAAATTTGGCTTTAAGGGGACTTACTTCTATAGACTTCTCTTAATGACAGTTTGGTGCCAAGCAGCTCTGAAAACTGTCTCATATAGATAGTGAAAATTGTGATTATTCTCTATCTTACATATTTTCTAGCTTTCAAAGAATACTCAGCTTTCCAAAGGTGCATTTATAAATATGATTTTTATTTTGTTGGTGAGGCCAGTGAAACTTTGGGACCTGAAATCAATCCCACACACATTTGGGGGTCTTCTTTCTAATTTCTTTCCAAGTTTACACTAATTATTTATGAGGGTGTTCTGGATTTTTAATTATTTTTACAAAAATAGTTCCCTGAATAAGAATATGACTTTGCCCATATGAATATTTAATTTCTAACTTATTTGATTGCTTATTGTGAATGCTTTTAAGTCTCTACATTCAGAATGAAGATGTAATTCCAGCATTCTGGGAGGCTGAGGAAGGAGGATCACAAGTCTAAGCCTAGCTTGGTAACTAAGCCAGACCATCTTAAAATTTAAAAGAAAATTAAAAGTGGCAGGAGGCTGGGGAAATGGTTCTTTAGAAGGCCCTGGTTTCACTCCCCGGTACTGAGAAAGAATGAGTTTAGAGAAAGAAAAATTAATGCTATTAATAAGCAAAAATGTTTCACATCTAGAATTTCCTTTGATTTCTTTTTTTTTTTTTGTATGTATTCTTTTTTTAAAAATATTTTTATTGAGAAACAAATAGCAATGAGACAGTTTCACAACCAATTATTCTACTGGCACATTTTCAATAATTAATACATTGTATATTGTTGTCTTAGTGGTTGTTCATTGTATAAGATGCAGACCTGATATCCTGTCTCAAACACTATTAGAACAAACCTCTCTATTCACTGAATTAAGAGAATGGAGCTGTGTATCTATCCTAACCATTTTGAGTATACAGATACCTTTGATTTCTAGGCTGCCTTTTGTCAATTATTTTTGATCTCTGATATCTTAATAGGTAAGAGTACTTAGGTATCTTAAGAGAATGTTTAATGTCCTGTAACAAACGGGTGGCAGAGTCTGAGAAAAAGCTACACTGTATGCTAATATATACCTTTGAAAAGTATGTATTTGTGTAAAGTTTCAACAAACACATGCCTTGTGTCAGGCTCTTGTGGGGAAGGTGACACGCAAGTTAGGGGTCATAAGGAGGAACAAACCCACAAGCCACAGTGAGACAGAAGCAGCTCAGGCTGGAATCCTGCCCAGCGCCCTTCCCCCAGCCACAGGATGCTTGCTGTCTGTGGCATTCTGACCTAATGCAACAAGCTGACAATGTGATTTGGCTTACTGCAGATCCTGACTTTGCCATAGCAACCTGACTCTGACCTTTTGTTTCTCTCAGCTAATTTCCTGTTTTAGTATGTGCTTCCTTTGAGACCCTTGTGTTGGTATTTCCATCCCTTGCTTGGTGAATTGACCCTCTGTGCCTACAGCTTGAAGATTTGTCTTGGAAATCTTAACCCTGGGTTGGACCTTGATCCTGGTGAATCAAGCCATAGTGGTGGAGCATAAAGAAACAAAAGCCCCCCTTCCCTGGGCACCTTTGATTGCATAATGCTAAGCTGTTCCCTTCACACCAGGAGCCACAGCCACCATTTACGTTGAAAGTAATCCCATTGATCCGTGAAGGGCAACTTTCTCCCATTGGATTGATTGCTGTGACTGAGGATCGTCACTTGATCAATGTCGTCTCTTCTGATAAAAGGCACTGCTCTCCCTTTGCTCTTTATCACTCGAGGTGATGGGAGGCTGCTCTCTAATCAGAACATTCTGCCTCTCATCTGCACTTCTGGCAAAGGCAGACACTCCGTAGAAATGACACTGCAAGTGTTACTCACAACTTAACAACACACGTCATTTTTCACAGCTTCAATTTACTTTCATAAGCCTGTAGCAAATAATTACATTATTCTGATACTGTGCAATGACCTTTTGGTTGTGTTTAAATTCCAGAAGACAGTGTTGCCATTAGTCATAAAATACCCTTTTGAGTTATGGATATTTTGAATAGTGTTCAGATATATTTCCTCTACCATACACAGTGTAATATTCTTGAACTGCAAGTACTTTGCAAAAACACCCAATACTTCAAAGATATAAGTATGTAATGTATATTGTCTCAAGGCATTTTGCCAGTTTTATGAACAATATAAAGTATGCGGGGGTCACAGAAGAAATTTAGCAAGTGATTCATATGGTAATTTTTATTTCTTAAAAAAGAAATATTTAAAAATATAGTCAAAAAGTTCACATTGAATAGGAGCAAAATTGTCCCTTCATTTCTTCTTTACCACTTTGCCAAGTACACATGCATAGATACAAAGAAAAAATAGATTTGGATCAATGTGGAACTGTGATTCTCTGTGTCTACTATTAGAGATGATAAATGGACTTTGCCCAAGCTGCAATCCTTGTAGACACAGCTACTCCTATACGGCTGAAGAAGAGGAAGTAGAGTGACATTGCATTGGCACTGCATGTCACGGATACATTTATTTGAGCTTAGACAAAATTAGGGTTTTAGGTAATTAAAATAGTGACTGTGGTTCCATCAGCCATTCCATTCAGTGAACATATTTACATGCCCTGGAGAGGGGCTGACTTGGTTTTCATTGGCTGGGCTCAGTTCCACATAGCATCTCTTATGATCTGAGTCCTGTGTTGTTCTGAACGTGAGCCTGTGGTAGTTGACACTGTCAACTTGAGATGTCAGAAGCTTGGCTGGATCAGCTTGGTGATACCACTCCCTGGGATGAGGCGGCTGAGTGACTCAACACTTGAAGACTATAGAACGGGGTTGAGGAAGGATTCTGTCCTACTTCCTTGGAGGAGTTCTGATCTTTGCAGTGCCACTTCTTTGGAGGAGCTTGATCAACGAAGCCATGCCACTTCACAGGAGTGTGGATTTTCACAGCAGCCAAGGTCACTTACTTGAGGAGCTCCAGTCTTCACATTCAGCATGGAAAGAAGAGAGAGAGAGGCTTGCTAGATGCCATGGCAGCTGCTCCTCCTCTGCTCTTTGTTGCTTTCTGCCACCCTGAACTGCTGCCATCTTCCTTGGAGCCAGCAGAGTAAGGACTGAAACCTCCACTAACTGTGAGCTAAATAAATAAACCTTTTCTTTGCTAAATTTGGGTGTTGGTATTTTGTCCCAGTAATGAGTGAAAAGTAACCTAGACATTGCCCAATATTTAAAGACATACCTGACTATCCAGTGGTCTCCCACAGATGTCAGCTGCCCAAGAGGAGCTGTCTAACATAGTGCTAACAGAAACAATGTGGCTGGGGGTAGTTAGTGAGAAGCTATAGGCAGAGACCTGTGAAGTATTCCCCTAGTGTTTCTTCAGGTGAATTTAAGTTGTCTACAGTTTTTCTTGCCATTATGACTGTAAACACTAGTCTTGAGACATCCCTTCATTTAGAATATTAGAAGGGTTTTTTTAAGAAAGGATTTTACAGTCCAAAATAAAAATGAGCAAAATATTGGTAAATGGAAGAAATCCACAAAAGTTGCATTATTTCAACTCATTTTCATGTTCTGCAACTAAAATAAGATAGTTTAAGGAAGAGTGAACATTTACTATTTGCATGGTATTTGTACAAATTAATGATAGTATCCACACATCTGCATGTACTCCTTCTCAAAGAAATTCTCACCAACACCCCAGGATCTGCAGAGACAAAGTTATTATCTTCTAGGCTTAAAGCAAACACAGCTTGAGTTTTAAGAATACATATCTGACATTTAGATGTGGATTAAACCTTCAGGGTCAATTCTGGGAAAAATAAGCCTTTGTGGGCTACAAGCCATGAAAACTTGGGAAGTTTTTAGGCCTCTGTGAAATTCCCTTTTCCTCAGAGGAAGCAATACAGAAGCTCTCCCTTCTCTCTAGGGACAACGGGATGCCACCACAACACTGACTGCCAGCAGCTGGATGCTGAGACCTCCCCTTCTGGATGCCAAGGGAGCATATCCTAACCAGCTACAGGATCCTAACAGAAAATAAGATTCTAAATTATTTAGTTATGGATGGCGGTTTTTTTATTTGAGTATTGGGGAGTGTAATTTTAACAATCAGTAGATTAAAACAGTAGTTTCTGGTACAATAAGGTCTTTTCTGCTTTTTGTGTTTCGGTAGAGGAGATTAGAAAAATAATAGATATGACACCATTGTTTTATTTTAATTTTTTTTTTTTTGTGGAACTAGGGATTGAACTCAGGCCTTTGTGCTTGCCAGGCAAGTGCTTATTCTACTGAGCCATCTTCCCGGCCCTAGATATGACAAAGAAAAAGTAGGGTTTTTTTTTTTTATTTTGTTTTTAAGAACAAGGTTTTTAATGGAAAGAGCTAAATATGATGATTAGGAACTTGATTCTAGCTTTCAGGAGACAGTGTTCTAGATATATATACAGTGGTACCTTAGTTCATGAATTCTTTTGGTGGCGAACAATTTGGTTGGCAAACAAAAGCATTTAGCAAAATTTTGTTTTTGTGTGCAAACTCTGCATTCATTGGGTGATGAACATGACTGTGGCCATCGTTTCCACACACATATAAAGATGGCCATCTTTTCCAGAATTGCAGAACAAATTAAGTTCATGAAGGAAGGCCATACTTTCATATCTACTAAAGAAGCTATAACAGAGTCCTAGCACAGGTCCGGTGAGTGTG
>NW_004524592.1:11898309-11932023 GCF_000260255.1 Octodon degus
CTGTCTCAGCCTCCCCAGTGCTGGGATTATAGATGTGCACCACCATGCCCGTCTCAGTGGCTAGCTCAGTGTGCCCTGGGTGGGGCTGGTGTGGCATATGGTACTGGGAATAGAACTTGGGTCCTTGCACTTGCCAGTCAGGCACTTAGACCACTAAGTTATCTCTTCAGCCCTAAAAACACAATTCTATCTTCAATATGTTGATATGATTAGCATAAAAGCAATTAGGCCCAATAGGGACAAGAATTTATCAATAATGTGTTTCAATATTATTCATACTTACGACTTTTATACCCATATTCATGAATGTTAAACTCTTTAGAAGTTTTGAATAGGATTATAATCCAAAAAGCTGCATAAAAGTTAACAACTCCTTAACTCCCAAAGGGCATTAAATCCAACAATATCCTACAGTTCTCACTGCCAGGATGGAAAGCTGGTACCCTCTGCTGACCTCCTGACCTCCAGGATTTATGGGACAGAGGGCAACTTCTGTTATCATTGCCTCAAGGTTGTTTTAGCTATTGTTAAAAGATCCTTAGACTCTTAGAGGTCCTTGCTAGTGAAATACCAACTTTCTTTTCATCACGGAAAGAAAATAGTAAGTGTGTATCACAGTTAGACCATCAGCTGCTTTTATTGGAGCCCTTCACTAACACGCTGGGTGGTTTCTGACTTGTACATTTAGAGACCACTGACTCTCAAATATTGGTGTATCCTAGTTCCTAGGTATACAAAACTGATTAAGATCCAGACCCGACCCCAGGGGTCTCCATGTCATGGGGAAGTGATGATATAAATAAATAATGAGAGTGCGGTATGGCAATTAGCCTGAGGAAGTACCACTGAGTAGAGGGGAGGGTGATTAATTCTACATGGGGTAGTCAGGAGAAGGCATGCCAGATGGAAGAAACAGCACACCAAAGGGCAGCCCTGGGACAAGGCCCATTGTCAGCACGGCAGAAGAGTAAGGAAATGAAGTCAGCAGGGCTTTGTACCTGGTCTGTACACCCATTTCTCCAAAGGGGTTGATGTGGATGTCAAACAGAGCAGTGTTATCAGAGTGAGGTGTTGTATTCAGATAAATCTGAAGGAAATAACCCATGGAGTGTACTGGGCGACCTCTGGGGAGCATTTCTTGTGCTTAGAGTTAGTAATCCATTATGTGTGCATAGTTCAAACTGATGTTGGCCAAGTCACAAGCAAAGGTCACTTTTCTTTGTTTCTCTACTTGTTGGACGCTGGGCCTGAGAGCACCATACAGATTGAGTCAGTGGAGCACCGAGACTAGCAATGTGAAGAGCAAGCATTTTCTAGAACAAGAGCTATCGTTTAACTCATAACATTAACTGGTGGTGATGCGTGACACATCACTAATGTAGTGATGAATTTCCCATTAGGAATAGGGCACTGGTTGCCAAATCAGAGGGCAAAAAGTTAAAGCAAAGCAAAACAAAACAAAGCAAATGAAGCCAACCATTATAGACTAACAAAGACTTTTATTTTCACTGGCGCTTTAAGGGAAAGTAGCCACAGAATCTTAATTAATAAATAGCCACTGCCCCATGCAGGCGAGGTAATAGTGGTGGCTGAGTATCTGCAATGGAGCAATTTGTAGCTGTCTTCTTGATATGAAAAGTGAATGAGTTGTCGAATATCAACGAAGAGGGAAAATTAGGCACTATGCTGCTGACAATGGAAGTCTATAAATAACTCCCCATAAAAATGAATAAAACCCATCCTCTTTCCAGCTTTCAGTAGCCTCTCCACAGTGTGACAGTTGCTAGTTTTTTCAGTAAACATGATGTAAATTATGCCTTTTATCCATCAAAGTGAAGTCATGTGTGAGGAATAATTGAGATTTTTTTTTTTGGTATTTCACATAACAATGCGTTTCCATCTTATTTATATCATACAGAGGCAAAACCACTGTCTAATCCGTAATCTATATGTTACACTAACACTATTCTTACTTTTTCCCTAGTCCCAGCTTTATTAGCCAAGGCATTTATATCAGCTCTCAATTATCTGTAGAAATAAGAAGCTTGGACGTGAATGAAAAATAAACAATAGATGATTTAGAAAAATCTCACTTAAACCAACAATGTCAGTTTCTTTCCAAACAAGTGTTTTCCCAGGACTGTAAATAATACCCCAATTAATTGACTTAAATATCACATTCTTCTTCTTTCCCAGTGTCTTGCTTGGTAAAGGTCTAATGAGGAAAAAAAAAGGCCAAAGGCAGACAAGACTGGAAATGGGAGGCTCTGCAAAGACTCAGATGAGGAAAACAGAATTTGGATATTTGAAAGTTAACGACCCAGGAAACAGTTCCCTGGAGGAGCTGCTGTTACCAGAGACATGCAACTTTTTGGATTAAGAAGTACAAAGCATTAATTTTCTAAGCAGATAAATTAAAGGCAAAAAGTTACCCAGAGCTTGGCTCCACAACTAATGGGTATACATGTCTTATTAAAAGGAGGTTTATGGCAACAGTCTTTGCTGAATTCTCCTATTCACCATCAGTTTTTCAGTGTTACTTAGCTCAGTAGCTACTGTTTTCCTCCATACTGGTGACTATTAAGTATGAGTCATTCAAATGTCATTAATTCATTATTTGTTAAAGACACTTATTCTTTAGTGAACGTGAAGCACATGTTGAATGGCTTGTTTTTTGGATGAGAAGGAAGTACAGGAATATGTTTTACTAGAGATTGTTCCTATCCAACAATGAAATCATCTCTTATCCTACTGTAAATAAGACCACTGCCACCTAGCTAGGAGCTTTCGTTTTGTCTTCAAATTCTACATAAAATATAAGCCACAAGGTTTAAATTGAATCACTGTTATTTCTGTATTACTCGACTTATTTTAAAAACTGAATACTTATATATGCAAGAGAGTCCCTACATTTATAACCTGCCAAAAGAAAAAATCATTGCTTCTTATCCAAAGAAGGTTTTTAATACTGTGTCCAAAATATCTTGAGGATTGGAGGGAGAAAAAAGGAGAGGGGGAGGGAGGAAGTAAAGAAAGCGAGCTAATGGTCAAAATGCATCCTTATAATAAAATGAGCTTCTTAATGGATGCTCACTACAGGGATAACATTAATTCAGTATTAGGACTTTCACTGGAAAAATATGAATGTAATTTATCTTTTTAACTGTCAGCTGCATTTCTAAAGCTCTGAAGTCTGTAGCTTCCAGGGGCCTTTTGTCTTTCTGCCATGGCAAGAATATCTTGGACAGCTGTAAGAGCTTTCTAAGCTATCTTTCTCAAAATCCATTAGCTAATTCAAGGAACCTAATTAGAGCTGCCATTTTGATGGAGCATACCGAATGCTTAGCACAAACTAGTAACACCATCAATGTTTATTAGAAATCACAAAACCTAAAGTGCTCCATTCCCTATGAATATTAATGGGAATCCAGCAAACAAAATATTTATTAAAACATATGCTTAATACCATCAAGGTTTACAGACAGATACTGAAAGGGAGACAGAAGCGCACACTTGAATCTGAAGGCATGCACCCGTGGAGGCACAATGAGCTGAGATTTCTCCCTGAGCAGCATATAATCAGTATCTGGATGCCCTTCCCGTTTGTCTCCCTGGGTTCTGCACCCTGGGATTTAGCAGCTCACAGCTGGGAGGACAGATGTAAGTCCAGAGCAGTCTGTGGTAGGGGGTGGAGGGAGCCTTAAAAAATAATGAAAAACAGCTGCTGAGTGCCACAGATTCTAGTCAGTGGAGAAATAAGTCTTGCTTCTCTAAAATCAGCAGCGTGGTGACGTCAGTGTTTTCTGCCCCCATCCAAACGAGGATGTCACCACATTAATCCAGCTAGCTGTTATCCCTAGTTCCTAGTCTGGGAGAGTTTCTGCAGGGGCAGAAACTGGAATCCCATGGTGCCTCGAGCTTGCTGCAACCCCGCTGTTAGGCAGATGGAGCCCCTGCTGCCCCAGCCAGCAGAGGGAGGACCTGGCTCTCCTGCTGGGGCCAGAGACACTGCTCTCTATTCTCTTCTCTCAGGAGCAATTAAGGGCTCTTTGTGAAGGGTTACAGTCCAGGAGCCCCTAATCTTCCTTCAAGCTGTTGCCTCCTGCCTCCCTCTCTTTTCTGAACCTTTTAAAAAACAATCACCTATTGTCTCCTCTGTCATCTGCTAGCCTTTCTTTTGGGTTGATGACAACCTAGCTTGCACCTTCTCTGCTGCTGAGGAAGCAAAGAAAACCCTCTGTCATGGTTTGGGGTTTTCTGCAAGGTGAACAACATACTACAGGACACATTTTATAATAGTATTTTATAATGAATCACCCAAGAATCATATATAAGAAGTGCAGGGAATCTGTCCACATCCATAATACTAAAGACTCCAGCTGAGGGCCTAGATCCTAATATCCTGCATGAGTCCAACTGGAAACCTAGAGCTCCAACTGGAGGCCTACACACCACAGCAAAGTCTCATGCAGGCCCACTTCATGGATATGCTCTTGGAAGGCCCAAAGGTCAGTGGTGGAAGCTAGGAAGTCTATGCCAGTGGGATGAAGGATCTGTGTTAGCAGGCTGATGGATCTGAACTAGAGCTAGGAAGCAATGCCCAAAGTAAGCGCCAGAGCTCCCCCAAAAGTACCATAGTCATCCTCAGCAACAGTGAGGTCCCGAGCTCCTCCAGCCATGAGGACAGCCGAGTTCCCATCAGGAAAGCCAATGTGACAAGTTTCATGAGGCTAAGCGGTGCACTATCTTCCCCTCCAGAGCCAGGAATCAATGCTTAAGCTGAGGACCCAAGCTTCTCCAAAGTTCATCAGGAAAGCCAGCATGACAAGGTTCCTTCAGTAGAACAGCCCAAGAGAACTAGCAGTTTCCAACAGCTTATCAAAACAGCAACCCTAACAGCGTTTTCAGTAGCTCTTCTGTTGTGCCTTTATGCTGTTGGCAACAATCCTCAGGTGGGGCTCCTATACCCAGCACCACGCTACTTTAATTCAGCTGGGTATAGTAAGTTGCCCACTGTCAGGAATCCACTACACCCTTGAAAACTTCTGTAGGACAGGATGAGGGATGGCAAGTCTCTTCACTGTCTTCCCCCTTCCATTTGTGTCCATTTCCTTCACTGGGTCAATTGTTGCCTGGGTCACTAGAGGCAGACCTTCTTCACAGTTTTCTAACAGCATCTTTTTTTTTCTTTTCTTTTACTTTCAGTCACATTAGGTATTTTTAGTGTTTGATTATCATTTTCCTTCTTGGAACATTCAGCCATTCAGTAAAGGATCTGTGGAGCTCCTGAGGCCAGCAGGTCTACAACAGATCCTGCTCTCCATGGGTCAAGTTCCTGGCTACACCTCAAGTGAGCTGATGGCCACTCTGAAACCTTCCTTTGCAATTCTCACATTTTACAACCAACCTGTTGCAAAGCAGTCCTCTCCTCTATCCATCCTCTTCCCTCCTATTTTTCCTGGCTTTTTAGTGTTCCCAAGCTAATCAGACCTTGAAGCAATGATCACCATTCAGAGCATGAGCTCTGGAGTCAGGGAAACTGGTTTCAAATGCAAGTTTCCCCACTTTGGAGCAGTTAAGTAGCCTTTTTTGTAAAATGAGGAAAATGTGGATAAATCTCATAGGGTTGTTTTGAGGGGTAAGGGAGATGTTATTCAAAACAATTAGAGTGCTAGTGCCTGGCATATTAGAAAAACTCAATAAATGTCTAATGGGTTATTAATATTATATAATTTTATAGTATTGCTGACATATGTTTTTCTCATGTCTTCTACATTTATTTGGCTGTAATCAATGCTTCTAGCATCATGACCATGACTGCATTCTTTTTCCAGAGCAAACTCACAGCGACTAGTGTCTCATTCCAAACTTCTAATTCAGCACCAGATTAGCCCTCCTAAAATCCACCTCTGCTCACATAATTCTCCTGCTCCAAAGTCTCCATGCTGTCTTCCTACTTCCTGTTCCTCCTACTCAACTGTGAGTAGGGCAGCCTGGTCTCCAGCAGGACTTTTACTGTTCTCCAAACTTAACCTCAGTTTTACCCACAGCTTGCTCCATGTCCTGTCCCAGTCCTGGCCATGTGGAATTATTATTCTACCTGCAATACGCTTCTCAAGGCCAGTTCTTCCTATCAGTGCTTCTCTGGCCCTCTCACCCTTTCCAGGTGGCCTTTTGGCTTCTTTTCTGGGAACAACACTTTCTGAATGCATCATCATAACTTCTTTGCCTATCTTTGCCACCTTCACAGGAAAAAAAGATGTTGAGAGTAGGGATCTGCTAGCTTCTTCTGACAGCTGTTTCTAGCATTGTGGCCCGGCAGATCATCTAAAGGAATGACTCTGAAATCCTTTAACAGCCTTACATTCATTCAGCACATATTCATTAAGTGGCTGCTGCTTACTGGCAAGCCTAAGTTCGGTGGTATGCTAACTAATTCATGCAATCCTGAACCACAAGGCTGTTCTTGGGATGGGGGCAGATAACATGTAAACCAACAGATAAACATATTGTGGTCAGTATTACTGGAGACCTATCATATGACTTCATAAGACACTGGGTGGTCTCCTAAGTTTGAATAGTCAAGAAAAGCTGCCCTCTTTCAAGCTAAGTCTGAATTAAGAGAGAATCACCTGGAAGCATCTTCATGAAGAACATTCTAGAGAGAGCAAACAACTAGAGCCAACAATCTAAGGAAAGAGTGAAGACCACGAATATGAGAAACTGAAGAAGTGTCACTGGAGATTAATGCTCACTGGAGAGAGTGGCAAACCAAAAGATCTAACAGACAAGAGCAGGAGCGTGTGGCCCTGCACTTGAAAGGAAATAAGCTGACCATAGATTTTATATGAGAAAGTGATACAATCTAATGTAACTCTGGCTTTTCTGTGACGGCAAGTGAAATGTGATAGTGAATGGTCTGAGATGGTGGCCACATGGATGATGGTGAGAAATACACTGAAAGGATTCAGGCACATTGTGTTCCAAGCACAGGATGCCCAAGAACCCTTCCTGGTAGAAGTCACTTTTTCTACGTTGGAGTTCCTACCTTATTTTGTACTATGGCTTTTCCCTTCCTCTCTGTGGCAATGTGATTATTCGTCTTCTACACATTGTCAAATTTTATCTAAACCTCAAGAATGAATAAGTGAAACAACTTCAATTATTCTTGTGCCTTCTGTGGAACTTGGCACAGCGTCTTCCCCTAGGATGAGTTCAATTTATAATTTTTTTCAGAATTGGAAATAAGAAAGCCGTGTAAGAAAATGTGCCGAGATGAAGTGTAGGGAGATAACAGTGCCATTGCAGGGGAGGGGAGAGAAGTGCAGGCCGCGTGGGGCCCACAGGCCAGAGCAGGGTCACAGTAACTTCACAGCACCTCTACTGTTTGCCCACTGAATACTTTTCCTTTTGCATTTTTGTTTCTCCAGTGCCTAAACTGCACACCCCACACATATAGCACAAGCTATCCTACCGTTATCATGTATCGCACAGATATTTCGCTGTTTAAAGACACTTCAGTAAGTTTTTGAAGTTTGTTGTCTCCACTGTGAATGTTTTCATGTCCTCCTGTTTTCAGCCTGCAGTTGCCCTAGCATCTTGGTGCCATCAGCTCCCATAAGAATTGTCTCGCCAAGCAGTAATATGCTTTGCTTAATAATGCTCATGGAAGGGATGTGTGCTGAAATGGTGTTATTGGAAACCTTTTCCAGGCTGTTTCATACTAAATATAGCATGCACACTCCTAGATGAAATTAACTGGAACCTCTGAACATCCAAGCTCAAGGAATGAAGAAGGTAGGCCAGCACCATATGCTGACCTTTAGTTTTGAATTAAATTTAGCTCCTCTTCCTCATTAGAATCTAACTGCCAAATAGCACTCTACTCTGATTAATACAGTTTTCTAATAAGCATATCACTTTCTAGCACTCTGCAGAAGTAGCTAAAATCTTGGGCAGGGATAGGGAGAGAACTGCCAAGTGGAAATATTACATTGCCTATGTTATAAAGTCAAAAGCATTTTCCTTATTATTCAGTCAAGTCCAGCTCTGGGCAAGAGAAAATGAACTATGATGTTAGGGACAGCATATGCTCACTGCCTAGGAAGTCAACCTAGCAGAGGATTCAGAAAGCCATGAAAACACCCTCAACTTGACTCTCTGGGTTACTTGAGAATCCAACAACTCACATTTGAAGTGCTCTGGATAATGTTTTTTTAGGAGAAACTGACTCAGTCTAGTAAAGGAACTTAGGAACAAGGGAGGAAGGAGTCACAGACAGGTGTTCAAGCTAACTGGGAAGCCCGTGGTACCTACTCATTGCCTCTAGATTGATGCACAAAATTAACTTGAGTCTCCAGTTCCAGGTTCTGATCTCCACTGAGAGACAAGTGGCCTGGGTGTTTATCCTGGGAAGACAATGAAGTATAGGTGAGGTAGGGTGTGTTGACCGGTTATGAAAGCAGAAGGCACAGATGCAGAATGCGAGGGCCTTGAACTCCTGGTGAGGCCTAGGTAGGAGGACTGGGACTCCCATACTCAATCTCTTTTCTGTGTAGTCCTCTTCTGTAAGACTGGCTCTGGCTTGGGGTATTCATGGTACTGAAGACCAATCAATGATCACCAAAAGAAACTTTGTGAGTACACACTGCATATAAATGTCTGGTCTTTGTGGCAAGACCCAAAGCGAAAATTATGAAATTCCCCTCAAAGAAACCAAGAATCATGTATGCATGTGATTTTCCTTCTTATCTATTTCATAAACACTCTCACCTTCCTGCAAATGCACTCATAGTTTGGCAATGGTAATGCAGGATGATAAGCCGGATATTGTTTCCCATACTATAGTGGTCTGCACTGAAATCTTAGGGACTATAAAAATGAATTCCTCTCCTTTTTCTTCCCTAGACACAAGAACAAGAGAAAAGACTAAAGTCATGCACTTTTTCTTTCTTTGCCTTTTTACAGAGCAGGAGTTCAACAACAGGGAAGGACATCCACTTGCTTTTTGCTACAGCCATTTTACTGCTTTCATTAAAACCAACGCTTCCAATTTCTTTACAGGAGACATTTAGATGTATTCTACAACTGCACACTTCAGGGCAACTGCACATTAAAGAAGGATTTGTAAAGTTGAGGTATGACTCAAATTTTGTGGGAGACAGCCGCTGGAATGGCAGAGAGGAGCTATGAAAAATTCAGGAGCAAAGCTTCCATACACATCCTCTGCTCCGTACCAAAGAGAATATTCACAGGCTTGCTGTAAAAATATACAAGCCAGACTCAGAGTTGGTGTGCTTATCCGCTCATAAAACATTTTAGATAACTATATAATAACCCACAGCATGTTCCTTGTTATATACAGGAGAAAATACCGTGCAAATAGAAAAGTAAATGTTTGCAGAGTCCAGGACCAAGTCCTACGTCAAGCTTCATACCAAAGCTTGAAACTGGAAGTTGAACAAACACAAAGCCAGATGCAGTTACTGAATTTTCTTTCAAGTATATTTTTCACTCAGAACCAATGTGAACTCCATCCACAAAGATAAAGAACTGGGAAGACACAATTGCCACAGACAAGCAACAGATGTGTTCATAACACCACCAGAACATACAAAGTAAAAGATTTATACTTTTGAGAAGACAATTTTGCATAATTAGGAGATATACTTTTCAGCTGGTGAAATTATTATCATTAAGTTTGATAAATGATACCTGTGTCTCATAGAGAACCAGAAATCATTCATGTGTGAACTAAAACTTGCACACTGTACCTCTAATAAGTGGCTAATGCAAAATTCATTCTTGCTAAAAAGAAAAAAGAAGGAGGAGGACCATAGGCAAGGTCATTACGCATAGGAGAACACCATGCATACAAAGCATTTTAAAACTCAACAAAAGCCCAACAGATATGGCGCAAGAACTTTCTATTCCAAATTCATTGCCATAGTTTAGAACTTGGAAGAGTAATAGGCTACTCAGAAATTCATGCATTAAAGGTTGTGATTGAAAATAAATGGAGTGAGAAGCCTTCTTAATATGGTTTTACACTGGTGATTCTTTCAAGAAAAAAAATAAAAAAGAAAACTTCACCATTCTACCTAATACATTTGTTAGAAAAATGTTAAATTAAGTCATTTGCAGTCCAAATGAACAAATTGGAGGTTTGCCTAGGAGCTCTGGTGGCTCACCCAGCTCAGTTCCAACACCATGTCGGCTGGCTAAAGTGATAGCTAGTTGACAATTGCTCCTTCCCCTGCTTGTCCATTAGGATAACTCCAGCTTGTGGACACTGAACCTTTCAAAGACAAAGAACTGCATTAATTTGGTACTTCTAGAGCATTTAATAAATCTGACACCGTCTGGTGGTTTTCTTCATTTTCAACCACTTGACAGCTACTGTGATCATAAGTTTCAGAGAATCTATTTTTCTCTGTAAAATTAACAGCAATAAAACAAGCTAAATGGAATATGACCAAATCACAGAGCTTGTCATATCATGGAACTTCAAAAAGAATCGTGCAAGCACAGTGGTGAGGACTTGGATTATAAGCGTAAATTCAAAGTGTTTCTCCCAATCACAGGCTTTGGACTGTTAAGACAAATATGATACCCACTTCATTTTTAGAAGACGACAATATGTCTATCACCAAAAAGCAGGTTTGTGTACTTGATGCTATGCACATGAAATGCTTAGAGCCTTTCTCCCCCCTTGGACTGACATTTGTATTGATCTGCTACACTCTTCATAATTTTTCTTTTCTAATGGTTTTGCCCTCCCTATATGTATTTGCAGGAGGGAAGAAAAGCAAAGGGCAGCAAAACCAGCCTTAAGTGCTTGGCAAATGATCTTCCTGATTCTGGACCTCATAAATCCTGTAAAACATTATATTTCAACAATAGGCTAGAAAAGCTTTTTTCTCTACAATGATGAGGTCCAGCTTCAAAATTTATAGTTTCATTTCAGAAATGGACTATAAAGAAGAGACCAACTTAACTGTCTGTCACCTATGCCTCACAATAGCAAATAAGGTGTGAGTTTTCAATGTCAAATATGTATTTAATATTAAAATTCACAGATTAAACACTGCAGAGGGGTTTCCTCTGTAACACATGCTGATGGGAATGGTGACAGATAGAGCCTGGGTTGTCATAGCAATGTCCAGACCCTGAAGTGACATTTCTTTCGCTATTCCACTGTGAGGATCTTAGTTTTCAATATTGTGCATTC
The DNA here is from genome assembly GCF_000260255.1 of Octodon degus. Classification (NCBI taxonomy): domain Eukaryota; kingdom Metazoa; phylum Chordata; class Mammalia; order Rodentia; family Octodontidae; genus Octodon; species Octodon degus. Next base: position 11,909,540 of record NW_004524592.1, read on the forward strand.
AAAGGGATGCTATTCTATTAGGGGGAAGGGTGAGTCAATTAAACAAGATCCAATAGATATGGCTTGGTTCAGTGCATAAAAGGCCCAGGTGTGTAATCATTTATTCTTTTCTCAAGAGGATTATTAAACCCATATCCAAATATGCCTTGATAAATACACATAGATCTGCTGCAGGAGGAAACAGAAGTTGATTTCAAAAACCGTTCTTCCTCATAATGCACCAAGGCTGAAGCAAAAGGTAAACTAGTGTAATTTGGGGCATGCGTGATTTAAGGGGGAAAAGTGAAACTCTCAGCATTTGGGGGATGGGGTGAAAATGAGCCCTGTTGGATGCTGCGGGTGGAAGCATCATTTCTTTCAATTGGTGAAAGGGAAGTGTTGGCAACATGCTTCAAGGCTTTATGCAGTATTTCCATCCCAGAGCTATTAAGGAAATAACCCAAGCTGTGTGGAAAAACCTTCTACAGAGGGGTCTACCAGGAGTAACTTGGAATTCTGAAAACTTGCATACACCGAAGGGCCCAGAAAGGGTCACATGCATCAGGGTATAGCTGCACTGTAATGCTTTATAGAAACTTTACAAGTGATAGCTTCAAAGGTATTAATTAGCACAAGGAAAAATCACAGTACAATGGTAAACAGGCAATATATCAAACTGGATATTACTTCTCTATGTTAGGACTATATATACATATAAGTGGTATGTTTTATTCATAGTAATAAACATGGAAAAATGAGAGACATAAACAAAAACTAGATGAAAATATTCTAAAATATTAGTAATGGATAACTTTTATTTATTTTTTATTTTATTTCATCTTTTGTATTTTTGGGGAAGGGTCTACAGGGTGTTCAGGGTCTCACTACTAGATCAGACTCAGTAGTGATCTGCCTGTTTACAGCCTCCCATGAGCTGGGATTACAGGTGTGCACTACCACACCCAGTCTTAGTAGTGGATAACTTTTAAATTATAAAATAATTGGTGATATTTTTTTCTCTTTTAACTTTTTTTTTGTAATTTAAAAATCCTCAAAGGAGATTGAGAAAATAAAAGTATATTTATTTTTAAGAAAGAAAGATATATTAAGAAAGTACACATCATTAGAGCTAGAACTAACCAAACTAAGGTAGAAACTTCATTTATGTTAACTGAAGGTTTTGTGAAAGATTTTTATTAGATCACTTTTCTTATTTTCCTTTACCACCTAGTTTTCCTTACTGCCAGAGACAAAGAAATGGGAACATGTAGAGTAAAGGATTTTGTAACCCATAAGGAAAGATACACAAATAAATTACTTTAATATAACATGAAAGCTATTTAATGGGGAACATAAATGAAGTTAAAGGTTAAGTTTAGAAATGTATAATGTGACAGTATGCATGAGAGTTCTTTAAATTTAGTAAAGAAAAATATTTCTCACTCCTAAATGACAGGGTGAATCTCATATTTATCTCAGTTTAGAAAAATTGATTAAACCTTATATTGGGAATTATATAGGAAAAAAGCATTTCAGCTAGCATAATATTGTCCTGCTGATTTTTATTTCAGCTTTTTGTAACAATGTGAGATATCACCCACATTAATGAGTGAAACATGCCCTACTGCCAGGCAATGGAAAACCAGGAGCATATAAACAATTTGGTATTGTAAAATTCTCTAATGGAGCTTAATAAGAGAGCTAACATTTAGACACAACAGGGCTGAGACAAGAAGTGACAGCTACCATAACACAGAATCTCATTACTTGTTGGTTGTCTGAGTACTAAATAGAATATTAAGTTTGTTTATATTTGTCATACCGATCCATGACAGATCTGTGATTTGAAAGGCAGATGACTGGAGTGGGCAGTATGCTAAGTTCATGAATGGGAGAAGGAGGGGCACAGGGGTCTAGCAGTTGAAAGTGATCATGGCATATGATAGTGGACAATGACATGTCAAATACACAGTGGCAAATTTATCACAAGAGATTTCCCAACTAGAGCTCAATTTCACAAGTTTATACCACATGCAAAACTGCAAAGCTCTGGCTCTGTTGGGCCACTACAGTTCTTGATTTTTGCACTGTTTTCTTCTTGGTTTTGTTTTTAATTTTTGTTTGTTTTTTGGTACTGGAGATTGAACTCATGACCTTGTGCTTGCCAGCTAGGAGCTTAAGCCACTGAGCTATCTCCTTGGCCCAGTTTCTAATTGTTTTTTTCAGACAGGGTCTCACTATATGATCCAAAGTGGACTTGAACTTGCTTATGTAGTCCAGGCTGGCCTTGAACTCACTGTAATCCTTCTGCCTCAGCCTCTGAAGTGCTGGGATTATAGGTGTGTACCCCTACGCCGGTCTTTATTTTTAGTCATCAGTTGCCAGTTTCCCTGTAATACAAATTATTACTGGTTTCTCTGCTTATTCCTGTCCCTGCCATCTCCTGTGTACATTGCTATATGTCTTCAATTATATCCCTTGTCACTGTTGAGAAAAACGAGTTGCCAGCACTGGAATGATGCCTCGCACTCACCTTTCCCTGCTGTCCACACCCACAGCTGACAGCCAATGCGGTGCAAGGATGCTCTACAGAGCCTGTAGGCTGTGAGGGTCATCTCTGGACACCCTGCTTTGTCCTACTAGGCCTCTGTTTCCAGGAATTAAGTGTCAAGTAAGTTTTAAGAATAAAATATTATTTCTTGGGCATTTAACAGGAAAAGGCATAAGAGGGAAAAATATATAGATATCAATAAAAATTTCAGCCCCTTCTCTTAAAATATATATTATTATATCTTTTATAGTTATACCATCACATGTAGTAGTTGATATGCAAAACAGTATCACAAAGTTCAATACAATGGCTCCTATGTAGTCTAAAGAAGAATAGTTTGAGTTCAGGCTGGACATTTAGCAGGTGCTGCAGCAGAGAAGGGGAGAATCTGTCCATTTCCAGAGCATTTCACCAGTAGATCCATTTGCTTCCTGCAACCTCTGAAGACAAATAATTACAATACTATGGCAGGGATTTTGTGTTCAGTGGCACACAGGCCCCCCAGGCAGGCTGCAGACTGTGACAAAACATGTGGAATCCTTCATGGGTACAGACTGGATTCGTCACAAAGTTACCAAATCAAGAATTCCAGATAAAGTATTTCAGCCTTCACCTGAAGATCATGAGAAGTATGGTGGGGATCCACAGCACCCTCACAAACTACATATTGTTACCAGAATAAAAAGTCCGATAAGATGATCATATTGGGAAAAAGATGTAATCAAGATGCTTGGATTAGAAAAAGCACACACTCCTCAGGTTCAGAAGAACATCCCTTCAGTAAATGCAAAACTGAAAGTGGTTAAGATCCCGTAAGAATCCAGCCCCTGAAGCTGCTGCAAGGACTTCCCACAGAAGAGAACATAGCCAACACGTGCCTCAAGGGTACTGGGGAGTTTGTGGTGCAGCGGCAGCTGAAGCCTGTGGGCACCTGGAGGCCCAGCACTCGGGGGGCTGAGGCAGAAGGATCCTTGCAAGTTCAAGGACAGACTCAGGCTACGTAGTTCAAGACCAGGCTAATAACAAAGTAAGACCTTGACTGAAAAAAAACCCTGCGGAGAGGGAAACAAGTCCCAATGCCACAGAGCTTCATATTTCAAAAATGCAAATTATATTTAAAGTTTTTGGGAAGCTGAGCATGGTGGTGCAGGCCTGTGATTCCAGCACTCAGGAGGCTGGGGCAGAAGGATTGCTGTGAGTTTGAGGCCAGCCTACACTACATAGTGATACTCTGTCTCAAAAAAAAAAAAAAAGTAAAGTTGGGGAAAAGATGCTTTCATTAAAATATATTTTCAGTCTCAGTCACTTTTAGTGAATAAACCTACTATGAGCCTCCCTCACTAAAAAAAAAAAGTTCACTGTCATAACAATGGACAGAAATTACTATATTCTACTAATTCTTGAAAACATGAATGTCTTGGCCCTACTCTTAAGAAAATTAGCAAAACTATGAGAGACATGAAAGACAAAGTGTGTGTGTGTGTGTGTGTGTGTGTGTGTGTGTGTGTGTGTGTGTGTATGCACATGCATGCCTGCATGCAAATCTAGAAAAGGTTTAGGGTTTTTCTTTAACTTTCAATGACTATGAATTGAGCAGACAGCTCAAAGCTATATTGTTTGCATAGCTTGTTTTGCCTTCAGAGAGCAATAATATACATTAATCTATTTACAACAGTCAGAAAACAGCACAGGAGAAAGAAATCTAATTCCCAGAGGATAAAAGCATCAGTGGCTACAGAGACCCAGCTGTACAAAAGAGTTCTCAGCCATACAGAGGCCAGCAGAGCCCAGCTTTGCTTATTCTTGTTCTAAGCAGGCTGAGGGATGATCTCTCTTCTCCAGGACAGTGGACCAGCATGTTAGTGATGCTTTTCTAAAGAGGCTTTGACAACAATAGGGAATCTCTTGTCCGCTAAATAAAAAGTGACAACTCCATTTGAAAGCTGTCCCTAGATGTACTTTATGAGCAGAAATTATCTGTGACAGTCCCATTCAAACTAGAATCTCATGTCACATGGTACATAAATGGACAATACAGTAAGCTACTTCAAATGTCATTGTTTGGTCCAGTTCATAGGAGAAGTATTTTCTAGTAAGTTATTAATATAATTATTTTTAAATATAGAAAAAAAGTAGATTTTCACTGATGACTTTTTAAAGCCAATGCGCTTAACTTAAAAAATGTGTGCAGAGTATAAAAAAGAGAGATATAGCAATATGAAAAATAGCTCTGGGTACAAAAAGTGAGTGGAAAATAATAAAGCATGAGTTTCTCTATAGATCTACAGAGAAATCTGGAAAACTTTACCCTAAGACTTTTCCAGTGAATCTTAAGATTTGGAATTCACTTTGACAACAAACTTCAACACACATCTACCTATAGAGACAAAAAGGAACACCACATGAGGGCTCTGAATGAAAGGATATGAGCAAGGACACATCTTAGAGCATGTCAAAGGACAACTATAGGATCAATTCTCCGTCTGATGTCTGATACCTATTTCTGGGCTGGAAAAATCACAACAGATTTCACGTGAAAATACACTTCTATGTTGATCTGTCTATCAAAGACCATGGTGCTACTTAAGGATTTCTCTATGATTCTAAGTTTCATAATATTTAATATATATCCAGACTTTACTTTTCCACCTTATCTTATAAAGGACCCTATAAACAGCTAGAGGGAAGGGGCCACATTTGTTTTATATGTTATATGTTTTATATATCTTCAGCAGGTTTTGGGCCAGAGGGGCTTGCCCCAGAAATACTAATAGTGACCTACCTTTGTCTTTTTCTTTTATAAGCCTCATCATTTCTTTAAAGACCCTGATATTATGAACACATGAAAGAGAATCTCTTTAATTTTTAAAGGAACATTTCTGCAATAGCAAATGAGGTTTATAATGGCATAATTACAAATTTCAACATTAAATTGCAGTAAGAAAAAATTACAGCCTAAGGGTCACACATGCACATGTGCGCGTGAGCGTGCGTGTGTGCGCATGCGCGCGCGCGCACACACACACACACACACACACACACCTCCAAAAGATTTTTACAAATCTTATAACCCAAGCTTTCGTTATCCAAGGATGGGTCCATCTATGTAGACAAAAGCAATTTCTAGTGAAAGTGTTTAGGGAGATTGAGGACAAATGTTCTAATTCCTGAAATCTGGGATTAGGGTTGAACAGTCCTGCAGGGTGAGCAGAGGGAGTTTGGGAGTGGGCCCACAAGCATTGTGGGTAACAAGGAAGTCAGCAAAGAGGTGTGAAGCTAAACAGAGGCTAGAGGGAGCTAAGGAAATTATAAAACAAGTGACAGTGATATTAAAGATTTAGTTTTTATTTAATTGTTAAAACTACTTTGAAGAGGAGTAAGCCAGCATGGGCACTGGAGGAGGGAATGCTTTGACATGATAACAGCACCAGAGAAAAGGCAGAGCAACAGGAACTTGTATTTTGCTTCCATTAAACAATTGTGGAACCATATAATTTGGGAGCTATAAGAAATGCTGAAATCACTTAGTCCCACCTTCCTGTCTTTGTAGATGAGACAAGATGCACAAATACATTAAGAAAATCACCTAACATCTCTGTCAGGGGAAGACAGAGGAGAGACAGAAAAGAAAAGCACTTTGGAGAGAAAGAGAGTGGAAGGATGGAGAGGAGGGGAAGGAGGAGGGAAAGGAATGGAGGGTAGGGTAGGAGAGGTGAGGAGAGCAGAGGAGGAGAGGACTATCCAGGACACTTTAAGAAATCTTAGTAGACACACATCACGCAAAGGTACTTGTTCATTAATTTAGCCTTTTTTTTTTTTTTTTTTTTTTACAAAAATAGTATTGACATTGTATACAGGGCTATACATCAGCTTTTTGTTTTCCAATATAAACATTACACATCAAAAAAACCCCAAAAAACAAACAAACAAACAAACAACAGTACCACTACCTTAGGTGAAAAATTAAAAGAAAAAGCAAACATACAAGAAACAAACAAATACACAATACACCAAAGAGAATCACCTTAACAAGGTAGCTCATCTTAAACATGTTTTTCTACATAAAACTGAATAAAAAAACTGGATCAATTTTAGAGATGGCCTAATTGGCTTAGGAGATAAGTTATTGCAAGAAATACCTCAAAACAAACTTTGCCATTATAAAGTAACCTATTTTTATGTCTATGTTTTTTTTTTTTTTTGTACCAGGAATCAAACTTGGGACCTTGCACTTGCCAGGCAGGTGATTCTGCCACTGAACTATCTCCCTGGCCCTCTTCAGGTTTACCTTGACAGTAGTTAGATCTGAAAGTCAAACACAAACTGAAAAAGATCTCTAACAGGTGGTTGGCGTTTGTCTTCATGTTCCAATCAGTAATTGTGTGTCAAATTCCAAGTTATAACTGTGAATGGGGGCTTGACAATTCACCTAAGTGCCAAATGAAGCAGCTTCCATCTAGAAAAGTTGCCTTATTCAATAAACTCTAAGGAATTATAGTAGTAGCAATGAAAAATTAAATGAATAACAGTTTATCAAATGTAACTTTTTCAAGTTTCATTCTATCAAAGTCAAAGATGACCACAACGGTATCTTTCTTACTCACCTAGCAAATGATTTACCTTTAGAAAAATATAAGGATAAAAAAATAAACGTAAAGCCCTGCAGAGATGAAATCCAACAGTTTTTCTGATTACTGGGGCATCAAATGCCTGACATTGTATTTAGAAGTATCTTGATTCTGAGTCATGGGTTTATCAGCAATTCCACAAATTCCTACTCTAACTTTGCCAGTTATACTCTCAGGTGAGGCAAAAATACTCCTCTTTATCTGGCCTTTCTTATTCTTAGAATAGGCTCTGTTGTTGAACTGCTGCCACTTCACCTTCTGGTCTTCTCATTCTCTGCTTCGTACCACTGCCCATCTTCACTCCAGACTGCCATACACTTGTCTCCTACTTTCCATGAATGAGTGGGCTGACTAGAAGCAAAACTGTCTGAACTTGCAAGAGTTTCTGAAGACCGAGTTGACAGAAGGTCTTTGGTTAGTTCTATAACTTCTCAAATCTTCATGACAAAAGGATCTGTTTTAGCACATCATCTCAACTTCAGCAAGGGCCAACATTTGCATTGTAAATCTTTCTTCAATTTTAGCAAATCTTCATTTTCTCCATTTCTAGATAATGCAGCCTCTACTTGCTGGAGTTGAGCTTTATAGCTTGCCAGCTGTTTTGCTAGATCCTCTGACATCTTGTGTGGGACCAGGGGTGGGGCGGTGGGAAGGGGTCGGGGCAGATGGGCCCAGGGGTGGTGGTGGTCGCAGAAGCAGCAACAGTAGGAGGAAAAATTCTCTTGTGAAAGCGATTCATTCCCAAAAGGAAGAACTCCATTGGCAGTGAGGGGGAGAGGAGGAAAGCCCGAGAATAATAAATTTGACACTAATTTCAAACAAAATTCCCCAGAAGGTATCAGTAGAGTTGGTTAGAGATTGTCACCAGAAATCAGTGACAAATATAAGGTAGGGGAAAAGATCCACAAAAGGCTAATGGCCAAGCAGAGCATTTTCTCTTGACATGGCATCCATATTGGGGAGAGTCAGCTTCTCAATAATGAGTGCCAGCTGTGTCCTTCAGCAAGCATCTGAAGCAGAGAGTAGACTAGTAGGGGGAGGAGCAGTGGCTGGCTGTGCTCTGGCTGAGGCTTTCCTTGAGGAGTACCCGACAGGAAGTGCTTCCTGGCAGAATAGCAATGAGATCCATTGTCCCAGCAGTGAGAAACAAGAATAGGGAGAAATCAACATGATGGCTGAAACCAAAAGTCAAGCACATGAGAGAAAAACAGCAACCAGAGCAGAGCTACACTGACCAGTCACCCGCCCAGACAAGCCTTCCTGTTTGGTAGGCAGCTCCATGAGTGTGACCAGCAAGTAGGGTCACCTTGAAGTCATTTAGCTAAGGAGTCATCCATTGATTTAATATGTATCTATATGGTACCTAATACCTTAAAGACTGTGCTAGGATTGAAATAAAGCATAGGAAACAAGCAAGTAACTGCCAATACCAAGCTGTCAGGGTCCTTCTGTGGTACAGGGCTGCACAGATAGCTCAGGGTCAGATGCTGAGCGGAGGCCTGAGTCACAAAGCAGGCTTCACCCCGAAAGCACAGGTGTAGGAGAATGGCACTGGGGTCCATTACCCAGTTGTCCTAAGTCGGACAGCCAAGACTGGGACATTTAGAAGACTGAGAGGATGGCAAGTCCTCAGCAAGAAGAGAACCAAGTAGAGGAATATTCTGAGGGTCATTTCTTGAAAGGAACTGCACTAAAGAAGCAAACGATGGCCCCACTGCAGTGCTCAAACTGAGTCTGGCCCAGATTTGGGAGAGCACAACGGGCCAGAAGAAGCACTCAAGCCAGGGGTAGCAGAGTGGGCCTCTAATCCCAGCACTCTGGGAGGGCGAGGCAGGAACATCACAAATTTGAGTCCAGCCTGGGTAACAGTGCCTGAGTGAGACCCTATCTCAAAATAAAAATTATAAAAGGGGCTTAGGGATGTAGTTTAGTGTAAAGGCCCAGTTCCATAAAAAGAAAGAAAACATGCACTCAGGGAATGTTGGCCCCAACAAGGAGATCTATCTGATACTTAGGGGATGCATAGTGTACAGACATGAGATGTATTGCTCCCTATTCCCCGGTGCTCTTGGGAGAGATCAGGCACAGGGCCAGGAGAGAGCAGAAGCTCAAAAAAAAAACTCCTCCTTTCAGGCTTACACAACTAGGCAGACAACACTGATCCACCCAACATTGATGCATGTAAGAAAGACTTGAATTATAAATGGAAATTAATAAATTGAGGACCTAGTCTGTCACTACATCAATTTCTAGAGATACAAAATCTTGAGAAGATGACCAATGTACTGAGAATAAGAGTAGCACTCTAAACAGAGAGAAGTTTCTGAATAAGACAATGCCATTTGCTATTGGCTAAAAAGCAAAATCTACCAGTGAGGAAGGAGAGGTTTGTCATTAAATGGGACTTACACCATACAGTGCTATAATTAGTTTTGTGTATACCTGAGCTAGTTAAGCCCTCATATGCATGAGAGTTAGCTTTTTGTCTCTGTGACAAAAAATGTGAGATAAAAGATGTGAAACAGTGTGAAAGAGCAAAGATATATTTTAGCTCACAACTTACAAGGTTTCAGTCCACGGCCATCTGGCCTGATGGCTGCTAGGCCTGTGTGAAGCAGCACCACCATGGCAGACGGGCAGGGCAGGGAAAAGTGGCTCACCTGAGGGCAGTCAGGAAACAAGAGCAGAGAGGGAGAGATGCAGAGAGGAGGAGTCTGGGGCCAACTACACCTTAAGGGAACTGCCTCCTCCTCTTCCTCCTCCTTCCTCCTGTTGGGCCTTGCTCCTTAATGGCCCTCAGACTATGCAGTGGTCAGTGATGAGGTCATCATTTTTATGACACAGTTGAGTCTCTAGGGCCCACTATGGAGCGTTCCTCATCAGAAGCTAGCCCTCAATACAGGAGTCTTTGGGGACACTTCTTACTTAAACTATGGAAACGAAGAAGTACTACACATTGTACAAATGCAAAGACCAGATTTGTTCCTCTGTCTCACTGGCTTTGTTTTTCTTCTAGCCAAAGCAAAAATAGATCTGAGATGCACTCAGACCTGGCCCTCATCTAACTCAGCCTGTTGGGAAGTGACCACTCCATGCAGTGGTGCACACCTAAGGTAGGGAACAATTCTTCAGATAGGATGGGGAGGGGGCAGACAGATTTGTTCCCTGGAATAGGAATGAGTAGCTACATATCTTCCTCTTCCCCTGGCCTATAAAGCTTAGGAGAGAAAGACCCTGGTGCTTGTCTAGGGGCAGTGTGACTTAAGGAAAAGCTTTCTGCTAAAAAAGCTACCATAAAGAGAGGGGCTTCCTGTTACTCTGGACCCAGTATTTGGAAATATTCAGCCACCACTGGGAACATGTCCAGTGTTGCAGACAATGGTCAGTTATGACCACGAAGCACCAGAAGGGTAGCTGGTCCAAACTGAGCTGTGCTGTGGGTGCCAAACATATACTAGATTGTGAAGACCGTGTACAAGAGGGGGAATGCAAATGAGACTCCAATTATTTGAATGCAGCCTGAAATATATATTTTGCATATATTGGGTTAAAAAGTATGCTAAAAATTAATTCAGCTTTTTTTTTTTTTTGTGGAACTGGGGATTGAACTCAGGCCCTTGCGCTTGCCAGGGAAGCGCTTATTCCACTGAGCCATCTCCCTGGCCCCAGTTTTTTAAATGAAGCTATTAAAAATGCTAAATTGTAGGTGAGGCTCATGTTGTACTTCAGCTGGAGAGAGCTGCTCTGAACCAAAAAGCCCCAACTGGGCCACCAAGCCAGATATAATGGTACTGTTCTAGACTTTGAACATTTTCTACATAGAGAAGAATGTTGCACACATTGAGAACATCTCTCTATTGCATTCCAGTGGCAATGACTAATACATACACTGATCTGGTATGCAGGCCACACAGACAAATTTTTGTTTTCACACATTTCACCAAGTTACAAACTGTTCTACTGCTGTCAATTTTATTGGTGTTTTTTTTTTTTTTTAGCAGAGCAGTTCAGTCAAAGATACTGGCCTTCAGACAAAACTTCAAAGGATATAGTCTACAAATCTTTGTGCTTGTTTAGGTTGGGGATGAATGAGAATGACAGCATGTATCAGAGAAGTAAAGGTAGTATGTAAAGCTGTGGCAAGGCACAAATATGAGGGCAGAGCACATCATTTTAATGTAATTGGAACTAAATCAAATGATGGACTAAGCAGAGCCACTAAGACTCAGTTGAATAGGGCATGGTGGGGAAAGCAGGTCATTTATTCATACTGATAAAAATTGTCTTAGTAGGGCAGTAGCAGGGCTTGAGGAAAGAAATTCAAAACCATGCCATGGTGGAGACAGCTTATTACTAAAGGTGCCAAAGACTTTTTCCAGTGCAGTGGAGGTCAGAGGATGCAAACAGCAGCATTTGAAAGACAAGGAATCCAAACAGAAAGCCATCCTGTCTTGGGGATTAGAGCCAGCAGCTCCAAGAATATTTTGGTTTGGACAAGAGTTACACTGCTCCTGTCTCACCAGTACGAAGAAATGATGGCTCAAACTGGAAGATCTGCTGCATATTTACTTTGCATGATTTGTAAATGTCAATAGCAATTAAAAACTACTTTATTCCAGTCTCAAGCCCTAGTAATCACAGTGTGGTCCCTGGACCGGCAGTGTGAATGTCACCTGGAGTTTATTAGAAATGTAGAACCTCAGGCCCCATCCCAGATCTGGAATCAAAAGCTGCTTTTTAACATGATCCCCGGGTGATCTGAATGCATCAGTGGGAAATGCCGCATGTTCCCTCTGCAGAAATAACTTCGCTGTCACAGCTGCCTGCTTTCTGCAGGAAGAGCCCCACAGAAGCTGACCTCCTCCTGCTTCTCACTCTGCTTATGGAAAAGCACCAGCATGGTGGGGATCCTGGCTGGAGGCAGCTTTCAGCCCATCACTGGTCAATTAATGCAGCTTTTAGCTATGATTATTGGACATCTCTGCTCCCCAGATGCACCTGCATCTGCAAACAGGTTTTCATCCTATTCCTTCACAGGGGCAGGTTTTCTCCCAGAAGTATCTCTTTTCTTTCCTTTTGCATCATTCTGTTTTTACAAGACTGCAAAAGGCTTGAATTATCAGTGTTTCTAAAGGGAACAGCTACTGTCTTTCTGAAAGCAGAATGTATTTGCCACTCAACTGCCTGTAATTGCGGCAAGAGCTGACCTGGGGGCTGTTATCCAGCTGAGTGCTATTACTTTCCACAGACAAAGTTTTTAGATTTGGACTTCATATACATGGGGGAGAAAGGAATCTGGAAAATGAAATAGAATTTTACAGAATGAAAGACAATTTTTTAAAAAGAATATAATAGTCAAGACAGCAGAGTGGTGACATGTTGAGGCTCTGGGTTGAGGCTCACCGGGTTCATCGCAGGCCCACTCCAGGATCTCAGGCCAGTCCTTACCCCTCCCTACAAGTCAGTTTCCTCACCTGCACCTGGAGAATAGCTAATGGTGCTGCCTGACCAGGGCGTCAGAAGTATTAATGATATATGCAAAGCAATTAGCAATTTGAAGTCTCAAGGATACTTGATGTTTGTAATTACATTGTTAATTCATCATTTAATTCCTTATCAAAATACTGCTTTTTCGTTTCAGAATTACATGACATGTGATCAACTTTCAGTTGTATTTTACAAATATGTACAGTAAAACAACTCCTCTAACACACTGAAGTTGTTTTTCCCTTTAGACCAGGAAGAAAACTTCTGATTTCTCTGAGATCTAACCAAATCACACTGCTTCTGTCGCACAGGTCCAGAGCGTCACGGTGACAAGGCAGTGTTGAACCAGAGCAGCCCGGTGTTGACTAATTAACTTCTTAAGGCTTTCAAGGAGTCTCATGGGCATTTTATAGGTTCCAGGAACCCAAAGAAGGTTGGAGGAGAGGAAATAGGATTAACTTCTTGATTAGGAGGGTGATTAAACCTTGAACAGGCTACCAAGGGAGGCTGCAGGGGCTCCTGCCCCAGGGAGCTTTTAACTCAGAGTCACAATTGTTTGGCCTGCATGATTTGGTCTTCTGCCTGGAAGCAGGGGATGAACTGAATGAACTAAAACAGATAAATATATTTTTTATCTTTATGATTTTTCAATAGCTAGGATCCACTGTTTTGCAATTTATAAAAACACACACTTCTTGCTATCTTTGTACTGATATGTGAAGCCTTCTCTCTGGCTGCCCTAAATTACACTAGCCATGGGTGTGACTCATGGGCTACCATGCTCTATCACCTCTGCGACACTATGAGGCTCCTAGTGCTGGTGCCTGCCATTGTACTTCCATCTGGTCCTTGGTCAGGGGAGTTGTGGTAGGCTGGCCATTTGCTGGGTAGGTGGACAGGCATTTAAAGAAGGCTTTGATATTCTCATGATCAACTTTCAAGAAAGTGGCTGTTCATTAATCTACTCATATTTATTGAGTTAAGCTATGACAAGTTAATTTTTAAAATACATTTTTGCAGCATTTCCTATGAACAAGGCATAGTACTGGACGCAGAAGCAAAGCTTCCCCCAGGAACCAACGCAGAACAGAGTCAGGTGCACAGAACACATATTCCCACCACCAGGAGTTTTGTACTTAAGAAATATCCACCACAGGTTGAAGACAATCTCAAACAATTTTTTTGTTTTCTCTGCAGCATTACAGAGTAGCTTCTTCTACCCCGTGGGCTCTCCCTACTCTAACTATGTGGCATGCAGATGGGAAAGAAAGCATGCCTAGTTACTTAGGATGGAGGCAGTATTGAAGATTCTTTCAATGATGCAGTTTTCTAGTCCATTTTCCTGCTTGGAAGCTTTTTCTCTGAAGGAATGTCCCTGAAGCTACTGCCACAGCTCTATGATGTGTGGAGGGTTTCCTTCCTCGAGAGGGTCGCTTTGTTAAAATGCTCTTCGTAAACAGAAAGGTCACAATCTATCAGGATTTCAGCTTCAGCATGCAAGTGACTGGCCTACAAACATAATTTCTAGCAGCTTTTCTTCAGCAACTCTGACTGTTTAATTAATCTTCAGCCATTAACCATTCATTTAAAATGCCACTTACGAAATCTTAATTTTGCACATTATCAGCTGGTTCACAAATAGCTAACCATGAGCAGAAGTGTAATGATCTCACGCTCCCTGTTCTTAGAGCTCACCAAGCTTATAGCCTATTTTGGCTTCTTAATTAACCATATGCATATTAACATTTAAAATTACACCAGCTTTTTTTTTTTTTTTAAAGAATTAATATTCACACTAACATCATTCTTCTGTGGTTTTTTTCTGAGGGGGTCTCAGGGAGGAAGCACAGTTCCTGGCCCAGCCATAGCCCTCCTGGATGCCCAGTGGCATGACACATGTAGAGCGTTCCCCCCACCATCTAAGCTCCCTGACTTGATGCATGCTTGCCATAATGTTCTACATACATGGCTCAGAGTCTGCAAGTTTTCTGTTTAATGGAGAATAAATAATGTGAAAACCAAGATAGTCTTTAATACTGGGCCCTGAGAAATGACAAGATCATTTTGACCCCAACTATCTGAATCTATTCAAGCTCAGTAAGGGCTGGGGAAAAGCAGGACATCCACGACAAAGATATTGTCAGCTGATGCTTAAATAACTTTTTTTTTTCCTTTCCTAGCTAGGGCTGTGCTTAAATCTTACAGAGAAGTCACTTGCAGTTTTATAGGTGTCAGCTTGCGTCAAGGCCCAAGATAAAGACTGGGTTCAGATCCTTCAGGTTGGTTCATGATAATTTGTTGAAGGCTTTTGCCTGTGATCCATTGTGTGGGTCACATCTGAGGTTTGATGGATGGCTGACATCATCATCAGCTTCAAACTTCCTGGATGATGAGTCTGTACTTTATTTGATTGGTGGTAACAATATATGTCGAGATTGCAAGTACTGTATTTTGGAGAACTGCAGTAATTCTGAACATGTTTCTTTTTCTTTTATCCAATTTCAGAGATTCCAAGTACAAACATAAAGTATTACAAATGAAAATTATGTCGCATCATCTACTCAAACTCCATACATCTGGAATAAGCAATGTTGCTTATTAAAAATGTTTTGCAACATTGTGAGAGTGAAAATGAGGGGGAAATAGCAGACTTTTCTGAATCACAATATGCATGGAGGTATGGTACCTCTGAGTTCATTAGACCCTTGGTGTAGGTGACGTACCGGTGGTTAGGAGCCTCATTTCTGTTATATTATACCTGTGCCAATTACTGAGTCATTACTGTGAATGTATGTGCAGGTGTCAAAAAATTAAGGCTGTAATTAGAAACAGAAATGTACTGATTGATGAAAGAACTCTGAACCAAACATACGCATAAACAATTTGAGACTCAGCAAACTTGGAATTTTGTAATCTTATTAGCATTTCAGCTTTTAATCGAAGTAAGTACTTAAAATACAACCGTTATCTTGACTCTGCAATTTCTGGGGCTGGATTCCAAGAGAATGACAATAATTTAGTCTCCTAGATTTGGTCTTTCAGCCTGAAAGGCATCATGAGAGCTTTCCAAAGGATAATATATAAAACCTATTTCTTAAATTACTAAGCAATATCTACTCTGTGATTTCTTCCCCTATGAATTCATTTCACAAACATGTATGTGATGCCTACTACATGTTAAGCACTGGGAAGATGTCTAAAGTAAGTCATACCCACAGAAAGCCTTGCTTTCTTAGGTCAGTGTAGCAGTTTCTCACCAGGTCCAGCTTTGACTTGTTGTATTTTCTCCTTTGGGCCCTCCCTGAACCTTTCCCTTTGTGTTCAGGGTCTAACTGGAAATCTTGAAAGCAAAATGATGTGTGAAACCAGTGAATCTCCAAGTATGAAACTCAAACCAGCCTGGAAGTGTAAGGTCCTAAATTCAACATCTGGTACAAAAAAAGAAGAAAAGAAATACTGACCAGTGGTATGAGTGTCATGTGGTAGCTTATCAGAAATGCAAATTGAAGGGCTCAATCTCAAACTCAAGGAATCAAAAATCCTAGGAGTGGGACCCAAGGATTTGGGATTTATCAAGCTTTCCAGGTGATCCTGGTGCACATACAAGTATGTGAATGGATATTTTAGGGCATGAAAAGTTGACCTTCAGCTATAGGAATGAATACTGTTTTTCAGATTAATAAAGAACGTTGTAACCCTGAGAGTAACAGGGAAGGAGCTAGCTTAAAGACTTGTGTGGACATGGATGACTTGTGAATGCGTACTATGAGATATGGTGTTGAAGAAAATGGGGACTTCCTCTGGTCACTGACTGTGCCAGGGTGTACCTCTGGGTCTATGGAAGAGGAAGATGATGCAGGAAGATGAGCTCCTTCAATCCCTATGTTCTGGTCTTTGCTCTGCCTGTGCTGGTAAGGGGACTTCTTTTGCTTCCTCACATACACCAGGCCCTTTTCCATACCTGAGTATTCCCCTATCTGCTCTTCTTCCTGAAATGCCATTCTTGTCCTTTCATCACCAAACTGCCCACTATTTCACTCCCTGAGTGCCAAGTGAAGTTTCACTTACCCAGTGAAACACAATATAAAAAATGGTCATAGTGTTCGGATTTCTCCTTGGTAGTATTCAAGGAATAGTTATAAATATTTAATATTTATTTCCTTTAGATTTTGAGTTTCATGAGACTAAGGAGTGTTTCTAAATCTCAGTAATTTTTTTGTTGAGTCTATAAGATTCATTGATTTATTAAATTTTATAGAATTCAAATATGTGCTAAAGCATGATGTTTCCTGAGTTCTGGTTTGAAAACTAAGTTGATACACAATATCTCATCAGTAGTCCTGTAATCATCTCATTCTTGTATTTTTAGATATTTCTGCTTTTTACTGTCTCCACCTGACTACCAATAGTAGTAGAAAAGTGAGGGGAAAGTGCCTAAAATTTGGAGGACACCCAATGTGAGCCAGCTACTATGCTGCATGTATTAACTCACACAGGTCTCTGACAATCCTGTGGGTAAAGTTTCACCTTCACTCCAGAAGGGAAGAAAGAGGCTCAAGGATATGACTGCAGGTGGCTAGGGATCCTTGGGGTGGCAGGGTTGGTATTTACACTTCAAACTCTATGCTATTGAACACCACAAGAAAGATGATAGCATTAAGACAACAAATGGATAGCTGAACACTGGATAGTAGACCATGAGACACACATAAAATGTCTCAATACTGGGCCCATGGTGAATATTCAGAAGTTGCTATCATTAGCTGCCATCGTCATGACAATCAGTATCATTTTCAACATTTCTGTTCTTTACAATTTTAATAAGGACTGTTTCTGTATTCTAAAAACACTTATATGGGCAGATTCTGGACATCTTTTATCTGATAAATTTGGAGAAATACTCTCACAGAAAAAAAAGTCTGAAAGGAAATTTATGAACTGCATATCCTCAAAGCTGCATTTAGACTCAAATGATCTGAAAATTACTACTGAAGTCTACTGCTTTACATTTTTTATGCTTTCCAGTGAATTAGTTTTGAGACTTGGAAATCACACAGACTCATAAAAAGTTGTTTTCCAGATTCTAAACTGGAATCAAGCACATTCCAGTGATTTTGTACAGTAATGTCCCTCACTTCTGATCCTCAGATCTAGTTCTGTTCATCCTTCCTGTTCTTTCTCAGTTTCTATTCACATCAGTAGCTGGTTAAGTCAGTCCCATGATCCTCGCCACCTTTCACCAACTCTGGCCTCACTGCCAGAAGAACTGAGATAAAATGAAGCTGCAGTGACTGGAATTAGTGGCAGAAAACACAGGGAGTGGACAGAAATAGAAAGGGTTGAGATTGAGCACCACCAGATCGCCATCCTTGTGGGAGAACATCAAGACATGGGCTACGAGAGCAGGAAATAGGCCCACCCTTCCTCTTGCTAAGCGGGGTCCCTGTGATGTGTGGTGGGCTCACTGAGTGAGTGTGAAAGGAGGAGGTGGCTAACTTAGGTCCATGAGAACAGTGCTTAAGAGCATGACCTTGACTGCCGTTCATAAGTGCTCAACCAGAATGACCAAGAAAACAGCGAATGCTTGGGGGTAATCTCATTCACACATTTTCCAAAGCCAGTGTATACTTAAGCTAAAATGTAAAATCATATATGCAAACCTCCTATGTACCAGAGCCTAAACATGTTCCTTTCATATGCATTAAATCTTTTAATCCCTTCAATAACAAATCTATTAAGCACATTCTGTGCTACAAACATTTAACATTTAAAAAGCTTGGTGGATTTTCATTTTTGGTAGTAGAAAAACAGCTGAATGCATTCTTCCTCCAATGAGAGTAACCAGAAATACTGGAAAAATCTCAAAAAAAGCTCACAAAGAACAAAACAGCTTTGGAGAATTCCCAAGGAAGCCATGTCTTGAGAGGCCAAGACAGATTCTGAAAAGTGGGTAGGAAGCACATTGAATTGAGCCTAATATTCTGTGGTGCTTTTCTTCTAAGCCATTTACTAATTCCTAAGTGGCACAGATTCAAATACTAAGAAAATAAGCTGACTGCAGTGGCTGAGACTTGGAGTCTGGGCAGAGATCCTGATATTCTTGTGGAGCAGGGAATATGGAAATTAGAGTTCAGGACCTGCTAAGGAAAGAACCTATATTTCCAGTTAGAATCCCAGAAAGGATACACACTAGGAATAATTCTATCTCTTACAGCAGCTGAAACCCAGTTTCTAGTGATCCTGATCCAACAATGGATTAAGACGATATACCCCAACTCCAACTGCCTGACAAAATGCAAAAATAAATCTCATATGGTAAAAGATAACATTGATTTCAGGTTATTTCTACATCTTTTTCAAGGACTATGTCTAGAATTTGATCAAAATTATCATTCATGCCAGGATATAAGGCGAAATGACTAAAACTAAGTTAAAAAATATCAAACAATGCCAGTGGTTAATTAATATATCAACATTGTTAAACATGATTGTTAAAATAACTGTAGTTTAATATAGTCAAGTAAAAAGATAAGATAGTTTATTCCATTGAACAAATAGTATATCAGAGTGAAATAAGCAAGCATCTAACATTCAAAATTACAATAACTACAGTTAAAAGCTTAACAGATCAGTTTAATTAAAGATTGGCTGCAACTAAAGGCAAGATTAGTAAACAAGAAGGTAGGTAGATAATTACAAAACAATCAGACTAAAGGATGAAGAAAAAAATGAAAACATAGAAAAGAGAGCAAGGTGTAAAATTTTTGTTTCATTAGATTCAGATTTCCAGAAATATGGGAGGGTGTTGGGGAGAGAGAGAGAGAGAGAGAGAGAGAGAGAGAGAGAGAGAGAGAGAGAGAGAGAGAGAGAGAGAGAGAGAGAGAGAGAACGAGAATGAATTCAAAGACATATTTTCAATTTCTCAAAGTTAACAGAGGACATTAGACCACAGATTTAAGAAGCTCTGTGAAAAAAAAAAGAAGCTCTATAAATTCTAATCAGGTTTAAACAACACACACAAACACACACAGCATCAGATGCATTAATTTCAAAGAAGTAACAGTAGTCTGACAATAGACTTTGATTAAAAGTTTGAAAACTAAAAACCAATGAAATGACATCCCTAAAATATTACAAGAACAGTGCTAGGCTCCTAGCTATATGTTCTCCCAAAGCCTCATGTGTGTCTAGGTGGGGCTTTTCAGAGCTCACTGGATCTGGGGGTGTGATGCTGAGATTAAGGGTGTGTGATAACTACATGGGGTTAGCATAGTTCTGGGTGTGAATAATGGGAAGATTCTCCTGGCAGGTGGGTGGCACCAATCAATAGGCTCATAGCCTGGATGGAACAGGGGAGAGAGAAGTCAGACTGCTGCTGCTGTGTGCTGCTGCCTTCTACCTGCTTTGCCATGAGCTCCTTCTCCTCTGCGATGCCCCTCTGCCATGCCACCAAGCCTTGGAGACAGCCAACTATGGACTGAAACCTCAGCAAACTGTGAGCTAAAATGAACCTTTCCTACTTTAACTTGTGGGTATCAGGTATTTTGTCCTAGCAATGAGAAAGTAACTCAGACAAAAAGGGAAAAGACTCTGATAATTATATCCTCAGAGAAATGATTTTTAAAAATATAGATGAATTAAGAGTATTTTAAAACAAATGAAGATTGAAAAAAATTTCTATATTATAAGAAATGCTACAGGAAGATATTCAGAAAAAAAGAAAAGCTTTCATATTAAAAAATGATATTTGAGGGCTGGGGACATGGTTCAGTGGAATAAGTACTTCCCTGGCAAGCGCAAGGGCCTGAGTTCAATCCCTATTTCCATTAAAAAAAAAAAAAGATATTTTGGAAAAAACAGAAATATCAATATTAAAGTATGTGAATGTTTACATTTAGCAGTAACAATAGCATATTTCTGATTACAAATTTTCTTTTCATTTTATGTATTTGGTACAGGGTCTTGCTGCACAGCTCTGATTCCTAGTGATCCCCTATTTTCAGCCTTCCCAGTGCTGGGATTACAGGTATGTGCCATCACACCCAGACTTGGTTGCTGGCTCAGCGCACCCTAGGGGCGGGGACAGCATAGCTTGTGGGACTGGGGATCAAACCCAGGTCTTTATGCTTGCCAAAGCAGATGCTTAGTCTGCTGAGCTATCTCACCAGCCTGATTACAAATATTTTTAGGTTTAAAATAAAAATAAAATAAAATAAAATAAAATAAAAACATAACCTAAAAACAAAACCTAAATTAACCTCCAAAAGGTTAATTTGAGTTCCATGAATTATCCAGGAAATTGTTAAAGGAAAAATTTACCCTGACTACAACAAATCAAGAATATTTTATCTCTAGCATGTTAAAGCACTAAAAGAATGTACACAAATTTAAGATAAAAATCAAATTACATAATACAATTAATTGTTTTTTTAAACAAGATGCTAGGAAATAATGTTTATTATTTTGCATATTGTTATATACAAAGTAGTTGATCAGATTGCAAGACATAGGCATGCAAAAATAGAAGCACAGACCATTCCTTTCAATGAACAGAAATTAGTAGTAAAACTATCTTAGCTTTGTGTATTTTATTTTCCTTTTCAATTCTGTTCTTTCCCCCATCCCAATTGTTTCCTTTTTACAATATGTGTTATACATTTTGGATCTTACTTACTTCTTCATTTTCTTATGCTAGGGAGACAATATGATGTTTATACATGCAAGTTTGACTTACTTCACTTAAGAGTATGATCTCTAGTTGTATCTATTCATCTGTAAAAGCCTCCAATTTATCATTCTTCACACCTGAGTAGTACTCCATTGTATAAAAATACCACATCTTTTTTTATCCATTCTTTAGTTAATGGGAATTTGGGTTGT
Source organism: Octodon degus (assembly GCF_000260255.1). Taxonomy (NCBI): domain Eukaryota; kingdom Metazoa; phylum Chordata; class Mammalia; order Rodentia; family Octodontidae; genus Octodon; species Octodon degus. Next base: position 11,931,065 of record NW_004524592.1, read on the forward strand.
TTCCAAGATTTAGGTATGACAAATTATGCTGCTATAAACATGGGTGCACATATATCACTGTGGTATGAAGTTTTTAGTTAAGGAAAAATACCCAGAAGGGATAGCTGGGTGAAATGGGACCTCTACAAGCATTTTGAGAAATTGCCACACTGATTTTCACAGTGGTTGGACCAGTCTACTTTCTTACCAACAGTTTTTCCTCACAGCCCTACCAGGATTTGTTATTGGTTAATTTTTTTTTAGCTTAAATTTTTTTTCCATAATTACATTGAGAAACGAATAGCAATGAGACAGTTTCAAATCAAATTGGTAGGACAGTTTCAATAATTAACACACTGCATACTCTCTTCCTAGTGGTTATTGACTGTACAAGATGCAGACATGGTATTTTATTTATAAACACTATTAGAACAAACCCCTCTATTCATTAAGAGAGTGTAACTATATATATATCCTAACCATTTTGAATACACAGACACAAAATGGACATTCATCTGTATCTCCTTTTTATGTTTAGTTCCGTCATTTGAATATTATAAGTGTGTTAACTCAGCAAAGTATTCTAAAAGAGTTCAGTACCACATAATAGTATTGGGTCTTCCACTTGACTGGCAATGTCAGAAATTGTTGACCTGAGTCCCCTACAGCTCAATATAACAGCATGGCTTTATTTCTTATATTTCGTTTTTATACTTTTTTGCTAGATGGTTAAGACAAAGATAAAGCAAGATCTATGCAACAAGAGTTGTAGCTTTTGGGTCTGATAAGGTCAGTGAAATCCCCTCAGGCTTTATCCTGAGATCCTGTACCTCAGATTGTAGATGCTTTGTCAGTGTGAGACATGTGGATGAGTCACGGCCATTGCTTGGCCAATGTGCTCTCTGGGAAAGCCTGAGAGAATGTTTTCTCTCCATGTGACTCTCCTTAGGCACACTCTACATCATCGATCACTTTCCTCT
>NW_004524592.1:11932908-11934347 GCF_000260255.1 Octodon degus
CCCTCTCTTAATTAGTTAGTCCTCAAGTTCTTGCTTTCCTTTTAGTTGTATTATACCTTTCTATTTGTATTTCTTCTTTTGAGTTCTTATACTAGGGAAACTATATAATATTTACACATGTGTGTCTGCTTAATGGTTTATTTCACTTATGAGTATATCTTCAAGTGGCATCCATTTTAATAGAAAGGCTTCAAGTTTATAATTCTTTATAGCTGAGTAATACTCCATGGTATAAAAATACCACATCTTTTTCAAGCATTCCTCAGGTGATGGGCATCTTGGTTGTTTTCAAGATTTGGCTATCAAAAATTATGTTGCTATAAACATAGGCACACATATATCACTATGATATGATGCTTTCAGATCCTCTGGGAAGATTCCCAGTAGAGGAATAGCTGGATTCAATGGGATTTCCAGTCCAAGATTCTAAGGAGTCTCCACACTGATTTCCATAATGGTTGCAACAGTCTACATTCCCACCAGCAGTGGAGAAGGGTTCCTTTTTGCCCACAGCCTCTCCAACATTTGTTGTTGGTTGAATTCTTTATGATAGCCATTCTTTCTGGGGTGAGATGATATCTCAATGTGTTTTAATTTGCAGTTCATGGATGGCTAGTGATGTGGAGCATTTTTTTCACGTATTTTATTCTCTTCTTTAATTTCATCCTCTGAAAAGTGTGTGTTCATCTCAGATGCCCATTTCTGGACAGGGTCTTTAAATTTTGGGGCCCTAGTGTTTTTTAGTTCTTTATAAATTCTAGAGAGCAGACCTTCGTCATTTGTCATGATTTTTTCCAAATTTGTGGGTTGTCTTTTCACTTGCTTGGTAATTTCTTTTGACATGAAAAAACTTCTCAGTAAGAGCAGGTCCCAGTTGTTAATTCTTTCAAGAGTTTCCCATGCGATTTGATTTCTGTTCATGAACTCTTTGCCTACCTCTATGTCTTCAAGAGTTCCTCCTACTTTCTCTTCTTCCAGAAGATTTAGTGTTTCAGTTTTAATGTTTAGATCTTTAATCCATTTTGACTTTAGTTTAGTGCATGGTGATAGACCTGGGTCAAGTTTTAGTTTTCAGCATGCAAAGAGCCAGTTTTTCCAGCACCATTTGTTAAAGAGGCCATCTTTCTTCCAGTGAGTATGTTTGGCCCCTTTTTCAAAGATATAGTGGCTGAGTGTGTTCGTAGGGGTTTCAGCATCTTCTAATCTATTCCCTTGATCCTCAGGTCTATTTCATTGCCAGTACCATGGTGATTTTATCACAGTAGCCTTGTAGTATAATTTCCAGTCAGGAATTGTAATGCCTTCTGCCTTGTCTTTATTGCCCAGGATTGCCTTTGCTATTCAAGGTCTTATCTGGTTCCAAATAAATTTTAGGAATGATTTCTCTAGCTCTGTGAGGTATGTTGGTGGTAGTTTGATAGGATTGCATTAAATCTGTA
>NW_004524592.1:11935369-11936690 GCF_000260255.1 Octodon degus
ATCTTTCCCTGGTTTTGGTATCAGTATAATACTTGCCTCCAGGAATGATTTTGGGAGGATTGCTTCCTTTTCTATTTCATGGAAGAGTTTGAGGAGTATAGGGACTACATCTTCTGTAAATTTCTTGTAGAATTCAGCTGTGAATCCATCCGGATCTGGGCTTTTCTTTGTCGGTAGGTTTTTATTACATCTCGTATTTCATTTGCTGTTATTGGGCTATTGAGAGTGGTTATATCTTGTCAATTCAGTTTTGGTAATTTGTACCTTTCTAGGGATCTGTCCATTTCTTCTGTGTCTTCTATTCTGTGAGAGTAAAAATTCTCAAAGCAGCTATTGATAATCTTCTGAATTTCCACTGGATTTGTGGTAGTTACACCGTTTTCGTTCCTTATTGCTTGTATTTGAATTTTTTCTTTCCTCTTTTTGATGAGGTTAGCTAGGGGCTTATCAAATTTATTTAATCTTTCAAAGAACCAGCTTTTTGTTTCATTAATTCTTTGAACTGTTTTCTTCATCTCAATTGCATTAGTTTTTGCACTAATCTTTATGATTTCTTCCCATCTTTGGGTTCTGGGTTTGGTTTGCTCTTTCTTTTCTAGTTGTTGAAGGTGTAGCATTAGAGTATTTATTTTTTCCAGTTTTATCTTCCTAATGTGTGAGTTCAAAGCTATGAATTTCCCATCTGAGAACTGCTTTCATCATATCCCATAAATTCCAATAAGTTGTGCTTGAATTTTCATTGAATTGCAGATATTATTGAATTTCTTGTTTAATTTCATCTGTGACCCATTGGTTGCTGAGTAGGGTGTCATTTAATTTCCATGTATTTAGAGTTTTTTTTTTTTCTGGTTTGTTTTGTCATTTATTTCCAGTGTCATTGCACTGTGGTCAGATGATATGCATAGGATAATTTCTGTTTTCTTGCATATACTTAAGCATGACCAATGGACCAGTATGTGGTCTATTTTAGAAAATGACCCATGTGCAGGTGAGAAAAGTATGTTTGGGTGGAACACTCTGTATATGTCCACCAAGCTGGTTCAGTTCTGTTATTTCTTTGCTAAGTTTTCATCTAGTTGACCTATCTTTTTGGGATAAGGGGTCTTAAGGTCTCCTGTTATGATTGTCATAATTGGATATTAGATTTTTCATGTCCATTAAGATTTGCTTTATAAACCTGAGATGTAATAATTAATACTTTAGGATTAAATGATGATTGTTCTTCATTCCATTATATATAATCTTAATACACGAGTTAAATTAGATATACTGATTTCTGAAAGTTATAACTCATTAAATCTTCTAATGTAATAGTTATAAA
>NW_004524592.1:11937475-11981062 GCF_000260255.1 Octodon degus
CATGGTTTGTGAAGAGAAGTCGGCCATAATTCTGATGGATTTTCCTTTGAATGTGATCTGCTTCTTTTCTCTAGCGGCTTTCAGTATATTATTCTTGTGCCGAATGTCTGGGATCTTGACTATTATATGTCTTGGTGTGTTTTTCATTGGGTTGAGGTTACTTGGCGTTCTGTATGCTTCGGTTACTGAATGTCAGATTGTTTCCTCCTATTTGGGAAGTTTTCTGCTATTACTTCTGCCCACATTTTTTTAATGTCATTTTTATTGTCTCCTTCTTTCTCATTGATGCCTATTAGTCTTACATTTTTCATCTTTGCATCATCTTGCAGGTGATGGATTATTTTTTCCTGCATCCTAGTTGTTTTCAAGAGATCCTTTCTTACCTTTTCACTAGCTGTACCAGCGTCTTCAAGATCTGAAATTCTGTCTTCACTTTCACTTAAATGGTTTTGCAAGCTTGTGATTGAGATTTTAAGTTCCTCTATATCTCTTTGGCTCTGCTTCATGCAATCTATTTCTTTCCTGTGTTGTTTCTTTCATTCAAGGAATCCATCATTTTTCTAATCTCCTCTACTTTTTTTTTTTTTTATCAATTTCTTCTTTAGAAGCAGTTATTCTTGTGTCGCAGTGTTTTTTTCAGATTGGGTTTCCTCCCTATGTTTTTGTAGTTGATTCTTTACTTCAGATGCTATGAGTTCCGAGAATTCTTTTTTATTTCAGAAAAGAATTCCACTCTGAGTTCCTCTATAACTTTCTGCTGTTGCTTATTTACTATTGACGCTATTAATTCATACACTTGAGCTGAGCTAGTGTCTTCTGTGTGGGCATTGGGTTTCTTCCATACATTTCTGCACTTTTTTTTTGTTGTTGTTGTTGTTTTGGCAGCCTGAACATACCTTTGGGGAATTTCTCGTTTGTCGGGAGTATCTGGGTTCGAACCAGAGCAACTTGAGCCTCACTGCTCTTTTAAGCAGGCACTTAAACAACTGAGCTAATGGGCAGGCCCCCTGCACTTGTTTCTTTATTGCAGATGCTATTAAGTCAGGGATTTCTCTTTTCATTTCCAATTTGAATTCCTCTATACCTTTCTCCAGTTGTTTCTTTATTTCAGAACTGTTGATTCATTGCTTTCAGCTGTGTGATTTCCAATTTGTTCTGTGTTAGTGTACTCTGCACTTGTTATGGGTGGGCTTGGGGTCTGAGACTGCATTTTGCTCCTTCTCGTTGTCATTTTGTGTAGCACTATCTTCTGACCTTTGCTGTAGAGCTTTGGTGCAATTATAACCTTAGCACCTACTGAAATTCAGGTGCAGATCTACAAAGTTTGGATTTATCCAGCTGTGCCTGGCTTGCATATCACTGCTGTGTTTAGCTCCTTCCTGCTGCCACCCTTGGGAGTGAACCCTGTTGTGCCCTTCTGGTAAGATTTTCTTCTCCTGGACTAGCTGGGTAGTTTTGTCCCCTACTGTCTCTGCAGGGATTGCAGCTGCAGGGTTTCACCCCAGGCCTGTGTGCCAGGCCTGAGCTGAGTCTGGAGGGGACAAGGTGGACTAGCGGGGAGAAGAAGCTCTCCAACACACTCACTGGGCCTGGCCTAGGACTGGATGTGGGGGTCCCCAGAACGCGGCAGAAATTCTCACTCGGCGGGTGGGGTTTGGGTTTTTGAATTGTTTTTGAAAGAAGGGAAAGAAAATAAACAGGATAAGTGGATAATAGTGAGCATGATAATAAATTTAGAACAAATTATATGTGCAGTTTCGTTAAAAGTAAAATTTCGTTAAAAGCAAAAAACAAAATTTCTACAACTAAAATATAAATAATTGGTATGAAAACAAATCTCACTGTATGCTTCTTATAGAGATAAATTTTAAGTAAAAGGGTCTAGAAATAGTCCAAGTAAAAGATGATGAAGCTATACTAAGAAGATATTAATTAAAAGACAGGTGATATATCTGTATCAGTTCAGTGAAACCAATATTATTCTAGACCCCAAAATGAGAACATTATAAAATAATAAAACTAAGTGCAAATATCCCTGATAAATATAGATGCAAAATATTATAAAAATAGTAGAAAATAGAATTAAATAAAATATAAAAATAACTATATAGCACAAACAGGTGGGCTTTATTTTAGGGATACAAGGCTGTTTCAGTGTTTGAGAAGCAATGAATGTAATCCAACTTACTAATAAACTAAATAAGAAAATCATGATCATATAAGTTGAAATAGAACATATAATTAATAAAACTCAATAACAGTTTATGATAACTCAGAAAATTAAGAATTAAGAACTTTCTAAACTAAAAGTCATCTACAAAAGTGTGCAGCTAACATCAGCCTCAGTGGTGAAAGACTGAATACTTTCTCCTAAGATCAGGAAAAAGGCAAAGATTTTTACTTTTCCTGTTGCAATTTGTAGTGCTAGAAATTGTAGCCTTGCAAGAAAAGGAAATAAAAGCCATACAGGAAACAGTGGAAGACATAAACCTTATGTTCATATAAAAACCTATAATTGATTTACAACAGTTCTATTTTTAATAGACATAAACTAGAAATAACCAAAATGCCTCTCAATAGGCCAATGGTTAAGCAACTTGTGATATATCTATATCAAGGGATATTACTTGTCAGGAAAAAAGGAACAAACTATTGATACCCCAACTTGGGTGGATTTCAAGGGCGTTGTACTGTGTGAAAAGACCCAGTCTCAGGTCATGTACTTCTCAAGTATGTGATTCCATTTGTATAGCACTCTAGAAATGACAGAATTCTAGGAATAGAAAACAGGTTAGTGGTTTCTGAGAGTAAGGGATAGGGAAGGGTATGTGTCTATAAAGTGGTCCTAGGAGTGGTCCTTTGTGGGGATGGAAACTCTGTATCTTGATTGAAGAATGGTTACACAGACCTGCATGTGTGATAAAACAACATAGACATATACAGACACATTATACCAGTTCATATGTCTGGTTTTGACTTTATGCTATACTTATGCAAGCTGTAGTAACTTGAGAAGATTAGATGACAGATACAACAGACTTCTCTACCCACATCCAATTCACTCCAAGGGACTCCACAGTGAACTGAATGGCAGAATGGTGTGAGTGCTCAGACAGTAGCACTATAATACTAGCTTAACCTTTGACAATGTCAGAAACTCTGCTGTTTATATATGGAAACCCAAATAAATCCTTGTAACAACACTCTGATACAGGTACAATGATTGTGCTCATTTTATAGACATGGAAACCAAGCCAGAAAAGAGCTATGTAATTTGTTCAAAGCCCACAACTACAGTGAACAGCAGATCCAAGACTCAAAATGAGAAGGGTTGGTTTCAGAATTTAAGCTCCAGCCACTAAGTTCTCTCTCACGTGCAGATCTTCTTTTCTTATTTCCTTATGGTCTATTTCCTGGCTCTTAAGCGTTGATGTAAAAATTAGTATGAGTATTATATACAATATTATGCACATATGCTTAAAGCATGGTTTAATGGGCTTTAAGGGTTATTTTGGCTGTGGGCTCTCCTTGCCTTTTAATTGACATTAGAGACAAGTATGTTTCCTGCTTCTGGTGGTGAATGCATGTGACCTCACCAGTGTTCTCAAGGCCTGGTTTTTCATGAGCAGCCCTGAAGTAGGAGAGGTATATGGATGTCCCACCAGGCTTTGCGCCAGTGTTAAGCATGACCCAGGTGAAGCCTCCTACTATATTTGACTTAGGAATCCTACTGCATATGTGTTGGTAAGTGTTACCCCTCTTGGCTGTACACAGAAGTCTTGGAAAAACAGGTACTTGAGAGGCTGTAGATTGGACATATTGAGGAAATCTGGAGTGCTTGCTCAGGCTTGCTTTAAATCTATAGTGAAGAGTAGTGGCTCTTCAGCTCTACTTCCGGCTTGGCGCTTATCACTCAGTCATCTCTCCAGAGGGAAATGTATCTCACCACATATAAATATTAAAACATCTTTTTAAGATGTTGGGTATTTATGAGTGCTAACATTAAAACTATCTTTTATTGCCCTTTGTCATCCTGCTGATTATTTATTGTTTGGAAAGATAAATACAGGAAAGCAATTGACCTAACTGTGCCTTATTCTTGATTACTCATTGCATTAAGTGAAGAAATTGTAAAGAGGGCACTTTGGAATCTGTCTTTAATGTTGGTAAAGATTGTGTGAGGAAAAGGTGTGCAGCTCAGCCTAACAGATTAATGCAAACCACAGGCCACAAGAGGCCTAGAGTACTATGGTAGATCAACACAAATCTCGCTACAGAGAAGGAGGTCAAAACCAAGGTTCCTGATATATTTTTGTATCCCCAGAGCTTGGAATAAGGTGCTTAATATATAACAGGCATCTAATAATTTAAACAATAAACGAGCAAGGGCAAGATGTCTGGCAAGTAAAAGGAGCATAATATTCTTTGCACATACTTAGTGGTTTCTAACTTTTTCCTGCAACTCACAGTGTATATCATGTTCTAGTATTCAGGTATATATCTCTGTACATGTATGCATACACAGTTTTTTTCATTTATAACTGAAACAAAAATATGAAATAATTCTTACAGGTATTACAATTTATAAAGAGATATTTTCTATTATTTTCCATCCTATTTTGTTTAAAAATTGTCATTGAGTGCATTACATTGGTGGTAAGATGCATTAATGGGTTATGACCTATAGCAGTGATGGCAAATCATTTTTAGAGATGAGTACCCAGACTGCAGTTCCAAACCCTCTTATTTTTGTGAAATGCCAACACTACAATTAAACCCAAATACTGAGATTTTAGTTAAGAAAAAAACTACTCATACATGAACATCTTTTGTCTTAAAAGAAAAACAAATAACACATGTACCATAGATTCTCCATCACTAACCTATAGTTTGAAAAATCCTAGTAGAGCTCAAAGCTTGTGCATAGGTTTTGGAGTTAAATCTGGGTTGAATTCTGGTTTTCCTAACTTGTGTCACCAATCTCCAGGTCCTTAACTGTACACTTGGTGTCCTATCCCACAGAATCTGTCATCTTTCTAACTCATAAATTACCATGTGCTTGCCTCTCTTCGTGGGTTCCCTATGACCCATGAGCTAGTCCTACCGCTTTGTCTTGGAATATTTGGTTCTGACCAACATGGCAGGCTGTGACCTTCTCCTCTTGCTTTGCTGGCCCTGCTCAAACCATGCAGGGCTTCTGGCATTAGCCATTATCTCATGTGCCATGTCTTCTCTGTGGCCCTTTGTCCATGTTCTTCCACTCACTTGATTAATTTCTACTTGTTCTGGAGGGAATAAAATCACTTCAAGAAGACTCCTTTGACAACCCAGGACCTTACCTGTCTGCTCCCATAGCAGCTCTGGCTCACCTCGACAGTATATCATCATTACCCATTTCAACTTATCAATTGCAAACATGGCAAAGAGCTCTTACTCTATTCTGTGCTGTTATTTTATGTAATAATTGAGCAAACTTCATACAACCCCTCTAAGCAGAATAAGAGGTATATATTCCAAGATTCAAGTCAGTTTTTAAACATTCAAGTCAATATTTAAATGACAACTTTAAGAAATCAGGGTAAGCCCTTGGCAAGAATTCCTTCGATACACCTACTCAGTACCAGGGGTTCGGATGGGGGGGTATTCTTGCAAATAGATGGTCACTAAGCATCAACTTTCCTTGTCTAGTTCTGCATACTAAAGGACAAGGTTGTCTACATTTGTCACCCCTGGAAGCTGACAAATTAGTCTGAGATAACTAAGCACAGTCCCAAGAGTAGTGCTCTCAGAACATGGAAAAAATAATGAGAACATCAGGTTTTAAAATGAGAGGGGGTGGAGGAGAGTAGAGTTAGTGGTATATCTGTTACTACTAGCATTTATCTGGTCATAGAGATTTTTTCATTAAGATATTGCTCATTATTGGTTAGAAGTCACTTAAAATTGATGGTAATATGCTCTACAAAAAGAAATCTGATTGCTTTGTTCAACTGATGAGTTAAATCTCTACGGAAATAGAATTTATCACTAGGATTCTCAAACTGAAAAATAGATCACTTTGGCTCTGTTGGTAGGAACTAAAAAATAGATCTCTAAGAAATTTACTATATTCATAGCTCAAGTGAGAAGTAAAAGATAAAATGTTATTAAACTAAAATAAAATTAATTCAGGAAGACTGTTGACAAATTACAACAGAAGAATGAGCTGCACATGACAAAGCTTTGCTTAGTGGAACTAATATTGTTTTTGATGAGGCAACATCTATTACACCACATTGCCCAAATAGCACAAGATATGCTAGATCCAGCTCTTTGCACTTGGTTACAGACCTTCTTGTTAACAAGGTTTTTTTTTATGTCCACCATTGCTCTTAGAATTTCCCCAAACAAATCTTTCGTGTGATCATGAAAATTAAGAATGAGTATACCCCAGGTACCTTTGTTAAGTGATACTAGACATTATTCAGATGAAACATTCTATCTGAGCTATCAAAGAGAGTCTACGTAATGAAGATAGCCTCCCAGAGGGTATTTGTAAGATTATATTTGACCAAAATGGCTCTGTACCATTAATCTATAACTTCTGCATTATTAAAGGGAAGTGAAATGAAAAAAAGGAGAGAAGTCATCTGGAAGTAATGTGTGTGTGGACAGCATACAACGAGTTCCTAAAAGCCCCTTGCAACTCCTTTGTCCTTGACTTTTTTGATACTCAGAGACCATCTATTTCCAAGAAAATCCATCCTGACCCCCAGTACTTATTAAGATTGTATGCTAGTCCTCAACATCTTCCTGTACAGTTTTTGTCAATGAGAGGATGTTGGGGCTTTCTGGGAAATCTTTTCAAAGACATGAACCTAACTAGAATATTTCACTGGCCATTTGCCCTCTGGTACTTCTTTCTCTCTGGAAAATGGGCACAAAATCTAGAGCTGCGGAAACCACTTGGAATTATGATCCAATAAGAGGGTGAAGGTCACCATTCAGGAAGGCAAGAAGAAAGATGAAAAGAGGCTATCTGTGGAGGGAGCCAGGGCCACCTGAATTCCACTATAGGAGTGATAACTACATCAGCTGAGTTTTCTCTTGTTTACAGCCACATAAGATTCGATTTGCCACACAGTTGTTATTGAGAAGTCTTCTGGGGTGCACAGAAATTGGGGATCCCATTCCTTAGACAATGGTTGAGACGAAATCCCAATCAAACAAACATTTAAATAATGTAGCAGAAAGATAATCTTAGTTTTGGTGACTAGCACAGGGACATCCAAGCTATGGTCTTAGGGATATCTGAATTATGGTTTTTAACACACAGCTCAGTTTGCATCCTTGACTTATGCAGATGATAAAAATGATATAATAGAATCTGATTTGACTTTAGCTTTATCTGCTTACTTTTCCATTTTTACTTTTTGTTTGTGCTGACTGCAACATACTAGGAGGAGTTGGGGCTAGAGATAGGAATGAACCATTCTCCATGTTACCATGAAACAGATGGAATATAACAGGTTCCCAAATGTATGACTTTAGGGGTTATAGTTCAATAACCTCAGTATAGAGACAATAATAAAATCTCCCCATGTAAAATCCAAAAACCTTCTTAAAGAGTTTTAGTTAGTGTTTACTGAGCCAGGCAGTAGCTAATTTCATTTAAGCCACAAACAATACATAGGACCTCGGCTATAAACTTATAGTGTGGATACTAGGGCTTAAAAATAATATTAATAAATTATTAAGAATAAATTAATACTCATAAATCAACAGCTCAGAAAGACTAATCTATAACAGCATGTTTCCAAAATTAAAATCATTCACAATTTTATGACTTCTGTTTATTATATTCCCCTATTTTGATTGAACAAATTATGCTGTGGTTATTTGTTCATGAAATAGTTTCAGCCACTAGGCTGAGTTCCTTAAAGGTCAGGATTGTTTCTAGACTTTTTTGTATGATCTATAATATGCAGCAGATTCTCAGTAGCTGTTTCCCACAAGTGCTAGTGAGTATATACTGGGGAGTCCAGGTCACTTAAATGGAGTTTTGTGTACTATTTGCCACTTTAATTTCATAGCTGCCATATATTGGTCAACAAGTATTTGATAAACATATTAAGAATTTAATATTATACAGGAGTGTAGAAATAATTATTTTGTATGATAAAGTCAAACCAGACATATTATTTATGGATAACTGGAAACGAGTAAGGTTCTCTCTGATTCCCTAAGAGCATGCAGTTCACTTTCTTATCATGGTTGCATGATGGCAAGTGAAGGGGTCCTCCCAAACACGCTGTGCTGCAGCATCAGTAAGACATCTGATAGGCCTCTCTGGTGCCCAGAGATGAACTGGAGAAAGCGGCCGAGATAATAGTAGACTGCATTAATAGTCAAGTGAGGATCCCAAAGAGTGCTGGTTAATGGAGGTCTCAAGAAATGAGTGGCAGGGATTTCATTTGCCATTGATCAGTGATCTTATCAATGACATAGATGAGCATAGTGATTAAATATGTGAATGATATAACCTAGTAAGTGTAGCTAATACTGTATATGGGAGGACAAAAATCAATACTTCAAAAAAATCTTTATTGGGCACAACAGGTTAAATCTAACAAGTAAATATTTAACTTGGATAAAGAGAATATTCTATGTTTAAAAAGTTCATTGCACAAGTATGGGATTTTATAGAATATTTTGGGGAATCTGGCATGGTAACAAGTGGAAAATAAGGTTTAGTTGAGAAGTACATATAAACTAATAGCAACAACTGCTGTAAAAGCTTAGGTGACATTAATAAGTATAAAAAATTAAGATTAGATACAAAAATCCTTGACTCCTGACCATATTTGAACTTCAGCATCCACTTATGAATAGTGTGCTTAACTTAGCCTGAAACTCAATAGATGCATCTACACTCAGAAAATGGCTACCAAGAGTGCTAAATAAGGAACTAAAACCATGAGGTAGATTATATTGAAGAAATGACTACACAGCTACTCTTTCTTCATCTTTGTTAAGGCCAGCTCTGAGCACACAGAGTGGCAATGTTTGTTAGTCTGGTAAACAATTGTTCAAAAATGCAGGCAGAGGGCCACTGGCTGTTGATGCAATTTTGCCTTCTGTGTCAGGATGGGGTTGCTCCAGGGTCCACAGTAAATCCTGCATAGAGATAGCATTTCAGCAGATACAAAGTGGGCATTTCTGTATCATTTATAGTGATCTCAGAATAGAAAAGGAACCTCCTGAATTCTTGTCACTGGGAGTATACTGGGGTTGTGTGTCATCTCTCAGGGAATTTTGTGCAGAATTTGCTTCTGATGAGTGGCATGTGAGGCTTGATCACACCATGGAAAGTTCCATTAAACATCTAAGACTCATCAAACCATTCCCTTATATGATCCAAAAATACTTATGGGGAACCAACTTCGCTAGGAAGTGATGATGGTGAGCCAAAGCAGATGAGGTGCCCGCCCCGTGGAACCTGGTATTGAGGCCAGCAGTCTCCAGAGCAAGCTGTGTGCACCCTATCCGTGGGTACGGGGGGACTATTGTAAGCTCTGCTTATGTTGTGATTTTTATAATTCTCATTCTTTTATTAATTTCTGTATTTCATATATATTTAAAATATAAGTATTATAGAGGCAAGTAAATGTTATTGAAAAATAAATACACATATTTTAAGCATTTTGGGGGAAGGGGGTTACCAGGAATTGAACTTAGGATCTCACCTTTGCCAGGCTGACACTTCCCCACTGAACTAAATGCCTAGAGCTGAAAGATTTTTCCTTAAGGGATGTGTGACCAAACATTTAGTAACTTCTAGTAAAGAATGCCAAATCATCACAAAAATTAATGGAAAACCACAATTGCATTAAGTTACACGCACACCTTGTAGTCCCATTTGGGACTATGCTGTCCTTATCCAACACACATCTTTTATGTCCTGATACCACAGGAGCCCCTCATGCAGGAGTGGCCAGAGAGAACACCACATTATCACCCTCTATAGCTGTCAGGCCTAGGGAAAAGGACTGAACCCAGGAGCACCGTGAAAATCCAGTTGTGTGTCTCTGCCATGGTGGTGTTAGGGAATATTTGGGGTTTCTATCTTTTGTTTTTTGTTTTTTTTTGCGGAGCCGGGGATTGAACTCCGACCCTTGCGCTTGCCAGGGAAGCACTTATTCTACTGAGCCATCTCCCTGGCCCTATCTTTTGTTTTTTTAACTACTATCATTTACACATGAATCCTTTCTAAACCGTGTTTTCTGCCTTAGAAGGGCTGGGGGAGGATTAGGGTCAACTCTCCTGCAGCAAGGATGTAAGACCTAGGAGCTGTCTCTAAAAGGAAGCTGCTGCAGACACACAACTAGGAAGTATTCCTGTGTGAGAAACAGCAACGTGGACAGAGAGGGTATGTGCTATGTAAGATGCCACAGGCCAAAACAAAAGCAAGCTGGTAAATTTCATTTAATGATCACAGTGTGCAAGGCCATCATTACAGCCTTCCTTTAAACAAAGCAGCAGGTGAAGACAAGCTGCCATCAAGTAGTGTGTGGGATTCCAGGGCTGGGCCTTGTCTAAGACCCTCAGTGTCCTTTCCACACTTCAATTAAGCCTTGATGCTCTTGGGTGGGATAAACCCGTCTCCAAGCTTGGTGTCTGGTTGAGGCTCTGTCATGGGTCTTCTGTTCAGCTCCCGGGACTTCCCATTTCATCTCTCTTCCCAGTCACCCCTCTCACTTGGGTTTGTTTTATTAAAGCTGCTTCAGGTTCCTCTGAACAGCATGCTTTGTCTCACTTCAGCTGTCACCCATGCTGCCCTGCTGTTAGCCAGCAGCTCGTCCTAGCACTTAGCTAGTACTAAGCCTACAAGGGCCCTTCACACTGTGTTCTCAGTGCATGTGTAAGTCTCTAACCTCCAAAAGACTGCACAGCTCACAATGGGGAGAATGTACCCGTCTCTCTGGCTTGGGTCCCTGATGAACTCAGTACTGAACTGTGGTCCAGACCCTTGTTGAATTGCCTGCACAGAGATGAGAGATGGAATCCTGGAAAGGTTATTATAATTATTTATTATTATTATTATTATTATTATTATTATTATTATTATTTAATGCCATGCTGTAGTCATCAGGAAGAGAACTGGACTCTGTTTGTCTCTGCAAAAACCATGATTTAAGTTGGGAGCCCAATGCTGCTGTCCCATCTCACAATTTTCCCACCACATCTTATCAATGCTTACTAATCTTTCCAGAGCCATTTCCAATATCACCTTCTTTTTCAGGCCTTTCTTGACTGGCCTGTGAAGAGTTAGGAAAGAAAAGCTTGCTTTCTTCTATTAATACTGCAGTAATCCTCTTTCACACGTGGTGTTCCCCTTTCCACTAGAATATGACTTCCTTTACACTAAGACCATCTCATGACCATCTTCTTATATTCCCAGAACTTTCAAAAGTCACAAGAACACATAAGGTTCCAAATAAATGCTTACTGCATGAGTGAAAGACTGAACAAATGGATAGGTAAATGATGGTTCCTTTCATTGTAAATAAAGTAGGTTTAGAACTACCACTGCCTGGTCACTGTTGGGGTAATGCCAAAGGAACTCTTCCTAAATACATTGGACACAGAATTTTATTAATAAAGGTGTTCCTAATGGTAATAATATTAATGACTATAATAGCTAACTATCAAATGCTTACCAGGTGCCAAGACAAAAATTGTCAGCTTTAAGACTTTAAGAACAAAGAACAGAGCAGACTTTTAAAAATAGTTGAAGAGCAGAATTAAGATAATTCTTATAGTCAGTCTTTGATCAGCTGTCCAAAAATATGACAACAGCCTAAAACTCCACTGAAAGCAGCTTTAGATCATTTATTAACACAGCAGGGGGTAGATACGGTGTCAATGCCAAAAGTAAGAACTCACTACTCACACAGATATAACTTATTTTTTATTGATGGTCATTTTATAGTTCCTGGACTTAAGGTTATCTTTAGGAATTTTTTTTTTCTCAAATCTACCTGTGAAAATTAGCATAGAACAGCTTACCTTATATAGAGTTTTAAAGAATAATTTTAAAGACCCAGTTAGGAAAAACAAGTTTTAAAAGACAAAAACTAGGCATGTGAAGAATTGTGTGATTTTTTTAGAAATATTAAATGCAAATTAGTATATTGGGTATAAGAAAGACATAATAAGAGCAACTGGTCCTGTTGTTTAGTCCAAAATTCTTCATATATGCCTGACTTGAGAACTTTTCATAGAGTGCTTTGCTTTTATTCTGTGGAATTAATGTTGGGAACTACTACCTTGGGAGGGCCCAAGTTCCTCTGTGTTTGGATTCTAGGGACATAGCTATGCAACAGGGGCTGCTATGAAGACCTATCTGATTTAGGGAAAGGAAGATTAACTATGCTTTATGCTAGAATAGACTCATGTGTGGTGCTATTATTTACATGATAAAATCCAACCTTATATAAAGGCTAGGGAGAAAAAAGCCAAGTCCTAATCAATCCTTGGAATTAGCAGTTTAGTTATTATGGCTATAGCACACAGTCATAGGAATTTATATTTTCATTTTGTCCCAAAGAAAAACTTGACCATCTTTCTTTAATATCATCAACTGGGAAGCTTGACAGTAAGGATTAAAAATTGCTCCTTCCTTCTCACTTGGTTATTGGAAAGGCTCTGAAAGGTAATCAGTCTTGTGAAGCTACACTTTACAGTCTGCATAAAAATGCCATGATTTCCCTTCCTCTCCCCAACCTAATTGAAAGTGCATAATATCACCCAGCTGGGGAAATGTAAACGGTAAACATATGCAATATATCATGCTATCACACCAAAGCTGGTTACTAATAGGAAAGGGTGGTTTTCAGATCCCTAAGAAATCTGGAAAACTTGTCTTTTTTCCCATCTAGAATTTACACAAGCCAACTCCACCCTCCAGTCTTCAAACTGCAGTCAGATTATAGTGAGACTAGTCAGTCCCCCTTGCATATGAATTCCAAGGGTCACCTAACAATGCATAGTGACCACAACTCTTTAGATCATTCTTTCAAGACATCCGGCACTTTCATTTTGTCAGGAGGTGGGGTTGGAATGATCTTGTTCCCTACCTACTTCAGTTGTATTGACAGATGGTCCCATTATATCTTTCTTTAGTTGCTAAACCTAAAGATCTGTGGCCTTGTCAACTCCTATATTTCTCTATTTCATCAAACTCCTATTGCCAGGATTATCTCCTTTTCTACCACTGATCATCTACGAATATAAGGTCACACTGTTTTCAAGCAACAAACCTCAATCTTACCTTACAAACTTCCCTGTACTTCTGGAGCTATCTATAATTCCACTTCAATCACACCTGCTCAGAAGTCATCATTTCCTCTTCCCTGACTTCTCTCACCTCTAAGTGTCATGCCATCTTCTTAAACAAGTCTTATGTAATAGGGCTCCTAGGAGGAAGGACAATATTCCCTCACAGTTCTCACCATTCGTTCTCTGTCACAATTTTCCTGCAAAAATTGCTCCCTACTGCAACATGAACACTACCACTACTATTCATTCATGCCACCTTATAACTGGCTATTGTTTTATTTTTGATGGCTCATACCTTCCGGGTAGGTCAAAGTAGCACACTTATCTAGGGCACCATGTCATTTCAGCTTTAATAGATTGAAGGATATATTTTTATCTGCTTCAGCAGTAGAGATGATTTGAAATTTACTGAATTAAAACTACATTCATCTTTCACTAAGTTTTATTACCTGTCAACTGGAGCTGGCGGATGATATGACTTGTTGACCTTGGCGTAGAGACCCTCTAAGTGGTCTCTCTCTGGAGACAGTGGACGGCCATCCCTAGGGTAACCAAATGGTGCAGTCCGAGGAGGAGATGGAGATCTAAAGACATTTGCTGATGCACATGGTTCCCGAAAGTGGTTCACTCTGGCATAATTGGGGTCTGCTTCATCATCATCCATATCATGCATTGATCCAATTGTTCCAGTTGCATAGTCGAGAAGCCCTCTTGCTTGCTTTTCTCTTAGCTCTTGATGTTTTGCTCCAATCCTGAAAAATGTAGAAGAGGTAGCAGAGTAACATGAGTTTTATATGCTAACGCGATGAAATACTCACCTGGGTCTGTTCACTCTTGCTAGTCACTTAGCTGCCACTTTCCTACTTTCTCAAGACCTTGTCATGTAGTAATGTCAACAGCATATGAGGAGCTGGAGAGATGGCTCAGTAGAATGAGTACTTGCCTGGCAAGTGCAAGGACCTGAGTTCAACTCCCGGTTCCGCCAAAAGAACCAAACTAAACCAAAACAAACAAACAAACAAACAAACAAACAAACAAAAAACAGCATGTGAGGATTAATTTTATATCTCTGATCTTTATTGATTCTGGGGTCTTTATATTTGGATAGTGAAGCCATAGATATTTTGATCTCGTGCTTACTAATAATGGGCTGATAACAGTCTTTCTCTGTAAATATGAGGTATTTGTGGTAACAGTGCACCTCTGGCTGGATATGATGGAAGGCGTTCTTGGGACAGGGATGTGTGGTAAAGGATCTGTCATAATCTCATACTTTTTCTATCACTTCATTATTTAGTGTTCTGGAGTTCCAGCACATTCTTCTAAAGCTAAGAGTTTGCAAAAATTGATTTAAATATGAAAAAGAAATGCAGAGCCTGGTGACTAAAAAGTAATGGGATCAGGGGTAATTTATAAGTTTTTTGGTTACCCAAATGTGGATCATTGTGTCTCATTATATAGAGGATAGGGACGGAATAAAATAATGAAAAAATGAATAGGCTTCTGACAGAGATCAATTGGCACATATAAGTAAATTAAACACCATTACTGGCAGAACTCTATCGGTCCAAAGCCTTAAGTGATATTACAAAATGCTACTTCTAATCAGGGCCACTGGATAGATTACAGAGAGTGAAGCAGAAAAATATATGGAAGTGGATTCCAAATCTATGAGTATTTGGAGAATTTGACATTTAATGTATGAAGTGTTAGATCAGCTGTCTTCAATTCCCATTTGGTGCCAAACTGGAAAGATCACAGTGACATCCTGTTGGGACAATGGCACACCTTCGGTGGGAGGAGGTCGTCGGCTCTAATTAAGAGTTTAACCATCCATTGCTGGGCCAAATGGTGCTGTGAGATGCAACATGGAAGCATAAGGCGATGCTGACTCAGTGCTAGAGAAAGATGTTCAAGAAAGGAGGGGAACTCAGGCATGATGAAAAGGCTGTGGCTGGAAGGGAAAGATCTGTGTGTGCCTGGAGAGAAAGGGAGAGGGCCTGGATGAGTTACAAAACAAAAACCAAAACTTGAAACTGTGTAGCAACCTTTCCTCTTCAAAGAAAAACAGGTGTTTTTGGACATGGCAGCTAGTTTTATTTTACAAAACATCAAACCCTTTGTAAAAATCTTTAGAAGCCATGAGTTTTCAATGTATTTCTTCTTTTGGTAGGACAGCTTTTTTTTTGTTTCTATTTTTCATATTTTCGAGTAGAAAGGACAAGAAAAGAAATCAAACAGGGGAGAGAAAAAGCAACAAAACAAACAATAAAAAGGCACAGGATTTTTAAAAAAGAGCCAGCATCTATCTTTAAGTCTCAACAGATGAAAATAAATGCCAGGAAATATTACTGTGTATCTTTTTTGACGAGGCCAAACCATGTACCTCACATACAAGTAATTAGAAGAATTTGTATTTTTACATAAGGCAGCTTGAATCTCGAAGGGATTTTGAATTAAGATGAAAGGAAGATTACACAGTAGGGCACCCGTTAAGGGCCTTGCCTGTCCTCCTTCAATGCATGTTAGTCCTAGATTCATGGATGTTTGTTTTGAATAATTTTCACTAAAAAAGATAACCTGATCCATTCTGCAAGAAAACAATCTTCCTAGGGATGGTATACACTTGATTATCAGAGAACGCTTGCTGCACTGTGATGATAGGGATGGATTTCCATTGCAAATAGAGCAAAAGACATCAATAAAGTTAGGGGGTAGGATTCTGTGGCTCCTTTCCTTCCTAAGTGGGATGCCTTCGAGGGAAATCGGTCAGCAGAAAGATGAATAGCTCATGGAGGCCGCATAGGGCTTTGCTTGTGCATTAGAGGAAGAGGAAAATACCAAGCTTGATTTTCTAAAATCATAAAAATAGATCACTAGAACGTGTGGCCCTTATTTTGTCCTTCTGTTTCTCAGAGGTTTTCTTATTAATTAAGCATGCTGAGTACATAGAGATTCTCAGATGAAAAGTCCTCCGTGGAGGCAATGCAGCACTTTATTTTGTATTTTTCCCTTTCTAAAACAAAACCAAATTCCTCCCTGATCTTCTCTGTACCACTGGATGTGGCACTAATTTCATATTAATCACTCGGTAGGTAAGGCAGTAATTTCTCTGAACCATCATCATTATGCTGTACATCAGGGTTCCTCCACATGGGGGAGGACAAGGACTCTCTGAGGAGGAGTGTGTGGAGCACAAGACATTGTCTCACAACACAAGTGTCAAAAAAATTATTTTGTTTTTGCACCTCTGACCACCCCTCCCCAATTTCCTATGAAAATTCTGATTGTTTCTAGTTATTTCAGCATGCATGTCTTCTTACAAACTCTTAAAATAATCTATTTTTAAAAAATGATCTTGATACCATTCAAATTTATGGAGCCATAATACTGGTTTCCCCATTGTCCTGAGCACACTGCTTTTGAATTATTTACATTACCTGTTTCTCTTTTTCTATGGAAACACTGTTCCCCCCCATCTAATGCTGTTTAGAATGTGCTTTCTTATTTCTGCTTCACTAGCCATAGTCTAGTGTTCAGAATTTTACACTGTCCAGACCTGTACTGTCCAATACGGTGGTCAGTAGCAGTGTATGGCTCTAAAAATATGTTTGAATTTATTAAAATCAGATTCCAGCACTGCAGAAAAGTTTGCTGGACTATGCTAATCTGCGTCATTCTAAGAGTTTTTGGTATGCCTCCTCATCCTAGTGAGGTACCTAGGTTGCCACAATAATATTATTTAAGAAATTCTTCCATTCTGTCTTAGTCAGATTAAGGGCCTTTAATGGCTGTTTAGACTAATGATTGAGTAGGATTATTTTCTTTCTCTTCCTAGAAGTCCAAGCAAACAACTGCAAAACTGAGAAGGCTGGATAAGAAAACAATGGCCGCAATTTCCCACTTTTCAATGAAATTGAAACTCAGCCCAAAATTACAAACCACAAGTGGATGTATGTTTATGTCTCTAGCAGGGTATATCTTTTCTTGAAATATTAGGGATGTTGTTCAAAGGGGCATAAATAGCAAACTTTCCTTAGGAAGAGAGGATGTATAGATAGGAATAGGGCCTTGGAATTGTGGGCAAATCTTAGTGAGGATTCAGCTGCAGAACGGGGAGACGCAGGGCTAGGAGCCCTCTGTCTTCCTAGCAGTCCTTATCCTAAAGAAACTTCCTGGGGGTGAGATGACCTAAGGGAGGACCAACCTACCATGTGTCTGAAAGCCAGAGGAGCCAAAACATGCCCTAACTCATGAAAACGAAGCCAGTCCTCTAGAAGACTTCACTAAGAGGGGGGGGGCTGATATTTTTATAGGGTATTCTGCTCCTTCAAAGTCAAAATACACAGGGAACAAACTCCTAGCGCAGTGAATGGAGCAAATTTAGAAAGACGATTATTTTGAAAAATTATATAGAACTGAGGTTACCAGTGACCATAGGCCACTACATATATATCATCTAACAAAATAGTTTAGTATGGTTTTCTTTTCTTTACAATTCAAATATTGTAGAACACAAAATTAATTTAATAGGTCATTTATAATTAAATACAATAAAGAGAAAATATTAGAGATTATTGCATGCTGTAAGTGTAAGGACTGTGTCTTGGAAATGAAAAATAAAGTCATCTAAAATTCAGGCGAATTCAAGTTGGCTTGAAACATGAATAAAGGCAAACTAACAATATTCGCAAACACTTAAAAACACGAATGAAATATTATACTTGTTAACTCATCTTGAAAAACTAATAATAAAAAGCAGCCAACCAAGAACTGAGTCAAAATGAAAAATTTAACCTGATTCCCCTGCTCTGGATGTCCTGCAAAATTGATTTGTTGAAACTTAATCCCTATTATGGTGGTATTAAGAGATGGGGCTTGTTGGAAAGTGATTTTGGACTTCCAGCCTTCAGAACTGTGAGAAAAAAAATTTTCGGGTCTTATAAATTGGCAACCCATTCAGGTTCCCTTCTGCCCCTCTTTCATACAGAAGCTTTTTTTCCTCAATAAATATTCTGCTCTTAAAAAATTGGTCAGATTTTAGTAACTTATTATAGAATCAAAAATGAACTAAGCCAATGATCAATCTTAGCATGATAATATAGTCATTTATTTATAAAGATAAAGCTGAACATGGTGGAAACAATAATTACATAAAAATGTAAGTATTGTGTATTTTGAACAGCATAAAAATAAAATCAGTAGTGAAAATCAGAAACCAATAAAGAGAAGATTTAATAGATAAGAATACCACTAATCTGTTTATTTCCCTATCTTTCAGAGCAGGTATCAATAGTTAAGAGTTTAAAGTTGATAAACTACAAAATAGAGGTTTGAGTATAGTAAATATAATTACAAGAAACTACTGAAAAAAATCATTAGCAGGAGAGAAATACACAGAACAAATTCAGCTTATGTAAAAGAAAATAGAAAACAGAGGAAGTAGTACAAAAGAAAATCACAAAATAAGATCAAAGTTATAACAATACTAAATGAGATTATTTTCCCTATAACTACAGATTATAATACAGATATAGACAGATATAATGCAAAAGGAAAACATAATGAATTCTATTATAATAGCCAAAAACTGAACAGTTCAATTGAATATTAATAGTGAACTATGAAATAGGTATTTTGCACTTATAAAAAAGAGTTATAGTATTCCTATTTTAAAGGAGATAATACATTTTATAGGTATATGTGATATTTATAAATTGTATGAAGAAGGGCCAGCCAGATAGCTCAGTGGACAAAAGCGCCTGCTTAGGCAAAGCTCAGGGACTGGGGTTCGATCCTCAGCACCACATGTCATACTGGCCCTGCTTCTGGGGTGCGCTGAGACTGTGATGGGGACTATGCATGGTGGCGTGCACCTGTAATCCCAGTGCTTGGGAGGCTGAACACAGGAGAATCACTACGAGTCCGATCTGTGCAGTGAGACCCTATAGACCTTGTACTAAATACATTTTTAAAAAAGTATTCTATAAATTGTATGAAGATATTCTTGAATAAACAGAAAATTCTGGAACCACATAGTCGTTGCCTCTATAGAGAGTCGAACTGGACATAGGTGTCTACCTTGCCACTCCTTGAATTTTGTGAAGAAAATTCATGTTAAAGAAAACAAAATATTTTTAAATATGAAAAAGTTTCTGACCAATGTAAGTATAATGAATCAATCTTTAATCCCTGTCTCCCAAGCCTGATTGTCCTAACTACACCATCAACTTGGTTGTGACAATTTCCTTTGAATTATCTTCTATATAGAACTTAGGTTTGGTTCCCTCAGATCAACTGCTTTCACTAAAAACCCATTCTGCAGGGGGCCGGGGAGATGGCTCTGTGGAATAAGTGCTTCTCTGGCAAGCACAAGGACCAGAGTTCAATCCCCGGTTCCTCAAAAACAAAACAAAACAAAATAAAAACCATTCTGCAGCATTTGAATGCTCTTCTGAATTTTCTCCTACATGACATATACAGCATTCATGGGTAGCTCCACACTGCCCTTAAAATTCCATCTCCTCTTCAATTAGATACTCAGTAAAGGCTCTAAAGTTAAATATTACATATTATAGTTATATATTTTCCTGATCCATGAATTTATTATGTTTAAATTGCTGCATCTTTGTTTCATTTTATAATAAAAGGTTAAACTAACAAAGAAAAGATATAATAGGATCTACCGAAGCAAAAGTTTTGAGTATTGGGCACATTTGTATTGTACAGACTTTATAGAACTTTGCCAGTAGCTTTTACTAAATCTGTTCTGTTTGAAGAGATGTTGCAGATGAGTAACTCGAAACATACTGTTCCACCATGTCACTGCTATACCCCAGCATCGAAAGTAAATCTTGCAAGTCCCGACTAGTCATTAGCTGTGCCCCTCCCTCTAGTCATTAGTTGTGCCCCTCCCTCTAGAGGGAGAAACTGTCTCACATGTTGGAACAAAGTTTCCAAAACAAAACAAAATACATTTTATTGATTCATCCTAGACAGTCTGATTCTACAACTAGACTACTCAATCCTTAGGTTTCTTTCTGCTAATTTTTGGTTGACATTGATTTATTGAGTATTTATTGATATCATACAATATATTAGAAAGGAAAAAAATACTGAGTATCTGGCTGACTGTGATTATGATCATGGAAACAGGTGTTGCATGTCTGGTAGCTGAGGGTCACTCTACGCAGGGACTTTGAGGATGTACTACACAGGTAGCACCCCAAGAGCTTCACTTGGAAGGAAGAGTTAGCCTTGCTTGGACTTGTGGAGTGGTGTGAGGCCCTGGGAGAGGGACCCGGGTGAATGGGTGTGGATTTGCAATGTTTCCCTAATGCTGGGACAGAAATGCTACATGGTGGAAACAGACCGGTTTCAGTTATCCACTGAGAGCTCTTCTACAAAAGGAATCATGTAGTACAAGATATTCGCAGGTTCATGTCACAGAAGTGTGTCTCATATTCAAAATTTTTTGTAAAGTAAATTATACATTTGTTATTTGTTAGTCTTACCTTTGACTACGAGATAAAACAAAGATTCCAAGATAGGTACAGATCAAAACCATGCACTAAAGAACTGTTATGAAACAAAATATGTTTGTTCAGTATCACTGTGGACAAGAAAGAGGCCTCCGGCACATGCATTCCTTTTCTGTGTCCACAATGAACTATTCAGGATGCTCTAACTTCCTAGAGAGAAGAGGTTAATTGAGCTCACAGCTTTGGATGTTCGAAGTCCATAGAGCATAGCACAGATTCAGATAAGGGCGTTCCCAGCTGTACCTCAGCAGAGCTGTGGTAACAGTGGGACTGCAGGGCCGAGGGAGGCCGCTTCTTGAAATAGAAAGCAGGAAAGGCTGGGCCTCATGACTGCCTCTGAGGGCCTGACTCTGATCAGCACAAGGACCTCCCTGTAGGAGTGCCTTGTAGAGGTCGCACCTCACAGCAACACCACACTGAAGACCCAGCTCCAGCATGGAAACCTCCAGCAGACACTCTTAAACGGTGTCTCAACCGTGCTCCTCCTCATGCAGCCTCATCTCTCCTTATTTCTCCTTTCTTCTATATTAGGAATCTTGCTTAAGAAACATTTAACACTACCACTAGTGTCCTGTGATTACAACTTGATCTTCTCTTTCATATGTGTCTCTGTGCACAGTTATGGAATTATAATACTACAATACTAAAACCACCTAGAAAATGATCATTGGGAGTTAACATTTTCTATGTTTTTGTTCCTCATCTCCATAGCTGTAGTTGTACTATACCTGCACTGTTAAAGCCCAGAGCTGCTACACACTGTACAGAAGCCCAATTCTCATTTAATATTAGCTCTACAAGCAACTATTCACAGAAAAGTAAACATTTTAATAAGAACTAATAGTTCTCTGTCTTGAATATGCAGTCATTTACCGCATTCCTCAGGACTAAGTCACAGGGTTGACTCTTCTCAGGTTCATTAAAATATGCCTTTTATATTTTAAAGCTAGTTCTGCTGGACATAAAATTAGTGGTTCACTCATTTCCTGAAGAATTTTAAATGCATGACTCCATTTGATTATGACAGTGCTGCTACTGAAAGTCTGGATGAAAATTAAGTTTATTTCCCTTATAAGTTACATATAAGCAACTTGCTATTTTTGCTTATCTGCTCACATGATTTTATTTATTTCCTTTAAAGGCCTAATAATCTCACTAGAAAGGTCATTCTGAGTTGATAGTTCTTTCAATACATACTTTTAAGTATAATTTTTATGTCAGATATATTTTTATAAGCTAGTTTTTATTATTACTGTTGTATGATTTAAACTGACTATCAAACAGGCATTTCTACATACAAATGGAAATAAATTAGATAATTAAATTTTTAAAAACACCATTTAAAACAGCTTCATATGGGTACAATGTCAATCTATCCAAATGAATCTTATATAGATTAAATGTTGTACTAATCAAAATTGGCACAGGCTTATTTTCTAAAACTTAAAAATATGATTTTAAAGTTTATTTGGGAAGTTAAAGGATGAAGAATAGCCAAAATAATTTTTTTTAAATGAGGTTGGAATTGGAAGACTTCCTCTCCTGCTTCCCAAATTCCCATAAAGCTTCAGACAAACACAGCAGTGGAAGTGCAGGTAGAGGCCAGGAATACAGCCACATGCATTTGTGAAAAGATTTACCACAATGGGCCCCAAGCAACTGAATGAAAGAATAAGTGGGGCTGAAAACCGAGTATCTGTAAGGAAACAATCTTGGCTCCTACATCAGACCATAACAAAATCAATTCAGGATGGGAAATAGATGTGAACATAAAGGCTGAAACAATAAGCTATTAAAATAAAATAAAGGGCAATATCTTCACAACCTTGGGGCAGGCAAATATTGCTTGGAGAGGACAGAGGAAACATGAACTATAAAAACTGGTACATTGGGCTTTACCAAACTTATGACCTTCTCATGGAAAAGAACAAGGAAGATGATAGGCAAATGAGAGCAAGAATTTGCAACAGACTTCTTTAGCAAGGATTTGAATAAAACATATAAACATACTTGTAAGTACAATTGACCTGGCCAGGCTTAGTGCTTGAACAGTACAAAAGACTTAAACAGATGTTTAACAAAAAAGAGATCCAGATATGCCTACTGAGAAAATAAGAAAATGCACAACCGCACAGATCATCAGGGAAAGCTAATCCACAATGAAATGTCCTCACCAAAGCAAAAGATGATACTACCAAATGTTGAAAAGGATGTGCAGCATCCAGCACTTCACACACCTGGTGAAGCACAAATGGTGTAATCCCATAGGGAAATGGTCCATGAACTCTTTCAAAATTAGAAGCATACACTTGCTATGTCCTAACCAATCACCTTTCAGGTACGTATAAGGAAAATGGTGATGGCTGTCTACAAAAATACTTGAGGAATATTTTGCATCAGCTTTATTCACTATGCCAAAAAATCTGAAATACAAGGGGTAACTGAAAAGAATGACAATTTTTTTAATTTTATAAATTATTATAAAAGTACATTGTCATTAAACCTCTTAAAAATACCTCTCTCCACACACACACATATTCCATGGTTCGTCCCACTTTCTGAAGATGTTCTGGAAGTCCTGTTTCATGGGTGTCTTTTGAGGTGTGACTAAAAAGATAGTTACTGCTACTGCTGGTGTCATCCAGCAGAAAGACAGGTTTTAAAAACATCATGATATGTCCTCATCCACCTTATTCACATGATCTGTACTGTGTCACTTCCTCTTCTCCAAAGTCAAAATGACCATGAAGGTAGAAGTTTTTGAATTGATTCAGGACATCAAAGAAGCCACAACAGCACAACTAAAGGCCCTCATAAAATAAAGACTTTACAGTGTGCCTAAGACATGGAGAGAAAACATTCTCTCAGGCTTTCCCAGAGAGCACATTGGCCAAGCAATGGCCGTGACTCATCCACATGGCTGACACTGACAAAGGTTCTACAATCTGAGGTACAGGATCTCAGGATAAATTCTGAGGGGATTTCACTGACCTTCTCAGACCCAAAAGCTACAACTCTTGTTGCATAGGTCCTCTTTACCTTGGTCTTAACCATCCAGCAGAAAAGTATAAAAAGAAAATATAAGAAGTAAAGCCATGCTGTTATGTTGAGCTGTAGAGGACTCAGGTCAACAATTTCTGACATTGCCAGTGAAGTGGAAGACCCAATACTTTTATGGACTACTGAACTCTTTTAGATTATTTTGCTGAGTTAACACACCTATAATATTCAAATAATGGAACTAAACAAAAAAAGGGGATACAGATGAATGTCCATTTTGTATCTGTGTATTCAAAATGGTTAGGATAGATATATAGTTACATTCTCTTAATGAATAGAGGGATTTGTTCTAATGGTGTTTGTAAATAGGATATCATGTCCACATCTTGTATAGCAATTAACCACTAGGAAGAATGTATGCAATGTGTTAATTGAAACTGTGCTACCAACTTGGTTTGAAACTGTCTCCTTGCTATTTGTTTCTCAATAAAATTATGGGAAAAAATAAAAAAGCATACAGTTAGCCAACAGCAATCAAGTAATAGTTACTATCAAATATAAAGAGCAGTCTTCATGGATTTTTGCAAAACTCTGACAGTAGAGATGCTCTCTACTGATAGTTGCAAAACTACCCTACAACCTACAGAATGTTTTAAGTGAGTCAGCCTATGCTTTTATGAAGTCTCTTTAACAAAAATAAAGGACTTATGGAACTGCTTCAGAAAATAGCAAGAACAATGGGTTAAATGTGTTTGAAAGAAGGGTATTATGTCTTGTATCTAGATGTTGCCCCAGAAGTCTTATGTGTGCATAGGTGGTGCTCTGGGGATGCAGTGGATCTAGTGTGCGTGAATACAGATTGAGAATGTGTGATGGCTAAATGAGCCCAGTGATTGTTTTAGCATCGGTCTGGGTATAGATAGAGGGAAGGCCCAGTCCGGGCATGGGTGGCAGCTACCAACAGGCTAATAGCCTGAGTGGAATAAAAGGGAACGGGTGGCTTGCCACTTTCCATCTCCTCTTTGCCTTGCCATGTATGCTTTCTCCTCCTCCATGCTGCCCTGTCTTGTAGTCAGCTGACTATGGACTGAAACCGCTACTTATGGTGACCTAAAACTAACCTTTCCTCCTTTAATTTGTGAGTGTCAGGTATTTTGCTCTAGAAACAAAAAGAGACAAAGATGGAGGGGAAGTTCTCTGAGGGTGATTAGTAGCAATGTTTCTTTTACCATAACACAATTATGAAACATTTAATACTTTTTTTAAAATCATACTTTGTATCTCAGAGGTCCAACAATAGGAGAAGGGGTAACCAAACTATGATCTATTTATACAACTGAACATAAATCAGCAACAAGGAATAAATTCCTGAAATATCCAGTAACTGGGATGAATCTGGACGTTATCATGCTTAGGAAGACAATCAGATGTAAAGAAGAGTTACTACGTAATTCCATTTATGAGATGTTCTAGATCAGGTCAAGCAATTCTGTGATAATAGAAATCAGATGAACTTTTTCACTGAATAGGGAATACACTGACTCAGAAAGGGCAGGAGGAAACATTAGCAAGTGATAGAAATGTTTTCTAGCTTACATACACTTACCAAAAAGAATAGAGAATATTTTACTCTTCACTTAAGATCTGAACATTTAAAAAAAAAAGATCTGAACATTTCACTAAGTATAAATTATCTCAATTTAAAAAGAATTTTAACCGCAGAAAGAATATAAAAAGAAAAATTGCCAATTATATCGTTTATATCCTTTAAAATCTGTGTGGTAAAAATATATCAAAATGAGTCAATTCTAAATTTATTTAGATATAGTACTTACTTCAAATACATTATCTAAAAATAGTTACCATAAATTGATAGACCATGTGTAATTGCTAAAAGAATATTTAAATTGTTTATAAGAGCATATCTTTTCTCAAGAAATGTCAATACTTTCAAAGTAAAAATTTGAAGCCCAGCTGATGTTGATAAATGCAAATCATTCTGATTGATCCATAAATATCTCCTGTAAAGAACTAACAACTTTTTAAAAACATCTCTTACAAAATTTTATATTCATAAGTCAACAAATACTGAGTACCTACATGTTGCTGGATATTCTCGTTTGTGGCTGAAGCTAGGAGTAATTATAATTATAATGTATAATCCTGATCTTGCAGAATTTCAATTCTAATAGGACAGGAGGAGATAGAAAATTTAGAACTATGTTTTAGTAAGTAGTACAGAATAAAATGAAACAAGAAAAACTAGTAGGTGTTGGGGATTGCACTTTTAAGTATGTAGAAAGGAAAGGTCTCGCTAAGAATATTAAATGAAAGGCTTGAAGAACATAGGACTTAAATCTCATGATAACTTGTAAAAAGGCATTCCAGGCCTGGAGACAGCAGGTACAAAGGTTGTTAGGAGGGCAAGTGCCAACAGCAGCAGGCAGGGCGGTGTGAGGGAGGAGGAACTGGAGGCCAGGGTGGAATGCAGACCTGCATCGTGCCAGCTCTTGGGGTCCACCACATCATTCTGGCTTTTGGTGGCAGTGAGAAAGCCATCCAGGAGGAGGCTTGCAGCTGCTAAGCAATGCAATGCAACTGCAGGGTGAAGGGGTCTCTGACTGCTATAGGCTGAACAAGGTAGGGTGCTTGGGAGGGAGAGCAGTGAGGGAGTCACTACAACAACCATGGAATCAGGAGGGAGTGGCTTGCAAGAGGCTGCAGCAGTGGAAGTGATAAGAAGCAGTTGGTACCACACACTAAGAAGAAAACTGGATTAAAAACATAATTATATAATTGAGACTGCCTTCCAATCACTTCAAATTAGGAAGATTTTGTTACACATAGACTCTATGTTATTCAATATTTCATCTATCTACCAAGAAGAGTAGATACTAGTAGTAATATTTGTGCTATATTTTCTTAAAATTACATATCTGAATTCTCACTGTATACAAAATCTGAACTTGATGGAGGTAGAAAGTCAGGTTTAGAGATGTTAAGCCTTTTTAAAGTTTGCATTTGCTAAAAAGTAGAAAATGTATTCTTGAATTTTATCCAGGTGTTTAATTTCTCTATTAATGTCTATTTTGTTTATGTTAGACTGGATATAATCTGAAAATGATTACACTTTAAAAGTTAATATAATGCAAACTTGTCATTATCCAAAAGTACAGCTAACAGTACAATGTACTTTGCATCTATTACCCAATATTTTATTCAATGATTATCATGATTATATTATTTTTTATATATTTAGTACAGGACTTAGTACAGGATCTCACTACACAGATTGGACTCGTAGTGATCTTCCTGTTTTCCGCCTCCCAAGCACTGGGATTACAGGGTTGTGTCACCACACCCAGTCTCAATTACAGTCTCAGTACACCCCAGGTGTGGGGCTGGCATGGCACGCCAGGGATCAAACCTGGTCCTTGCACCTGTCTAAGCAGATTATATCACATTTTTATCTATTTTTCTATTAATTTTTTTCAAAGTAATTTGAGTAAAAATCAAGGTTCTATATCACCAACTTGTTTTGAAATATATCAAGGTTCTATATCACCAACTTGTTTTGGTATATCTAAAATCACAAATGTTTTATTATATAATAACAATGGCATTATACCATTTTAAAATGAATAATTCCTTGGTATAATCTAATACCTTGACCATAAACACATTTCTGTAATTGCCTAAAAAAGTCTTTCTTTCATAGCGGATTTATTTGAATCAGGGTCTATAAACTGTTCATACATTAAAGGTAGTTATCTTTTCAGTTTCTCTATAGCCTTCAATATAAAATTATATTCTTTCTCATCTTTGCTTTATCTTTTCTGTGCTTTTTAATCATTGGAGCAACTAGGTCAGTGGTCCTGCAGTGGCTACTCCATACTGGGTTTGTCCTTTTACTGTTTTGTGATCTAATTTACCTTATTCCTAGTCATCCAGGAAGCTTCTACAGAAATGCTTAGCTGTAGAACATCCTGTGATCATGATATTGTACACCTGGAATTCCAAATGCAGTAACCACTAGCCACCTGTAGACACAGGGCACCTGAAATGTCACACTGTGAGAAAGGCACACAATTTTTAATTCAGTTGATTCAAATTTGAATAGCTACATGTGACTGGTGACTACAGCTTCAATTTTCTGGGGGGAAAATACTACAGTGGGTTGAACTGCGTCTACACCAAGCCTACTGATGTGATCTTACTTGGATCATGGGTCTATGTAGGTGTAAGTTACAGTTCTTGTGATCAAAGCATCCTGCAGTATTTAAATGGGCCCTATAGCCAGTGAAAAATGTCATTTAAAGGAGAACACATAGACAGGAGAGAAAGACAGAAGGCAATACGCAGACAGAGGCCAAGACTGAATTCATATGTTCAGAATCCAGGAATCCGAAAGGCCCGCCAGTAGCTAAGAGAACCTAGATGGAGGTATGGGGTGACTCTACAGCTTCCGGAGCAGCAGTGTTGGCAGCTCCTGAGCCTCAGACTGCTGGCCTCTGGAGCTATTGAAATGCTCTCGCGCGGCAATTTCATGGTCATTTGTTATGACGGCCCTTGGAAACTCACACTAATACCTTTAGGCAGAGTATGTGCTTCAAATCACATCCCACCAAGAGACACATCACACCTGAGTGTCCCACTTTAGTGATCTCAAGGGTATACTCTGATGTCCTCATTGTAAAGCTCTGCTATCAGTCTTTCATTGCACCATTTCTTCCATTGATGGGTTCTGTCTCATATATCTGGCTCTAATTTAACTTCACAGGCATTCTACTTTTTTTTTTTTTTCTCCGAATGCCTTCAGGGCAGGTTTGGCTGCCTTGAGTTGTGGGGATCAAACCACAGCAACCTGAGCCTGACTGCTTTGTTGAAGCAGCCACTTAAAGAACTGAGCTAAGGAGCAGGCCCCCCACCAGGCATTCTACTTAACTTCTAAAAATTTTTATATTTATTTCTTAAGTGAAAAGAATCATCATTCTTCATAGCACTATATTTGTATTATCATATATATGATGACATGTAATTTTATGGTAATACTAAGGTCACTGCCTCAGTCTGGCTGGGCTGCTCTAACAGAATGCCACAGAGGCTGACATCTGCGATCGGCGTGCAGCGTGGGCAGCTCCTGGGCAGGGCCTTATTCAGGGATGCACACTGCTCACTTCCTCCTGTGTCCCCTTCTGCCAGGAGAGGCCATGTCGCCCTCGGCCTCCTGTACAGTGGCACAAGCCCTCTCTGTGGAAGTCCACCCATAGCCTACTTGCCTCCTAAAAGCTCCACCTCCTAATCCCTCCATGGTGGTAGCTATATGTCAACATATGAATTCTGAGGGGGACCCAAACATCCAGATGACAGGTATTACTATTAGACTAATAAAGCACAAGACACATTCTTTGCTCTATCTGTATTATTTCTGGGCACTCAGAATGCATTCTAATACTACCTAAAGTAATTCTTTCTCTTGAGTGTCTATGTAACCCATTTTTTGCAGAGGTAGGTTATTTATTTTTATTTTTTAAATTTGTTTTTTTGAGGCAGAGTCTCACTGTGTAATTCAGGCACTTTTTGTATACTATTTAGCTTAAACCAGCCTCAAACTCACAGTGACCCTCCTGCCTCAGCCTCCCCATAGCTGGGATTACAAGCATGTAACACTACATCTTGCTATTTTAGGAATTATTTTCCTTTTATTTTGATTTTGTTTATTAAATATACTGTGACACCTTGGTTGTCAAGCTCAATTTATTCTAAATTCATGTCTAAACACAGTAAAGTTTGAGAACTTAACATATTTTTTCCCATGAGAAATAATGGAAAACTTAATAATTTGTTCTTATTCTCAAAAATTATACTTAAATTCATTTCTCTAGGACTTTAATACAGTTCACAATGGTTTCTTTAGCTCTGTTGTGGTTCTCACAGTTTTCCTCTGAACTTCACTGCTGGGAATCACTAACTTTCTCTGGAGTCATGGTTATGATGTTTTATGCAAATAAAGCACACACACAGAAAACAGTGACAAATGTTTTAGTGCACTAATGCCAGCACTGCATGCTGTCTGGACGAGAGTGATGCTTGGACTGCAGTATTCCCTTTCGTGGCCACGGTGAGACACGACGCATGACTCACTCTAGGCTTGTCTGAGTTTTTTAAATTAGATTTTCAGTTAGCAAAATTACAAATACCATGTGGAGTTTTGGATTTTGAACTTTGCTGTTTGAGTGGTGGAAAGTCTGAGCTTGGAGCTGTTAGAGGGCTGAGTTACCACTGGATAGTACAAAATTTTCCAAATTTATATATAATGTAATTTATAGATGCTACCTCTGATTTCTCTATCCTAAGCAGTATGATTATTCTTGTTTTGCTAAGCAGATATCTTCATATATTTATTTTCCTTCTTTGCCATGCAGATGGTAGCATACTGGACACACTGCCCTCAAGTTGCTTTTTCACATAGACACATGCACGAGACTACTTCTTTTTTTTTTTTTTTTTTTTTTTTCTGGAATCAGGAGCCAAACTCAGAACCTTGTGCTTGCCAGGCAGGCACTTTTGCCACTGAGCTATATCCCCAGCCCCATTACTTCATATGTGTGAGTAGAGATCGTCCTCCTTTTAAAAAATATTTTTATTAGGGCCAATTAACTTTACAAAACATCCCGTTTCAAAATGGTTCTTTTTTTAAAAAAAGCTTTGCAGCATTCTATTGTGTGGACATGCTTTTGTTTATTGAAGGAATTGTGTATTCTTGGACACACAGTATTTCCCATCGTTTGTTATTAAGAGTTTACTTGAAGACACTATAGTCCCAGATTACTGCAAAAACTAAACATCATAGGTTGGGGAAATAGCTCTGAGGCCTAAGGGCCTGCCTGGCAGGTGCAAGGACCTGGGTTCAGTCCCTGGGACCACATGCTGTGGGCCCGGGAACCCTGAGTGCACCCTGCGGGCCCCAAAACAGGGCGCTGTGGTAATCTCGTAGCAGGATCACTATAAGTCTGAACTGCGTAGCGAGACCCTGTACCAAATAAATAAGTCAAAATTAAGATAAAAAAGAAACTAAACATCACAATAAAGTGAATCTCAATTTTTTTGATTTCTCAAAATATACAAAAGAATAAACATACTGAATTTTAGTCTAGTAGGTATCCAAGAGCATATTGTCTGAAAAAATACTTTATTGTCAAAAAATGCTAACAATCACCTGAACTATTGGAAACATTATACTTCCTCAAAGCACAGTTTCCACAAAAAAACAATATCTGGAAATAAAACAAAATACAATAAGATTATGTATGCCAGGCACATAATGGCATAATGAAGAATTTGTGCAAACATCATTTCTTATCATTGTGGCTTTGAGATGAATATACAGAAATAGGATTTCTGGTCAAATAAAAACACATATATACTCTTTCTAGATTATGGCATATTTCCCTCTGTATTTGTTTTACATTGTACTGTCCCTTGCAGTGTTGGGAGATGCATATTTTTTAGTGTGACCATCTAAGTACATGAGGAACTTTGTTGATAGACACAGGTGAAAAGTCATGGTCTGCTGTGCTTTAATTAGCCTTCTCACCATGTACGTTGAGCATCCTTTCACACGCTTTGGGCCCTTTCATTTCCTCTTTCCTGAGCTGTCCATACTGTTGCTGATTTCTCTATCAGACTGCTGTCATTTTCCCCCTTGACTTTCCAAAGACCTTTGTTTAACTGATATTAGCACTTTGAGATGTGTTACCTTTTTTTAATTTTTTTTTTTTTTTGGTTTCTCATTTGCCTTTTGTGATTTCCTTTAAAAATTATTAGGTAACATTTCACACTTTATACCCTTTCTTTGGAAGCTGTATACAATTGTGTTACTTTTGCAAAGTATTTCTTGGTTAATTTCATTGTACGTGGAGCATACTGCTAGGTAATTTTGCTTCACCAGCACATGGAAGATGGAGGCCCTGAAATTCTCTGCTGTTCCCGCATGAGAGCTCAACAGAGCAGGGAGGAGCAGAGCACCCAAGAGAAGCTTCCCTGCTACAGAGGGGATGGCACTCCAGGTCAGAAAGGGCTTTTCAGGGAGAGCTTTGGGTAAAAGAAACAGCATCATTAAAGGCGATTATAAACTACCTGCTGCACAGCTTTCTTTTTCGCCAGTGAAGATAATTCGTCTGGCTATCATTTCTGCTCATATAATAGAAGCTGCAATTAGGTCATTACAATTATCCTTTGTTCCAGAGAAAAGGCCCAGTCTCTTCAGCTCTTCCTATCAATGTGGTTTCAAAGATGTAAGCTAAACCTAGTCGAGAACAATTATAGCTTTTGATTATTAGCATTAAAATTACTATTATACTGACCAGCCAATACAGTGTTACATGCAATCTTGCAGGTCAGTGTTTCATCTTTTCAATAAAAGTGTTTTAACTGCATTAATATGTACCATTCTTTTCATTCCCGCCTGGGTGTCTACAATATTTGCTAAATAATCTTTTTTGTACTGTCCATTTTTCTTGTCAACCTAAATCAGACCTGATGTAGTAAAGGAACTAGAATGCGAGGATAATTTATTGCTTTTCTTGTAATAAATATGTTTCTGTGGAGCAATTTACTATTTCTATAGTACTGGGATGCAAGTTCTTTAATGTTGATTTAATCTCTTTAAGTAGACTCTTCCTTCATTTCTCTTGGCATACCCAAACAGCATACTGAGTTTTTCATGGTTTGAAGAATCCAATATTTAACCTTGTTCTTAACTATCCCACACTTTGTCAAAGGTTATGAGGCAGAGGACAGGGCGACACTTTCACCTTCCCTTCAAATTCCAAAGGCTCTTTAAAGCAACTTGGGACAACAAGCTTTGGGGGGCTGAGTGCGATCTCCCACATCTGTGATGCAGGACAGTCCTGGGGGTGAATTTTTTCTCGCTCAGGTGAGACAACCACAGAACATATTTCTACAGCCCACATTGCTGAAAATTGACCAAATTTGCCATAGCAGGTGGTGTGTATTTCATATTCTAAAATCATGACTGTCACTTATAATTCCCACCTATTAGTTGCATGTATCAATTGCAAGATCCTTTTCTACCTCTCCTCTGCTACTAGAGAACCGGCATTCAGCAAAGGCTCTCCTATTTAACAATTTACATTTTTCCTGAATTTATACCTTCCCAGACCCATTAAACTTTTCCCACTGCTGATGCATTGGATTCCCATCATTTGTTTTCTCATAATATGGACAAATTTCTCAGAAGTGCTTAGTAAACATCTTTAGCTTTCCTTGGAGAAAGGAGAGATGTGGGTGGAAGAGAACAACCTACAGAGTGTTTATAGTACTCTCTGATAACTCTGATTTCCTTACAGAAATCCTGAAGATGGTGCCCCTGCAATAGGTGTTATCACTGTGGGAGACATTAAAAGATTCTCCCTAGGCTGCCATGAGACTAACCCTGGACAGAGGGCTGAGAGAATCTGCCTTGAGGAAGCAGGGATAGTTGGATAAAGTTTGAAATTTGTTGACATGCTTTACTCTTGTTATTGAGGACTGAATGTGGCAAGAATTTGCCTTTATTTTCTATTCTCT
Organism: Octodon degus; assembly: GCF_000260255.1. NCBI lineage: Eukaryota > Metazoa > Chordata > Mammalia > Rodentia > Octodontidae > Octodon > Octodon degus. The sequence continues at coordinate 11,970,928 of NW_004524592.1, forward strand.
TGTTTTTTAATCCTAGGGACTGCCAAGGGATTATATCTTAAAAATAACCATTTACATGATGATTCTGTCATGACACGGAACAGAGTGAAAATCAGCCCTGTATGCTGGCTGTCAGGGGGAGTGCAAGTTTACATCAACTTCCTGGGGAGGAAACAGGAAAGATGTAGAGAATGAAAGGAAGCTAGCTACATTTCCTTTGCTTTCCCTCCAAACCCTTCTCTACAGTCTGTTTCATCACCTGGAATTTCACACCTCACCCATATGCTCCTGAATATGTTTTGATCTTTGTATCGAAATGCTTACTCATGTAAAAATGTGCTGAAGCCTGGGGAATTGTTAGTATCCATCCTTGTGTACGGCTATTTCTTTTGTTTTCTTAGCTGCAAATATCAGGCTTTCCAAGGCCTCTGGTTACAGAGAATCTTTTTTTTTTTTTTGTGGAACTGGGGATTTGAACTCAGGCCCCTGTGCTTGCCAGGGAAGCACTTATTCCACTGAGCCATCTCCCTGGCCCCAACAGAGAATCTTCTGACATGGAATTCTGGGTATATGAGGTGCTCTTGAAGTGCTATCAACATTCAACCTTCTTAGGGGTGGAGCCACAAAGACCACAGGCATAGGACTTTTGTATTCTGAAAAGTCAACCCCCCCATATTATGTACAGTTTAAAAAGAAGTAAATATATGGTCTTTCTTCTCCTATTTATACAGGAGGCTTTAAATGGGTCAGTAAAATATTTTATCCAATCACAGTACTTTCTGTGGTTCTTATTAAAAATTCTCATTTTGGTCTTATAAAATGTGACTGTGTCCTGGAGAAACCATGCAGAATAGTCTCCTAAGTGCAGACACAGGGGCAGAGGGCTGCCTAGTAGGTCTGTAACAGAAGGAGCCTCTCCTAGTCCCAAAGGTACAGTTACAGAGTCTGTTAACAGAGGTCCAAAGCCCAAGACAAACACCTTTGTTATCTGGTCCCATTCTTTCTGCTACATGCAGGCACCACAGACAGAGTATGGAAAGAACAAAACAAAACACAACAGCACAACCACTTTGGGTCACCACTATGCAGCTACTAGAGAAGATCTCATAAGGTAATCTAGCTCATGCCCATTGTGTGCATAGAGATTCTGCCAAACTACTGGTTAATATCTGGGTGTGGTGGAAATTTGAGGTGGCTTTTCAAAGCACCACATGCTATATGCATATACTATTGAGAATTATGATGAGCATGGTTTATTTGATGTGATAGGCTATGGGTATTTGTACAAGGGAATGTAAAATCTGCTCTATCTTTATTTGTCCTCCATAGAGACCAGCAGACATTCAAAACATATTTTTTGAGGGCTTAATTTTTACTTTGACCACAAGGAGCCTGCTACTCATCCATCTGTCTAACCTTGATCTACATCAGGAGTTGTGGTTCCAGGTTTTGTCTGTAACTATATAGGAAAGCTCTTACTATTGGAAGCAAGATTTGGTTTATCTCATACTGGATCATCAAATAGCTAATGTGTTTGTAAGGTGTTGAACGAAGGAAGGGATTGGCATGCCTATTTTTAAAACCTGGTTAGCAGGGTACCACAGTGGTCTGAGTTTTAAGATGTGGGGAAATAACCTTCAATTTCCTCCATTACTATCCAAGATTTAGAATTTTGATCTCACTCAGGCTCTACCTAATAGCAGTGATGATACATAATTTTCAAAGGGAAGGAAGGTATAGTTAGCTATCTGCCTTAGATTCTTAAATAGCAGCCTTCATGTTCTCTTATGAACTGCTTCTTTGCTTCAAAAACATCTATGTCTTCCATCAAGAGTTATATAAAGTCCAATCTCCAACTACAGCTTGCAAGGCTGTAATTTGGTCACTGCTTCTCTGTGATCTCAGTCCGCTCTCCATTATTAAACCCCAATCTTGCTATCTTTTCCCTCCAAACTCTTTCTATGACTGCTTCATCAGTGAGATTTGAGTCTGGTCTCCTGCTTCCAGACACCCTTCCCAGCTCCAACTTCTTGCCACATTGTTCTTCTTTATTCTCATCCTATGTCCATGATTGCTCGACTTTATCTTTCTCATTTGTCTGTCCCCAAGCATGTAACCTCCATATGAACAGAAACCTAGTGCCTTGCAGTGACTTCCAGATCTACCATCATGCCTGATACACATCATGCCTGATGCACAAGAGACACTCAGTGACATGAGGACGGAAACAGGGAAGGGCCAAGCCTGAGAGAAAGGGCCAAGGCTGAAGGAGAGACTGAGATGCACTGTGAAGATGGAAACAGGAGCCACAAGCCAGGCACACAGTCAGCCAGGGAGTGGGCAAGGAAATAGAACCTGCAGAAGCAATGAACCCAGTGCCCGCTGGGACCTTGCCTAGTGAAACTGGTTTCGAAACTGTAGCTTCCAAATTTTTAAGGAAATGAACTTGTGTTGTTTTAAGCCACCAGACACGGGGTAATTTGTTAGAAGAGTAGGAAATTAATACGGTTATGAATGAATGAAATCAATGATAAGATCTGAGTGGAAGTATTTAGATATGGTCTATTTTCTTAAAAAAGCTTAGCTTAGCCAGGCATGGTGGTGCATACCTGTAAATGCAGCACTTGGGAGGGAAGACCGAGGCAGGAGGTCAATTGAGGCTGGACAGCCCAGCTCTGTCTCAGAAATGCCCCCCTTACATAAAGAAGGCACTTAGGTTAACCTCTCATTGTTAATCTTTCCTATAAGTATAGAAATGCAAACAACAAAGAGCTGGGGGTATGGCTCTGTGGCAGAACACTTGCTTAGCAGGTGCAAGGCCCTGGGTTTGAGCTTAGCATTAAAACAAACCAAAACAAACAAACCAAAAAATGGTACCTCACATGTTACATTACATAAACACACACACAAAAAAAAGCCAAAATCTAGAAGATTTTCTGATGTGTATTGTAAGGAGACTAAAAATGTGTTTACAGAGGCATATAGGAGGAGGAGCCTCAATAAATAGCTCCACATTCAAACCTCACAGTTACACTGGAGACATTACTGAGGGTGCAACACCTACACAGGCAGGTTCTGGTGCTGACGTCTACAGCATGAGAAGTGACTACTTAGAAGAACTGTGGGCTTGAAACAGAAGATGTCAGGCCTATCCTAAACAAAGATATCTTCTTATCATCCCCCCAAGTACATTATACAGCACACACTTCCTTTTGCATTTTTAATAAAAAACGTGAAAATGAGCAGCAATCCTTTTATTCCCCCTCTTAGAATATCTACAGTGACCTGCTTGCAAATAATGCAGTGGAAGTATCCCAGAAGAGGCTCTTGGTTCATTAAAATAATCAGCATATCCCAATATGCATTCATCCCTGAAATAATAACAATTCAATTTCAATAAATTAATTATGGCTTTAATGAGTGAAATTTACATTTATATTTTTGCTTTAAGATCTTCACGGGAGGTATTGTCCTCATCCATGCAGTGGAGCCTTTCGTGGAGCAGACCCGCAGCTGAAATGAGCTGCACACACTAACTCCAAAGTGGGGACACTGGCAGGGCTACAGCACCAGGCAGCCTCCGTGGATACGAAGTTCTGCCATAGTTTTTGTGCCTATGAACAAATTATTTAGCCTCCCTGTCATCTGGAAACGAGAAATATCCCTACCTACCTCGAAGGGAGAAGACTAACTTTGTAAACACAATGAAGGCTGCTGGAAGAGTGTGGCCAGGACACAAACAACAATTTTTGCAATGGTGTTAAAGATTGCATGGGTTGGACACAGGTGAGGGGAGCTGCCAGGGAGGAGAGAGCCTTACACGTTTACCTGTACACACAACTCAGCCCTGTGGAGAGGGGACATACAGTTCCTTCCAGCTTCTTCACAGTTCCAGTTGGAACTACAGGCAGAGCACAGGCACTTTGAATAAATGCTATCCAACCTGGCTTGGCAAGAGTGCGCAGGGGACCAGGTGTGTGGTGCTTAATTGAATTTTCTGCTTGATGGAGAGAAATCTCCATTTGAATATTTTGGCTGCAAAATCTTTCTAATATATACCAATCCTTTAACTTTCTCCAATAAAATTCACTGAATGAATTTTTTCTTTTGAAGCATTAAGAACAGACCTCAAAAGACCACCTTTCTCAACCCTGGTTTCACCCTACTTAGGATACTAGGACGTCACAAGGAGTTACGGAGGTCAGGTGTGAACTGCCCTTGTCCACGTGGCCTGCAGTTCCTGGGGCTCACCTGGTGCTCTGCAGTGAGGACTGTGGCTCATTTTATCCCCGATCCCTCTTCCTTTTGTAGCCCTTTACTAGGCAAGTGTTCAAAAAGATTTATAAAACACACATAGTCTTTAATTTACAGTGGGGTTACATCCTGATACACCCATGATAAACAGAAAATATCTTAAGACCAAAACATATTCAATACACTTGACTACTCAGCATGACAGCTTAGCAAGCAGGCACATTGGGGAACAGCTGGTTTCAGTTAGGGACCTAATGGCTGACCGGAAGTCATGGCTGACCGCTGCTGTCCAGCACATCAAGAGAGGACGGTACTACACATGCCTGGCTCAGGAAAAGATCAGCGTTCAAGGGACGGTTTTTACAAATGTGTTGTGGTTTGACACCATTATAATGCTGAAATATTATAAATTTTACTGATCCTGATAATGGGCATAATTACTAATTTGAAGACATTCAAAATGTAAGCAGAATTATAGTCTATGGAACTTGTCTTCAAGGTCGCCTGGGTCCGACATACCCATGACAATGTATGGTACCAAAAAGAAAACAAATTGATGTTGTACCACCCTAGTTTAGCTTCTTTGGTTTTTCAAAATTATAATTAAGTATTATAACACAGTACTATATATAAATGGATAGCATGTAACCTATCTATCTATAGAAATATTTTGGCATAACTTTATAGGTTTGCAAGTTATAGTTTACAGTTAAAATATTTAAATAGATTTTGTGTTGCTGCAGAATATTTACAAATATAAATTATGACCAAACTTATCTGTTCAACTCAGATAACTGATATTCTCCCAGAAATTTTTATCTTACACTTTGCAACTGTTTCCTGTCAATTCTAGAGAAATTATAATAGAAACAACCTGATTGCTTGGAAAAATCTCTTAAATTTTAAATAAAAATTTCCCCGAGTCTAAATTACTCTCTAGTTAGCAGCAAAAATATCATGTATTATTGATGGTATTAAGAACTTAAAATTTTTTAAAGTCTCTTTTCATTTGCTACACAGTTAAGTTGTACTTTATAATTGAATTTAATGATTTCATTGCAAGTGTCTAGAAGTACTGGATGAAAAAAGAGTCTATTCTATTTTCCCAGCCATAGCACTATTTTTTCATAGCTGCCTTTTTCTCTGATCATATAGCATTTTATTATCTATTACAGAATGTACTGAAGCTTAGCTTTATTATAACTAGTTGTGTTTTTTTTCCTCTTAATCATCAACTTGCTAAAAGCAAAAGACAGGCTATGTTTTAGTTAGTTTGTTATTTCTCCAAATTAACTCCAAATAGCTGCTCACTTGTGTGTGCTGCATGCTGAGGATTAAAACTGGAGCCATGTTTTGTACCATGTACTAAACTAAAGTTGAAATGGATTAAAGAACTAAATATTAAAACAGAAACACTAAACATTCAGAATAGACAGACCTCATGAAGACAGTGGTGTAGGGAAAGACTTCATGCACAACATCTCAATCACACGGGAACTATCATGGATAATCAACAACTGGGATCTCATCTTATTAAAAAGCTTTTGCCCAGGAAGAGAAACCAACAGAGTGAAGACAACCCACAGTGTTGGAAAAAAAAATGCTTACCAGCTGTTCCTCAGACAAAGAATTACTATTGAGAACATATAAAAAACTTTAAAAAATTCAGGGTCCCTCCCAAATTTAAAGAACTAATCCAGAAATGACATCTGAGATGAATACACATTTCTCAAATGAAGTGCAAGCAGCAAATAAATATACAAAGAAATGTTCAACATCACTGGTATTTGAGAGATGCAAATTAAAACAATACTGAGATTCCATTTCACCCCAGTAACAATGGCTATTATCAAGAAATCAACCAATAAAGATGCTGGAGGGGCTATGGGGAAAAAGAAACCCTTCTCTGTTGATGGAAGTGCAAACTAGTACAACCACTGTGGAAATAAGTGTGGAGATTCCTCAAAAAACTAGGATTAGAGGTCACATTTGATCCAGCTAGTATCTTTCTGGGTATCTTCCCAGAAAAATTAAAAGAATCATAGCACAGAGATACATGCACACTCATGTTTATTCCAGGACAGTTTTCTTGTCAACAGTCCAAATGCCCATCATCCAAGGAATGGACAAAGGTGATATGTTTTTCCTTTTTTGTACAATGGAGTACACTCAGCCAGAAGGAAGGAGAAGCTTGAGATATTTCTAGGTAAATGGTTGGACCTGAGCCCATACTCTTAAGTGAAATAAATCAGACACACATGTGTAGTGCTGCATTCGTTCTCTGGTGTGAGAAACTGAAGACAGTTAAGGACTGAAATGTACACTAGGTATTATACATAGGAAGAAAATGCTCAAATTAGGTGGGGAACAAGGGAGTGGAGAGGGGGAAGAGAAAAAGAAAAAATGAAAAAAGTAAAGAATGAAAATCAAACTTTTGTAAATGAGAAGAGGAAAGGTTGAAGGGGCTGTAGGGGAATGGGAAGAAAAGAATCAGGTTGTATCATGTGCATGTACAAATTCTCTATGATGAATGAGATCATTATATATATCTAAAATGTATCAATAAAATATGATTTAAAAATTATGTCTACTGAATTATTGAAGAGCTCTGTCCAAAAAAGTCATAGATGACTCATAAAAGAAAATATTTTCCCAAACCCTCTACATAATTGTACTGAATAGAAAAGTTTCAGATAGCGTCAATTATTTTGTTGAAAGCTGAGGAAGGGGAACGGTGGCAGAGTGTGGTAGCACATGCTCAAGGGAAGCAATCCAGAGAGCTAACCTGGACTATATTAGTTTTCTTCATGATTAAGAATTCACTCAAATACTAACCAGCAAAATAAAAATCCTTCTTCCATTCTTTTAGGACTGAAAATGAGAATGACTTACTGAAGTGACCAAGTAATGGTGGCTTTTCCTATGAAAAATACAAAAAATAAAAAACTAAAGAGAAAGTTTATGAAAATAAATAGAAGATGGTCAGAATTAGTACTATTTTATGCAAGGAGAGTTACCAACTAGACAGATAAACCTAGACTTTCAATTGTACACAAATCAAGGTTTCCATGGGGGGGGGGAAGGCCAGCTGCTAATGACAGCCGGGTCTAGAGAATACACTAGTGGATGCCGAGGGCTGTCACTCACAGCAGGTTCAGGATCACTTGTGCACTTCACTGAAACATAGAAGGCCTGGACTGTTCTTTCAAGAAGGGTTCCAGCACGTGGGAATCAGAGTGGGGGTGTGAGGGAGCGGTGTGAACAGAAATGCTCAATAAAATATGGGACAGAACATGTGCTTCTTGAACATGAAGTTGACGTACTTGCTTTATTTTCCAGGAACCTCCCCAGTGGACCCAAAAAATAGGGAATTCACTTGTTCCTTTGTTTGAAAGAATGTGTCCTTTTTGATGTTCACCTGGAGATTGAGATATAGTTATTGCAAATTGTCTCATAGCAAAGAAAGCCTCTTTTGCCTTAAAAACAAAACAAAACAACAACAACAAAAACCCCCCAAAATAATCCTTAGTTCTAAGTATCCCTTACCATAAGGGCCCCATTGTGGGCACTTAGCTGATTTTTTAATGTTCCCAGGGTGCAGAGAGGGGTACAGTTTGTAGAATGCTAACTTTATTAATATGTCATCATAAGACTCTCAGCTAGCTAACTGTAATCATTGCACAAAAATCTCAAATCCCCTTCTGCACCTGCTGCTCCCCTGGGGGTGGAGGGTGTCTGCAGCTTTGGGGGATGAGGCAGTGTGTGAGGCGGAGTAGTAGCTTCCACATAGACGTCCTCATCCTTCACCTCAACATTTGTCTTGTTTTCTTTTCAACACTTCCCTCTTCTCAGCCTCCTCACTCCTCTTCATCCATGTTCTTTTATGTAGTATGTGAACAAGTGATGTGTAAACATTTGTTTAAACTTGAAGAAAGTCATCTTTCTAGTCCATCAAGGAATGGGTATTAAGTGCTCTCTGGAGGACTTGGTGTGGTAGTACTAGGCACTGTTAAGCTGCCATGCCTGTTATCTATGGAACGATCTATGTCACACCCAAGGGCACACAGCTGCCACACTGAAGGCCACAGCATTAAAGATATTCCCACAAATAGGAACACCTTCAGACAACAATGCCCTCGGCTACCAGAAAATAATATAATTTAAACACTTCTCAGCTTCAAAGTGGTGCCCAAATTCCTTCAGACGAAAAACATTCTTTTCATATGTCATCCAATTAAAAGGCAATGCAAAAACAAACATGTAAACAGAAGCACAAACATGTCTATATACTTTTGTATGCTTTCAAATGCACTGGAAAGTTGTAAAAACATACTATAATTTCAGCTTTAATTTGTAATTTTAGAGATCTTAATTTGGCATGCTTTTAGTAAAATATGTTTCTTCTGCTTACAAGCAAAACCGCTCGGAGATCTTAAATTTCTATGTTCATTTGCATTCTATATTTGTTTATGATGTCATAGTTTTTTTAAAAATGTGTTTGAACTAAGGCAAAGTCAAGCTTACATGAAAAGAGCAGCAAAAAAGAAGTGTCTGGAAGAGGCTATTTTCGATTTATTAATGAGAATTGAATGTCTATCTTCAACAAAGTCTGTTTCTTTCTTCTGATGATATGAATTGGTCACTGACAATATTAGGCATCCATTTTTAGTATAAATCATACACATGTTTGAGGCAGAGAATATTTTAGTGTAAATACCTATTCTCTTGATATTAAAGTTTGTTGTTGAAGTGAAAAACTATCCACTTTCTAGGCAAATCATTGTGTCTAGAAACTATCCACTTTCTAGGTAAATCATTTTGCCAAATGATCACATTTCTCTTAATAGCCTTCACCGTTGGGCCTTACTTCAGACTCCTTCAAAATTGGCGAGGTAAATCTATGGTTATAGGCAATAGAATTGATTGTTAAGACTACATAATTATATCAAGTTTTTAACAGGCTGTATAAAAAGAATCTTGTGCAGGAATATATTTAAATTGGCAATAATAATGTCAAAAGCATAAACCTATAATACTGATACATTTTGTCGAAGTTACAATCTTCTTGTTCCAAGGTGGCATGTTGAATGCTATTGCAGATTTTTTCAATACGTATTCATTTATGTGATTGTCACATAACACAGCATTGAAATTTGCAAGTCCAACTAGTAAATTATCCTCGTCTGACTTTCTTATATCCCCTATAACCAGATTAAAAAATATGAATTTCACTATACATTATCATGACTCAGTAATTTTTCCCCTTAAAGCCACACTCTAAAATATCCTTTGATGCTCACTCAGCTAAAACTTTACAGTTTTTTTTTGCAAAGATGCATTATTTAATTTGAAAATATATTTAAGTACCTAGGATATATATTTTTAGCCCATGGTACTTTCTTTGGCTATCATAGCCTCTATTAGAGACTGTGAAACACTTTAGGATTATTGAACAAATATCAATTATGTCCGAGTCCTCAGTGTCAATCTGAATTGGAAATGTGCCATCTTTTACATCTTCACTAATAGAATTTTTAATTAGCTGTTGATACTGTCAATAATAGAGTGCACTATTATTCAAAAAATGATTTGCCTAAGCAATTCTTCACCTACCTATCTGATTTTTTAAAACTTTTTCAAAACTATATTATAATCAGGACAATTTTTAAGGACAGCACTATGTTTTCAAAAATAGGCAAGAATTTTCAGCGGTATTTTAATATGTAGTTATTATTTTCACATTGATTATTAAAACTTTGCGAAGTTTTAAAACTATAAAAGTGATGTTAAAAATCTGAGATTTTTTTATACTTTTAAGTGAAGTAGGACTTTACTGAATTTATTGTCTCTATGGAAATGTAAGGAAATAAAATAAGTAGAACTTATAATTTATGCTTTGGGC
>NW_004524592.1:11981162-11999594 GCF_000260255.1 Octodon degus
AATAATAATTTATGCTTCAAGAGATTATGGTACAAATGTAAAGAAAAGATGAAATTTCAGGAGAGTATAGAGTAAGGAATGTTTTATCAGATAAAGGCTCTAATTCAAAGGTAATGTATGTGGAGTAATAATTATGAACTTGTGGTTGAGTAATAGCAGCTCCCTGAGAGGTACTACTATACTGTGTTACCTGGTATACTACAGATGGCCACTTTCAGTGTTCATGACCCTTCCTTACAGATTTTAGTGACTGCCTCCTGAAATGTAGAAATGTATGGAGAATTATGGTGGAATCAGTGCCAAATACAGTATGAAAAGTCCTTTGACAGAAGTATGCCAAGGACAGTGTGTGTGTGTGTGTGTGTGTGTGTGTGTGTGTGTGTTTCTTCAACAACTAGGGATCAAACTCAGGACCTTGTGTTTACCAGGCAGACGCTTATGCCACTGAGCTACATCTCCAGGTCCTAAATGTTTCATTTTAAAAGGTTAAAGTGAATGGTCCCTAAAGACACTTGCAGGTGGTTAAATTTGAGCCAATGGAAGAGGAAAAGGACAAGACCCCAATTAAAAACAAAAACAGGGGCTGGTGAGATGGCTCAGTGGTCTAAAGCACCTATTTAGAACAAGCTTAGCAAAGCACAGGGACCGCGGTTCAATCCCCAGCACCACATGCCAGCCAGCCCCACTCGCTGGTGGGCTAAGCTGGCCACACACACACACACACACACACACACAAATAAAATAAAAATAAAAACAAAAACAACACAGAACAAAAAATATACTCAGGATCCATAGCATTTTCACTAGTTTGTGAACTGGATGAAATTGATTCACTTTAAGGTCTCGTCTCTCAGGATTGAGTTTAGTGAAAGGGAAATTTGCCACTATGCTTCATTGGTGTGTTTTTGCTGCCCTACTGCCTTAGTGCCAGTTACAAATGCCCTCGTCTTTTCTGACATTTCATAGTTCACAGGAAAGTCTTATTCTGTAAACTATATGGCTTTGTCCATCATGATTCAGCCTATTCTGCCTCTTAGTTCCATTCAAGCAATTACTCACATGAAAAATAAAACTAAAATCAGCATGGGTTTATATTTGTTCATTCATTCATTCATTCATTCATCCATTATTCAACAACTACTTATTGAGTGCTTAAACTGTGAAACCTAATTTATTTGATGCTTAGAGAAAAATGATTGGGATATGGTCCTTACCCCAAGGCAATTACAAGTTTGTAAGAGAGATAAAGCATGATTATAATTGTAAACATCTACAGTTTAATGCAGAAAAATAACAACAATAATAACAATGTGTGTGTACTAAGTGCAATGCACAATTTTAGGTTTTTTTTTTTTTTTTGGCTGGCTCAAAATGCCTTCAGGTCAGGTTTGGCTGGCTTGAGTTCTGGGGATCGAACCACAGCAACCTGAGCCTCACTGCTTTGTTTAAGCAGGCACTTAAAGAACTGAGCTAAGGGGAAGGCCCCCAATTTTAGGTACTTTTAAGTAGTTCATCTCAAATTTTTCAGGAACTTTAAATTCTATCTCTCTTTGTCTCTGTCTGTCTATCTGTCTCTCTGTCTGTCTGTCTCTGTTACCCCCTCCCACCACTTCCTTCTTTTCTGAATGAGCAAGTGGAGGTTCAGAAAACTTCAGCAAAATGTATACAGCCAGTACTGGGAAAAGCTAGGTTTCAATCTCAGCACTGTTTGGTATTAATGTTCATTTTCACTTAAATAGAGACCATGACTAAGAAAAACAAATTCACTATTATGACGTAGATCTTAAATATCTGTACAAAGTCTCAGATGTTCAGGGTTTTGGGAAGGTGACTGGATTCATTCAGGAGTTCATAGCTAGCAGGAATGTCAGGAGGTGAGGTCTAGGCTAGGGTGTGTCTGAGGAGGGCATAGCTCTTCTCTCTCCCTCTGGCTATTGTTCTGCCTGCTTCGTGGCTGTTATGGGGAGAACAGTGTTCTTGTGCTGCCTTTCTTTTCTCTCTGTCTCTGTCTCTTTCTTTCTTAGTACATATTTGCAGTACGTAGTGTTTATATTCCTTGTGAAGAGTTAGTACATAGATGTAATACATTTTAATTCCTTTTCTCATCCTTTTCCCTTCCCTCTCCTCCTCCATCCTTGATTTCTTAATTCCCTTCCTATATGAGAAATATCTCTTTCCCTATTTCTTATTACCTATCTTTTATTTTGCTCTCTATTTATTATTTTAGCTTTTCATAATGGAGAAACCATGTGATATTTAAGTGTGTGTCAGATTTATTTCTCTTACCATTATAGTCTCAAGGTGGATCCATTTGCTTACAAATGACTCATGTGTATTGCTTTATGGCAGAAAAGTACTCCACTGTGTGTAAATTCCCCGCTTTCTTTATTCACTTGCTGATGGACATATAGACTGCTTCCAAGACTTAGCTATTATGATAAGGCTGCCGTAAACATTGGTATGCAAGTAGCACTAGGATATAATGTCTTTAACTCTTTTTGGGGAGGTGCCTAGATGGTGAATAGCTGGATCAAATGGAATTGCTACTTTGAGTTTTTCAGGAATCTCAGTACTGATTTTCATAGTGGTTATATTAGTTTATATTCTTAGCAATAATATCAAAGTGCTCCTATATCTCTGCTGACCTATGAGCAATTGTTACTATTTTATTTTTTTTGGCAGAACTGGGGATTGAACTCAGGCCCTGCGCTTGCCAAGTAAGCACTTATTCTACTGAGCTATCTCCCCGGCAGCTATTATTTGATTTTTGATGATGGACATTTTCACTGGGAAAAAGGTGAAAGTGCAGTGTTGTTTCCATTTGTGTTTCTTTAATGTCTAGTGATTTTGAGCATTTCTTCATATATTTATTGGCCATTTGTACTTCTTCTATGAAGTATCTGGTTATTTTACTTGCTCATTTTTTGATTGGGTATTTTAGCTTAGGGGATCCGATTGCTTTGAGTTCTGTATACATATATTCTAGATATTAACCCTTTATTGGAGGAAGATGGAGAAAGATTTCCCTGATCTGTGGGTTAATTTTTCACTGTATTGGTTGTTTCCTTTGCTGTGCAAAAACTTTCTAATTTACTATGATCCTATTTATTGATTCACTGTATTATTTCCTGTGCACTGGGGAGCTGTTCAGAAAGTTCTTGCCTTACATCTATGACTTTAAGGATTTTCTTAGTTTATCTTCCAAAAAGTTAAGTGTTTCTATTTCAATATTTAGTTCTTTGATCCATTTTGATTTAGTTTAATACATGATGAGATATAGGCCTAGATTCATTCTTCTACATGTAGATAGCCAATTTTTCCAGCACCACTCAGCAAAGAGGTTATCTTTCCTCTAGTATGTGTTTTTGGTTCCTTTGTAAAAGATCAAATAGTTGAATGTGCTCAGGGGTGTTTCCAGATCCTCTGCTCTGTTCCATTGATCCACACGACTGTTTTTCTATCAGTACTATCCTGATTTTATTGTTGTAGCTTTGTAATATAACTTCAAGTCCAGGATTGTCATGTCTTCTGCTATTTTCACCCAGATTGCTTTTGTTATTCTGAGTATCTTCTGGTCCCATATGAATTTTAGGATTGTTGCTTCCATTTCTGTGAAGAATGGTGTGAATATTTTGATTGATAATGTGTTTAATAAGTACATCCACTATGGAAATGTGGTAATTTTGACTATATTGGTTCTGTCTATCAATGAACAGGGCATGTCTTTCCATTTTCTGATGTCCTCTTGTATTTCCTTCTTAGAGTACTATAGTTTTCCTTGTAGTGGTATTTCATTCTTTAGTTAGGTTAACTTTTTTATTATTTAATTTTTCTTGTTGCCATTATAAGTAGTATGTTTCTCCTAAATTCGTTCTTGATGAATCTATTATTGGGGTATAGAATTGCTATTGGCTTTTATGTGTTAATGTTGTATCCTGCTATATTAATGAATTTGATTATCAATTTTAGGAGTCTCTTCTGGTGGAATTGGGTTTTCCATGTAGAGGATCATATCATCTGCAAATAATGATAATTTGACTTTCATATATATATATATATATTTTTTTTTTTCTTGTCTAATTGTTCTTGATAATGGGCCAAGTCCTAGCGCACCATGGAGCTTCTGCTTTGAAGACAGCCAGATATGAAACCATGGACTTAACCCTCTGTAACCATGAGCCAAGTAAGCCCTAGCTCCTTTAATTCATGGTCATTAGCTATTTTGTTCTATCAACAGGAAAACTGACTAATATATTTACCATTTATTGAACATCTCCATGCCTGGCACTATTTCAAATGCTTCACTTCAGTATCTCCTTTAATCTTCACAATACTGCTATGATGGTCATATGGCCATTTTTTAAAGACATGAAAGATGAGAACAATTAAGTAACAGCTCAAATATTTAATGAAATAATTTTCTTCTAATTTAGACTGTATGGGAAGGTATAACTGTAGAAGTGAGATTTCAGTGCATCTCCAATGTCATGGACAACATAGGCAGGGAAAGGCAGTTTCAGCTAGGTGAAGTGATATTAAGAATGGAACTCATGTTACCATGCAATCTCAAAAAACATGAACACTCCAGATTAGCTGAAAAAGTGGATAATTTTATCCAACAATACATACTATAATTAGAAAGTTAGAATACAGTTAGATACAGTAGTCCAAATTGTTTGGACTATTACAACAGGCAATAGAAAGCTACTGAAAGTTTTAGACACAGATTATAAATTGAGCATCTCTAACCTAAAAGATCCCAAATACTTTGAAATCTGAAATATTTTGGTTATTGATATTATTTTGAAATAGATTTGGATTTTATTTTATTTTATTTATGTATTTTGTATAGAGTCTACAGGATCTCACTACACAGATTGGAATCATAGTGATCCTCCTGTTTTCAGCCTCCCAAGCGCTGGGATTACAAGCATGTACCACCACACCCAGTCTCAATTGCCATCTCAGCATGTCCCAGGGACGGGGCCAGCACAGCATGCCAGGGATTGAACCCTGGTCCCTAGGTCTGCCTAAGCAGGTGCTTTAATCCACTGAGCTATCTGGCCAGCGTAGATTTGGATTTTAGGGTTTCAGATTTTTGATTCAGGATGTCCAGTCATTAAAATTAATGCAAATATTCCAAAACTCAGAAAAATTTCAAACTCTGAAACTTTTCTGAAGATAGTCATATTAGATAAAGGATACTCAACCTATATTACTGACACCTCCAACCTGTCATATTTAGTAATCTCTGCTTTAAAGAACCATAATCTCACAAATTTTTATGTATTTGTTAAATTTTTCTAAAACAAGAATACTTCTTTTATCTAAAGATTTCACTATTTACTGTTAAAAGGGAGGGTTTTTGTAAGTGGCCTCATAAAGGAGCAGATTTTTAAAAATGCCATTCATTTCAACCTCCTTATTTTTCGAAAGTGAAATTAAACAAAGGATACAAAGCAGATCAAGACAAGACTTTGAGCCTCAGAAAGCAGTTAGTTTTTTTTTTTTATAGCCATTAATCTGAAGTTACCTAAAATTCACTGTAAAGTTAGTAAACAGACTCCAGGGCAAAGATGGGTCAGGAAAGGGAATGGATTGGGGAAAAATGATTTTGATTCCATTCTTATCAAAGATTTTGATTCTGTTTTCTTGGATTCAAAATATTAGCAGATCAGTGTTATCTCACTCCCTTATTACAGTAACAGAAATATGAAAATGAAGACTCTGTGAGTTTAATGACTGTGGTTACAAGTGTTTTCTTCAGGCACACACCCTCTGCACTTGGAGAAGCTGGCAGGAGCCCACACCAGTTATGTCCCTTCTCCTGCATTTGTTTCCATGGCTGCCAAGCCCTGGCTGCAGCCAGCACTCCCGTGCTACTGTGCTGCTGTCTGATGCCAAGCTCACTCTGCTTAAGGAGCAATTTCCAACTAGTGATCAATAAGAAATGAGGAGAAGCTTTTTGAATGGAAGCATCTGGAACCCTTCCAAGCTGGGTAACCGTCTGTACTCAAGTTGGCTTTCTTCATCATGGCAGGATCCAATTCAGCAATGTGCACAGATGGTGTGTGTCAGAGCATTGCAGGCTCCCAAAGGCCACCGAGTGGGTGCTTGGGAGGCTTTAATCCTAACGTAGTTCAGGCTGTAACACTGAGCACGTACAGCAGTAGTGGCAAACCTATGGCATCAGTGTCACAGTGTACAGTCCATATCATCAAAAGCTCTAAAAAGTTCCCCATCACTGATCCAGAGGGTATCAGGTTTGTGCTTTATAAATACTATTTCTCATTTTCAAACTAAAACACAGACTTCTGATTTCACAGATGAGAACACTGAGGACTCAGGTAATTAAATATTAAGACAGTACTGTTATGCAGTCCACGCCGGTCCCACTCACTCAGGCCTCCCCTGCAACTATGTCAGCTGGTGCCAAACACGGTATGAATAACCATGATTTGAGAACCAGTCTCTAAATATGCAGTCTCAGGTTCAACTACAGAACTTAATTCAATGTTTATGCTGCAGTTGTCTCTAAATAGATATACATAGGTCTGTGATATGTATTGATTTATCTAAAAAAAGAACTCTCAGCCTTGGTAGAACTGCTATCTTGGACCAGATTCTTTGTGTAGTGTGCTCTGCTATGTTTGCTGGATTTTGAGAAACATCTTTGTTTTGTATCTGCTAAATCACAGTAGCACATCTTCATATAGTAACTACTAAAAATGCTCCCAGGGGGCAAAGTGACTCCAAATCAAGATCAAAGATCTATAAAACTGCTCAACACATATGGAAAAACATGCGCAAGGCTTGATACTTGACTCTCAAAGGCTTACTTAGGATTCTAACACAAAAGATGGTAGGGCAGATAACTGAAACTGATCTTGACTTTCAGGGTAGATGTGTTGTCATGAAACCCTTCCAAAGCAGAATATGATATAACATATGTCCAAATGAGAACAAATATGAGACAACATTCTAGAAAATCTTTTTTGAATTATAAAAGTTTTATATATCTAAATTTTTCTGAGCACTTTTAGAAAATTAGTTTATAAGCACATTATCAACTCCCAAACTAGTTTATAGTAAATATTCTGGAGTCATTTAATTTTTTTGCAGTTCTAAGTTTTAGACATTTTTTTCCAGTAAAGAACTTAACAGTTGTAAAGTATCTTATCTAGCGAAATATATAAAATCAAGACCTAAAGTATTATTAATGCCAGTTCAGTTCATAGTAGTAAAAAGAGAAACTATAAGAATGTACCCTATCTAAAGCCATGAAAGCAAGCGATACAATGGGAGCTTTCAGTCACCATATAGCTTTCTACCTAGAGTCCTCCAAAGTTTTCCCATAATGCTCACCTCAATCCTGCTTCTGCTGTGCATAATCTCCATTAAGTCCAACTGACTTGTATCTCTGATTGTCACAAATTCAAGTGAATTACTAAAGTTTGTTGATTACAGTAATATGAAATATATAAAATATGGGTATATTAAAACCAAGTATCCTGGATCAATGAAATTTCTTAGAGCTCATTCCCACTTTCTATCTGATCCTATATTTTAAACATTTCAGCAGAATCACTCCATATAGTAGAGCATAATTCCTCTTTAGAATCTATTTTGACAGGACTACAGTTGCATACAGTAATGTAATATGGTACTCCAGAGTATATGAATATAAGAGCATTCTTTTAAAATAATTTTAAAGAGCTGGTATACTTTTAGAAGTTTGTCTAAATGACTGCTGGAAAGCATGCCAATCTAGTGATTCATTTTATGTATTAATCCAGTTCGGCTGACAAGCAGTTGCTTATACAGCACTTCTAAAATTGATTCAAATTCCATAAAAGGATTTTGGCTCATAAAAAAATGCTGGCATGGCATTAGGATGTAGGTGTTCCCATTTCTTGTCTATAGGAATACAGTAATTTGCCAAGTTTTGTTGGTGACCATAAGCACTTCTGAGAAGATAGATTTAACAAATATCAAATACATTTACAAATATGAAAGATACCCCATCCTCCCTACTTCCCACTCCTTACTCCTATAATTTAAAAAAAAATTCTGAAGAGGGCTCCTGAATAAAGTATATAAAGGGTGAGGGGGATGTAGGACTCCTGTGCTACTGTTTGTTCTTAGTGTTCATCTACTACTTAGCATTCTGCCTCTGTGTCTGTTTTTCATCTTTGCTGCAAAAAAGGAATATATCCTTCTTAACACAAGCATTAACAGTAGTTGCCGGTATACAGCAAAGCTCTTTGCATTCATTGAGATGGTTAGTACTAAGAAAAATAGAAATCTGATAGCTTCTTTCTGTCAGCGTAAAATGAGAACATGCCCTTGCCCCGAGAAGCACCATTTAGTAATATTTTTCATAACTTCCATGCAGTGATGATCTAATAAGAATCTAAAAGTAATTAACCGGATCTTTTGTAGCCAACCAAAACCCTATTCAAATACACATTGTTATCAGAATTCTAAGGGAGCCATAAATTGGGGCATTTTGAAAAACTGGGATCTAATCCAGCCCATGATCTGATCAGGGTTCAGTGGTAATAATAAATTGGGACTATTAAAACTGGGAAGCATTCCAAAATTTTATTTTACCCAAACCACAGGACCTAGCAAATTCTACTGTAAAAGACAGGGCTATTCAGTGATGAGTAAGACTATGTTGAATTAATCATTTTTATGTAACCATGCCAAAGCCTGGGTGTTTTCAACAGTTTAAATAGTGCCAAAGTTTAAGTTCAGTAAATAATTAATTATCAAGAGTCACTTGGCAAATTAAAGAAATCAACCTTCTGGTTTCTTTTAATAAAACATCCACTCTTTTTTAGGATATAAAAATGTCAAACTCTTATCAATTTATTTGTTGCTTTATATGTGTAAGAGTCTAATGCACACATAGGTTACAACTAAAATATTAATTTAGAATGAACTACCTTCCTTTTCCTTCTAGACTACAATAAGCATCTTCATTTTTCAATATGAACAAATGTTGGATAAACTCTAGCCTTATTCTGGGTTTCATTTCAATTTCCAGTAACATAAAAGTCCTTGATAATTAAATATAATGCTGAGAGGTTGGGAATAGATTTTCACCTACTTGAATTCTCAAACTATAAATGGTTTCTGAATGTTTTTATATCTCTAAGATGCATTTGGTTTATGTGAGGAACTTGCAGCTGCATAATTAAATCTTGGTTTGCCAAATATCAAAAACACATGTATTGATTTAAACTAAGGGAACAAGCCACAAGCAGCTTGGCTGATAAGGCAAAGGAGAAGCCTCTGCAGCTCTTGGAAGGCTTCCCGAAAGGAAAGAAAACTAAGAACCTTGAATTCAGACATTGAAACTGATTAACTTTTCTAAATCTGAGCTTCACTCTCACTTAGGCATTCTGCTCAGGCCAGTTGTTGAAAACAAGAGCCATATGTTTCCATACTTCTCAATTGTGAAGCTGGAGCCATTGATCCCCCACCCCCATTTATCCTGCTAAGACTCTAATAAGATCTCCAACTGCAATGTTTAATTACCACACAAGTGATCTCCCTGCGAAATAAACTTTGACACAGTATAGGCGGAATACCAAGTTTTGGAATACATAACTCATATGTTATTAAAATTTGTTTTCAATTTCAGTAAGAGGTTGCATACAGTGAATTTTATTTCTAGGTTGGTATTATGGGACTTTAATGGAAGACAGCCTTTGGTGTCAATGAGTATTCTCAGTGCAATATTCCCAAATAAGCAGGGAACAGTGTAGGAGAAGAGTATTTTTCTTCAGCCAATCTCCACCTGGCATTAAAAATACAAATACTTAGGTAAATTATAGGTCCAAGAACCTTGTTAATTTCACAATTTGCAGAAAGTTATAAACTTAGATTTTAGAATTAAACAACCAAAAAATAAATTACGGACAAATTAAAACAATCTTTTGCTGTTAGTTCATGATACTAATTTACATAATTAGTGGAATTATGTAATCTGAATCTGTGGAAGATGCTGATTTAATTTAGCTGGATAACAGATTCTAGGAGAAATAATCTTTGAAAACAAAATTGATCCTCCTTCTAGCAATGAACAAAGCCTTCGAAACTAACGTTTTATTATGGCAAATCTCAGCGAAGCATGAACAGAAATATTTATTTAATGCCATAGACTGCTTGACTGGGTCAGGAGGGGTCACACCATAAACTCAGAAAATAAAATATGAGACTAAGGCAATCGTGCCACACGATCTCAAGCAAGAAACTTGGCCTTATACACTCAGGAATGGCGTATACACCACCAAAATCCAGTGCCATGACGGGTTCAAGAAAAACTTTTTGAGAAAATTCAATGTGATTTTACACATTGGATGTGATTCTACCCTTAGTATTTAGATATTTCTCAGGCTCTAATATCTGAGAAAGGCCCTAGAGATCATCTAAGGATAAATGCAGCATTAATGATGCATGTGAATATTTTCGATGCTATATGGCTTAATGAATTCAATTTCATAAACTAATATTTTATTTATTTGAATATGTACACATATAATTAAGGCAAGGAAGGAAATATATCAGTGCTTGAAGTTTATAAAATTCCAATATTTACCTGATGAACTAATCCTTTCTAAATGTAATCACTGGCTTCTTATTAGACATTTCTAGTATCATCATACAGATGGCTTCAAAATGCATTCTAATTTTTAGGTTTTTTTTTCTATTGAACTGAAGTTTGTCTCTCTTCAGCGATGCTGCACTAGTATCTCCAAGTAAATAAGTAAATGAGTGGAAGGTGAATAAGCAAGCAGATAGATGCAAATTGATAAAGTAGAACATGATAAAGATGATGCCGGGCCATAAATCTAATCCCTTTTCACAGTGACAGTTCTTTGAGCCTGTGAAATCAGCTAAGTGTCAGCTCTTTCACCAGTTCCTTCAAGGTTTTTCCTAAGTTAGAGAGTAAGGACCCCCATTATCCATAGGCAAGAGAGGCTAGTCCAGGGGTGATCTGAGCAGCGTAAAGTGCAAAATATTGCTTCTTCCTTCATTTTGTATGGGAGTTTTCAGTCATACAGCCTAGAACTTGATCAAGCTTTTCACAGGCATAGCCTCATGCTGACTCATGCAAAACTCACCCTCAACAAAAACCATCAGGCAAATGTTTCATGTATTTGGTATTCAGTCAAATCTTCCACATCCTGTGTTTGTATAGTTCATTTTTGGACCTGAACACTAGACTTTCTATTTCTTCCCGTTAACTTTTTTCTGTTTGATTTGCTCCATTGTCCAGATGCTTATGGCGTCATGCCTATTATTAACCCCTGCAGTAACTCAGTATTCATAATCTGATCACCAGGTCACCATCTCTAATGTTAGTGCTCAGCTGCCGGGGCTAATACATTCTCTAGTAAGCCTTTAGCTTTGCAAGTTTATACTGATAAAATACTCATCAGTGATATTTCCATACAATTTGTACAATAGCTAACAGTTCTTCGAAGATCACGTCATCTGGTACGTTATGTATTTCCCTGTATTATCCACAGGATATCACGAAGCAATGGCTTTTGGACATCCAAGAGCATTCTCTTATGCTTTGTGAAGTCTGGACGTCAGAACAGGGGCTTTTGACTCTGCAGTACTGATACATAGGGTTTGATAATTCATTGCTGAGTGGCTGTACTGCACACTGTGGAAGGTTTAGGATTCTGCCCCGCACAAGGCAGTAGCAGCTCCTCCCCTTCCATGCCACTGCAGGTATGAGAATCAAAAATATCTCCAGGCACAGCCACACTTCCCTTGGAACATCAGAATGGTTTCCTCCTATTAAAGTCACTGTACTAGACTCTGTTCCTCCAATCTAATATGTTAGGACTTTATTTTTTTAACCTTTCATAGTTATAACTATGGTTAAGCTATTCCTATGTGGCATAAAATGGTATGATTTCAGAAATCAGGTATGTAGATAAATTGATACAAAAATCATAAAAAAATAATAGGACAAATGAAGAAGTATAATATAACTATGATATAAAGTGTGGAGGTTAGATTGCCAGTATGAAAGCCAGGATGGAGATTCTTCAAAAAACTAAAAATAGAAATTCCATTTAACCCAGTTAGGTATCCTCCCAAAGATACAGCCATCATGTCACAGTGACATGTGCACATCCATTTTACAGTAGCACAAGTCATAATAAGTAAATGCTGAAAGCAGCCCATGTATCTACCAATAGATGCATGGATAAAGAAAATGTGGCATTTACACACAATGAAGCACTACTGTACTATAATGAAAGATACACTAGAGCCATTTGTGGGACCACAGATGCATCTTGAGACCAGAATGTTAAGTGAAGCAAATAGACACATGGGCTTAAGTAGCACCTGGTTTCCTTGATGTTTAAAAATATTTGAGAAACCCAAACTATAAATACAGAACAAAATAGAAGACAGATAATAGGAAGTCAAGATATAGATATTTTGTCAACGGGAAGGGGACCAAGAGATGGGGGGGTGAAGAGAGGAGGAAGGGGCAGAAAACAGAATGAAGCTGTATCTTCATTCTGCACCAGCTCCCCCGAGGCATGCAGCCACTGCATACTGTAAACTTATGATTAAAAAAAAAAAACCTAAGGTAAAGCAGTTACTAGGCTGCTGAATCTTTGATAAGAATTACATGATTTAAGAAGGAATCTGTAAGGACTTTAGTTCCTGGATGCTCATGAATGTATCATCTGGGAAAGTCACAAAATATAAACAGACTACTTCGACAATAAAGGGCAAATAACTTAGTGCATGCTGTTACTACAGAATATTAGGCAGTGGTAAAAATGACACTTCCGAAACATTAATGGCATGGAGAAATATCTGCTATATAAGGCTGTGAAAACAGCAAGATGTTGTATATGCAGAGTGGATACAAGGTTTTCAAAGGACATATGTAAATAGGAAAGAAATTCATTAAAATATTAATAGTGGTTATGGGCCTGGGTGGAATTACATATTGTTTTAATAGCGTTCATAGTTCTTTATGCTTCTGGAATTTTCTTGATGAACTTTCATGCTTTGTAAGTATGCTGGCAGGGGAAAGAGGCATTCTAGAGAAAGGGACTAGCATTTACTTAGGTGAGAGGGCGTGGCAAGGGCCCCTCGCTTTTTATCAGAGTATGCGGTCAGGTGGTATGCTTCAGAGAGGAAAAAAGCATTATGTTTTTCATAAAGTAAGACTAGTTCAATGTTTCAGCGCTATTTCTCCAAACCAGTCATTCTCACGTTAGAATGAAAAATCTCTGACTGCAGATGGCTGGGTTCCAGCTTTCAGGATCTGGATTCTGCAAGTGGAGAATGGTCCTCATGAATCTCCATTTTTAATGAGCTCCTCTAGGGAGTCCTTCTCGCCTAGGTGGTCCATGGGCCACATTTTGAGGAATACTGGTATAAAAGCTATGTGGCTTGACTGGGACATTTTTTCTGCCTCCTTTTTTATGATAGAAGCATTGAAGAGAATTATTCTACACCTGTAATGTTGTGTTGGTAAACTGGACCTTTGCAGTTGCCAGTTTCTGTGTTGTAAAAATCCCCACCATGGCCCAGTTCAAGTTACCGATGTTTAAACAGCCAAGTCATCAAATTCTTGAAAGTTTAACAACCCATTCTTATAAACTGGCCCTAGCTGGTTCTAGTACTGCATGCTATATATTTTACTTAAAACCTTTCAATACTATGAAAATGAGATATGCTAAGCAAAACTATTAATTATACTTATGACAGCTCAGATGGAACAGGCAATCAATAGGACAGCTCAAACCATGTCAAGGAAACAAACTTCAAATACATTAGGAGGAAAAAGACAATAGTAGCCTTAATCACTATTCCCTATCTAATTCATGTATTTTCCCATGGCTATCCCATGTGGTGTGATGCCCTTGCTGAGTACTTTGGGAGCTGTGAGCTGGTTTCCTAGGGATGACAGAGAGCCAAGGAGCTGGATGCCAGGCTTGGGAGCGAGGCCAGATGCTCAGCATCCTCCTCCAGCTCCATGGCCCCAGCCCCTGAGCTGATGAAATGCTCCTGGTCATCCATTCTACAGCACACAGCCATTAAATCAGCTCCTTCAACCTCTTCCTGGAGCACTTGATTGAGACAGTGTTGTCTTTAGAATCCCCTATAAGATGTGTTTTATGTGTTCACGTGTGGGGAATGGTTTCAGTGGAGGCTAATAGTAGAGTTCTTTCAATATTTTGACCAGACGTATTTTAAGAAAATTGGACCTGAAGTCTATATAGTTAGCTGAGGTGAATTTACAGCCCTGCTTCTAAGAACAGAACTCCCTGAGGCACCTGCTTCCTCAAGGCAAAACCAGAAAGGAAATGAACTCTTGCTTAAAGACAACCCACCTTATTTTATGGGTTATCAATTTTCTAGCTGGCACAGAGCTCCCCAGCTACTGTGAATTTTTTACCCCCATTTCAAGCAAGTTCATAGCTGCAAAAAAAAGTCATGTCTGCATTTCAGCAAAAGGCTCAGTCTCCTGAAGATGAGACAGGATGCAGAGCCTTAGTGAGTGAAGTCAGGGGTGCAACCAAGCCCCACGCCAGGATGGTGAATCTTTTAGAGACTGAGTGCCCAAATTACAAGCCAAAACCTACTTATTTATCACAAAGTACCTAAGCTGCAGTTAAACCCAAATACTGAGGTTTTAGTTTTAGAAAAAACAACAGTTATCCAATGCCCTGCAGCTGGGGCAAGCCTTGCCTGTGTGCTGGCAGAGAGGGCCGGGTGTGCCCATCTGCAGCACGCGTGCCAGGGCTTTGCCAGCACTGATCTATGGTACAGGTTCCCTACACAGATGCCTTTGCCAATATGTGCATTAAAACCTGAGCCTGAACTTTATTTTACACTATAGGATTACTGAGTCTTGGGGTATGGTGGAGAATATCTTTCCTGTCTTTGTGGTAGCTCTGTCAGGTGAATAGTAAACAATAATGTATAACTCCTGATTTCCTTTTAACTGCTCTGGTGACCCTGGCATGGAGCTTATCAACCTCCCCCAAAACAAGAAAGGACTAAGTAGCTTTTTTTTCCACTAGTGATAAAGTCAGCCTTCTCCACAGGAATAGACTACAAGATGGGGTCAAAGGTTAATAGTATATACTCTCACCCTGCTATGTACTAGAAAACACAATGAATAAATGTGATTTTCCTCATACACATACTAGAGCAACAAAATAAAAACAAGAGCTGCCTCTTTAAAAATTAGTAGAACTAATGTAACTTAATATGCAAACAAAAAGTTGAATAAATCTGACTTCCTATATGATAAGGCCAGAGTTATATACTTAAAATTAATGCTAGTTTTGCATCCTCTCAGTCTTACTTCAAGCTTTAGTTGAGCATGTGAAGAATTTTGAGGAGAAATACAAATATTCAATTACATATTTCCGAATCAGACATTTACACATCCATTTAGGAGAAGTGCCAGACGTAACCTCCAGGTACGTGAAGGACCTCTTGTCTGAATGAAACATTACGTTGCTCAAAGTGGGGAACTGAGGCCTGCAAAGTGTCATTATTCCAGTAAACGAAGCGGACCCTCTAACAGATGGGCGACATACTTCCAGCCTGCTGATAGCCTAATAGAAGACAGTGGCTTTTAAAAAAATGAAGGACATGCATTTCTCAAATTACACCACTCAAATGGATTTAGTAGAATAAAATTAGGGAGGTGCACAACAATGGCCTGTCAAAAATCAGGAACAGACCTCAAGGAACTTGATAGTTCCAAATATCAATATCAAAGTGACCTCTGGATTAAAAGATAAAACATTTGTCAGTTAAACCACAGGAAAAACATGCAACCATATAATCAAACCTGAGAGTGGATATGGAATCAGAAGTAGAGTTCTGGGCCGGCAAGATAGCTCAGCAGACTAAGCACCTGCGTAGGCAAGGGCAGGGACTGGGGTTTGATCCCTGGTACCCCATGTCACACTGGCCCTGCACCCTGGGCACCCTGAGATGGCCACAGAGTCTGGGCGTGGTGGTGCACACCTCTA
This sequence comes from Octodon degus, assembly GCF_000260255.1. Classification (NCBI taxonomy): domain Eukaryota; kingdom Metazoa; phylum Chordata; class Mammalia; order Rodentia; family Octodontidae; genus Octodon; species Octodon degus. The sequence continues at coordinate 11,997,215 of NW_004524592.1, forward strand.
ATCCCAGCGCTGGGGAGGCTGAAAGCAGGAGGATCACTACAAGTCCAAGCTGTGTAGTAAGACCATGTACCAAAAACATTTTTTTAAAAAGTAGGGTTATAAATAAAAACGACAAGTTCATTTGTTCTCCAAGATATAATAAAGATTCCCCCAAAAGGCAGGTAATCTTACAGATCAGAAACCTTCCCTTTTGCAGCACTCAGCCTGTTTCTCAAAGTGACTCTCTTCAAGTGATTGTGGCAATAGCCAAGTGACATGCAGACCACGGACTGGCAGCAAAGAAGGCTCCACCCTTGCGCTCACCTTTCACGGGTCCCCTTCCATTTCTCCAGCTCCTCCTCTTGCGAGTTCCCTTGCTTCGGGCCTCCTTTTGGATCAGCCTCAACTCTCTTCCCGTCTTTCTTCTTGCCGAATCTGCTGAATGAAGGAGAAGATGGTGAACGGGAGTCATGGTTTTCTTTGCAGTAAATCTATGGTATGTGTGAGATGAACTCATTAAGCCATAATTTTTTATTCCAAGTCAGACAAGATCAATTGTATAAAATGAAGATAAAATAATGAAAGCAGAAAAATAATATTGATGAGCAACTTCATTTAGGACAGCAATGTACAATATAAAACCAGGGTTGAATACTTCTCATCTTGTTCTTTGAAATGTGTATTGTCTCTAATATCTATTATTTTTATTTTATTTATTTATTTATTTATTTTTCTGTATTTAGGACAGGGTCTACAGGGTCTCATTACACAGATTGGAGTCAGTGATTCTCCTGTTTTTAGCCTCCCAAGTGCTAGGATTACAGGTACATGCCACCATGCCTAGTCTCAATCACCATCTCAACCCACCCCAGGGCAGGGCCAGCATGGCAGGTTGGGGATTGAACCCCAGCCTCTGGGCTCTGCCTACACAGATGCTTTAGTCTGCTGAGCTATCAGGCTAGCCCTTATCTATTATTTTTATATTCTCTTTAAATTTAATTTTAAAAAATAAATTAAAAATTAAAAGGAGAAAGGAGAAAGAAAAAAATTAAGGTTTATTGAAAGGAATAGCGAATGTTTGGTTGTGTGATCTTGCAAGCCTATGCCTGATAATCTAAGTAACAAACTTGATGATAATAATATAGCAACCATTATTAATTTTCTATTCTTGTTATGAAATTTGTACCACTTTTACTGTGCTGTTTCATTGTTTTTGTCTTTGTTCTTGCTATTTTTTTCCTCTTTAAAAAATACTGATATCAAATTTCTCTATTCCTCTCCTTTCTTTGCTGGTTTTTTTTTTTTTTTCTTCAGAACTGGGGATTGAACTCAGGGCTGGCCAGGGAAGTGCTTATTCTATTGAGCCATCTCCCCGGCCCTTTCAGTTATTTATTGTTCATTAGGCATAAGATCATGTGATGAAAAGATTAAAAATTTATTTTATTTTATTTTTTAATTTTCTGTATTTAGTACAGGGTCTACAAGGTCTGACTACACAGATTGGGCTCATAGTGATTCTCCTGTTTTCAGCCTCCTAAGCACTGGGATTACAGGTGTGGGTCACCACGCTCAATCTCAATTGCTGTCTCAGGGTGCCCTGGGGGTGGGGCCAGCATGGCACACTGGCAATCAAACCCAGGCCACTGCACTCTGAAAATTTTAAATTTTTATAATTCAGTAGTGGTGAAAATCTTAACAATTATGCTTAACATGTAACCAAAGACTAACAGATCTTCGTTTTTCTTTTTTGGCATAGTTGCATTAGTGTGTGTGACTGGTTCGTCTCGTTTTGCCATGCTTGTACAAGCATACAATATATTTTTGTACATCCCCTCCCCCTTTAACTTCCCTGCCTTTCTTTCATCAGTTTTCACACATAACCTTACCCTCTTCCCTATTCCTTATTCCCTTCCACTTCTTTCATATCATCTTTTTTTTTTTTTCTTTTTTGGTAAGTTTCTATGTTTAAGAGAACAACATGACACTTGCCTGAGTTTGGCTAATTTTTCCTAACATACTTATCTCCATTTTCACTCATTGTCCTGCAAATGACAAGATTTTGTTCTTCTTTAGGTCTGCATAGTATTCCATTGTGTATATCTATACAACATTGGCCATTTATTGATTTATTTTTGAAACCCAACCAACTTTCTAAACAGGCCTGCAGAGCTCAAATACCACTGTCACTTAACATTAAATTCATGGGGTGACATAAGGACAGGGAGCCAAGGGACCTTAGTGAGCACCTCATTCAAGACTTTCATTTCTTCTCACACCAAAAAGCTACAACTCTTGTTGCATAGTTCCTGTTTTACCTTGGTCTTAACCATCCAGTAGAAAAGTATGAAGACGAAATATAAGAAATAAAGCCATGCTGTTAAGTTGAGCTGTGGGGGACTCA